>NC_133840.1:1812500-2112500 GCF_047830755.1 Zonotrichia albicollis
CTATACAACTTTTCTCAACTTATCACATGCTATTTGTCTATTAATTGTGAGAGTCCACCATGGCATCCCTCATTTACCGCAACACATGACCCTGCAATGGGGTGGGTTTGCTCAGACATGGCTGACAGTGCCGTAGGCCCACATGTGTGAGGCCCAGAGGCCATGCACAACACAACTATAAATCTCTACACCTTTTCTCAACCTATGCACATGATATTTGTCTATTAATTGTGAGAGTCCACCATGACATTCCTCATTTATCACAACACACCACCCTGGGATGGGGTGGGTGGATTTGCTCAGACATGGCCGACAGCGCAGGCCCTCACGCGCGAGGCCCAGAGGCCGCGCAGCGCCTTCAGCCGGGCCCCCAGCGCCCGGAGCCGCAGCGTGTAGAGCAGGGGGTTGCCCAGGCAGGTGAGGGTGATCAGCATGGCCGTGCAGTTCCTGAAGATGTACACCCCCGGGTACAGCTCGCCGTGGCAGCGCTGGTTGGCCGCGTCAAAGATGACGCCGGCCAGGAAGGGCGCGTAGGACACCAGGGCCAGCAGCCAGATGGAGATGCTGGTCCTGGCCACCTGCGTCTCTGCTGACCTGTAGGTGCCTGTGGCTTGGCTGCACGCCTGCATCCTCAGCTTCCTCTTCCTCAGGATGATGATGATCCTCAGGTAGGTGAAGAGGGGCACGAGGAAGGCCATGGCCACGTTGGGCATGGCGATGAAGACGAGGTAGTTGACGCAGAAGGGGCTGTAGAGCACCGAGATGTTGCTCTGTGCGTGCAGGCAGTTCCAGCCCATCAGGGGCAGGCAGCCCAGGAAGAAGGCCAGGACCCAGTTGAAGAAGACCACGGCAACGGAGTGGTTCCTGGCCACCCTGAACCTCGTCCTCATGCTCTCGGCCACGGCCAGGTAGCGCTCGATGCCGATGCTCACCAGGTTGTAGATGGTGGACAGGATGGAGGTGGTGTACAGGGAGTAGGGAGCCAGCATGTCCCGGGAGCCAAAGATGGTGATGTCAGGGTAGGTGATGAACAGCATGGAAATCCAGAAGCCAGAGAAGCTGGTGAAGAGGTCGGAGACAGCCAGGTTGCAGAAGAGGATGGAGATGGGCTTGTGCAGGTCCCTGGTGGCCAGGCGGGTGAAGATGACGGTACAGTTGAAGATGATGGAGACAACATTGATGGTCAGCTGGGGGATGCCCAGGGCCAGCACCAAGTAGTGACTCCAGATCTTGGTGTGGTTGGCAGAGCAGTTCAGGAACCCATTCATGGTGGGGAATGCTCCTTTGGGCCGGCTCTGCTCATCCCATTCTCCCAGGAGCTCTCACCCCGATCCCCGGGCGCGGATCCTCTCCTGACACACAGCTTCTGCTGCCACATCATCGTCGGCACGGGGGTTAAACTTTAACCAGCTGTGTTTTTTAATATTTGGGTTGCCAGCTGGGGGCTGTGCCGATCCCTGGGAGTTGCTAGGATAGCCCAAACTGCAGAGCACATTTCCCACACGCATGAGCTGCTGGAAGCAACCTTTGACAAGAGCAAAGCCTGTCCAGGGCTTGGGGAGATGGGTGGTGACGCCTGCAGTTTAAAATTCTTCAGGGATGTTCTCAAATGGAGTGAAATGAACCCAGCTGTTACTCACAAATTAATTACATCATAAAGGATTAGAGAGGCAGGAAAGGAGGAGCAGAGTTTTGTGGGTTTGGAGGGCTGAGGGAGCTGAAATAAAACATCAGCGCTGTGTCTCCAGCCTGGACCCCAACAGACAAGAAATGCCTTTTCCCACTTAATCCTTTCATGATAACACAGCTAAAACAGCCAATACCATTACCCCTGCCTTTGCCACAGGATATTTTCTGTTTATTTCATGGGGCTTGGTCATTAATAAATCAGTACCGACACCAGTGTACCTTCTCTTTCTCCATCTTTTTAAATGCAAATGGTTTTTGAGAACTTAGACTGAAAATACCGGAGAGCTGGGGGAGGAAAAAGCTCTGGGGACACACATTCCATGCTCTCAGCAGAGGGCACTGCTGGGATAAAATACAGGGTACAGAGGCATTTTTACCAGCTAAGCAGACCAGATGAGCAGGACAATTATCCAGGTAAATTATCCATTTATCCACATTATTTATTCTGATTCAATTCGTATTTTATTGTTGCCTTAACAAAAGATTCACCTTTGTTGTTCACAATTTTCTACCACGGCTTTGCCAAGCAGCTCAGTTGAATTGATGGGCTCCCACATTCAGCACTGATCTTACAGCAGCAATTCCAGCCCCAGAGATGGGCATCTGTGAACTCTGATAGCTCTCCCAAAGTTAAAATGTAAGAAATTTAGGCTATCATTTTGAGTCTAAAAAGGGGAATTCTAGGGCTTTTTTTTTTTCTATTGTAGTGTATGAAAGTATATTCAGTTCAACCTGCAGTTACCGTCCACAATTTTTGTGTACCAGAAAGACTTTATAATTAATTAATGCACTTTTTAATTGTGATTATTATATTTTATACAAGTCTAAGTAAGCAATAAGCATTTCAGATGGTCACAAGGGAATGATAACATAGAAATAAAGGCTGAGAATTGACCAGTCAAGCCTGGGGCTGTATTAACACCCTATAAAATATTCCTCTCCCAGTGTCCCAGATAAAACTCCCTTTGTAATCCCAGCCCTGGCAGCCACACCTCGGGTGTGAGGTTGCTGCTGAACAAGGGCCCCACTATTTCTGCCACCCCTGAGCCAGCCCAGCAAATCCTTTCCCTCCCAGCAGCAGCGGCAGCACAGCCCAGGTGGGCACAGGACACCTGTGATGAGCACAACATCCACAGAGCAAAACGGTTTTGAAAACACCCCGGTGGCTAAAAATAATTTATCTGTGAATTTGGGCTCCAAAGGGCTCTAGATATTCCTGAAAATGCTGCTTGAAGTTGCTCTAATTTGAAAATTCGGTGCTCGAGCGCAAAATGCTAAGCGTTGTGAGATCAGAATGTAATTAAAGTAATATCAAGTGGTATAAATAGCTCTCCACAAAAGATTTGTAATCTGATTTCCCTAATAGAATTGCATACAAATTACCATCATGTTGCTGGATTAAGGGAGACAATAGTGTGGAAGCTGCTTTTTAGTGGGTTTAACACACAGAAACCCCCAGATTTGTACATTCCAGCCCTCTGTGATGCAGCTGGAGCCCCCAAAACCAGATGAAAAACACTTTAAATCTAAAGCCCAACCTTTTCATGGAACAACCTCAATCCAAGGGCGTTTTTGTATTCCTGTATTCCAGGAACTGTGCAGCATTCCCCGTGCTTACCTCACCATACCCTTGTGAGGAATTGTTATCTGCATCCTATAAATGGGGAAAGAACAATCCCATTGTTTGTTTAAGGTGACACAGGATTCCAGGCAACTCAATCTAATCTCCAGGATCTCGGGCTGACACCTTGGACGCTGCACCTTGCTGTGGGCAGCCTTAGGTTTATATTTACCCAGATTTCACCTTCTGTAACACTTTGTTTTTAGTTCTGTGATTGCTTTTCTTTGAGTTCTGTGATTGTATTGACACGTCTTTACCTGGATGCCCAATTTATTTTGATGTATGTGTAAGAAATGGCCTCATTTTGTGGAATTATCTGTTGATTGTGCCTGTGGGGAAGACAATAACCACTGACCACACTGGAGAGGCTTCAGGCTGAATTTTTACTGATGGTTCAGGTGTGGAAAATCCAAGTTCACCCAGCTGATCTCACAGGCTCAGAACTGCCCCCAGCTGCAGCTCTCAGCCTCCAGTGGGACCCACAAGGGCTCAGAAGGACAGGGCCCAGCTGGGACACACCAAAATTGATCCCCAAACAGGAATTCATGCAGGAGCTGAGCCCAGCCCTGCCCAGGAGCCCTTGGACAGCTCCCACCCTCACCCTGGGGTGAGGCACTGCAGCCCCGTGTCCTCTGAGCTGGAACTGGAGCTGTGCCAGGGATTCCAGGGAAAAACCGCATCCTTGTGATGAAACAGGAGTGCCACAGCTCAGGGAGGAGACTTTAAATGCTTAATTCACATTGCTAACTCAAGTGAACTCCAAACGTCTCTATTTCAGTGTGCACGCAGGACAGTCCAGAAAGGATGAGGGGTTTCAGTGTCCTGTCACATTCTCCATTCCTGACCCCAAATCCTGGGGATTGGGATGGTTCTGCTTTCTCCCCGTTGTCCCTGCACTCAGCTCTGCACTGTCACCACCCCGCAGACACCAAACCTGGGCCAAAACTTGCCAAGAGGCCTGAGCAGCTCAGCAGGGTCATGCCATGAATCCCAGTTTCAGTGCCAGGGCCCTCAGCAGGGCTGTGGGATCACAGTGTCCCTCTGCCCTGCTCTCCGTGGCCATCACGAGGCCTGCAAGGAAGAAACACTCAGGAAAGGGAGTGATACAAATAAGGAGCCTATTTATCCAATGTATGTTTCAATTAATGCAGATTAAAGCCTTCCTTTCTGGAGAGGGAGACACAAACAGGGTGTGTGATCTCCGTCCAAGATTTTTTGGAGCTGTTTTGAAAACACAAAGCTCTGCTCCTCCCCTGTCCAGCCTCTCTCTCTTGGAGGAATTTTTGCCTCCCAGGTTTGGAGAGATGGGAGACAAACACCTGGAGCCAGGTGAGAGGCAAACAAAGCCTGTCCAGGGTCAGCTGGGTGTGAGGGAGGCACAACCCATCCCAGTGTCCCACCTTGTGCTGGGACAGCATTCCCAGCACAGCCAGAGCCAGCCCACGTTTGCACATGGAAGATGAAGCTGCAATGTTTGTGGTTCGCCCAGAGCTCTGAAATTCCAGATTTTCTCCTCAGGGGCGCGGGAACTCTCAGCAATAAAACCACAGCCATGAAGAGCACTCTGCGTTTTCTCACCCTGCAGGGTGGGATTCCCAATCACCCGCTCGCTAATCCTGGAACCCATCTGGGGTTTAAATCCCTGGGCAATCCCTGCTGGGTCAGCTCAGCTCTGCCCAGGGTTTGGCCTCCAGCCAGTCTCCCCCTCAGCCTTGCTGCTGTCCCTCTCCAGGCCATGAAATAAGCGCAGCTTTTACTGGATTTGATATTCCCAGCTGTCCTTCCCTTCCCTGTACCAGGAAAAACCAGCCTGGAATTCAGAGAGCTGCTTAACTTTGTGTCTTCTCCTCTGACCAAGATGCTCTCACATCTTCAGGCTCAGTATCCAAAAATCTCTGTGTAAAATGCACCCAGTTCTCCATGGCATCCTGGCATCTCAGTTTTGGCTTTAAAAAGGAATCAGAATATCCTGAAGTGCAGCAATGCCATCAAGAACTGATATCCAGGCATCTGTCAGTGGAATTTCCTTAGGAAAATAAATATATAAAAATGAGGAGCTCAAATTATGCCAGCCCTGCTTATTTAGATGCCAGGCTTTGGAAGGAAAGGGAAAGCCTTTGCCTGAGCGTGCCTTCACTTCTGAGCTCAAATGAAGGCTTAATTAACGTGGCTGCACTGCAGTTTATTACCACTTTGGTAATGACAGGCTGGGAGGTTTAGAAACAAAAAGAAGAGGGGGGAAAAAACCCCAAAAGAACAAAATAAAACAAAAACGAATAAACAAACAAACAAAAAAGAAAAATAAGAAAGAAAGAAAAAACTCAATAAATAAATAAATAAATCAAGGATCCTAATTTTCAAGACCAGAATTTCGAACCCTCAGCTTTTCAGTCCTGAACAGAGGACTTTAAGAAATAGAGCAGGACAACACTCCCGAGGTGCTGGTTCAGCTCCCAGATGAGGAGCAGCCCAGGGGAATTCTCCTGGATGCCCTTGGAGCTGCTCTGCGTGCTCAGCATCCCCCTGGCCCTGCAGGGACACAACGCCACCAACCCCTCGTTGTTCTCCCTGCAGGAATTATTTACCTCATCACCCTCCCCGGCAGAGCTGCACTGTGGGAATGTTGTTTCCAGCGTTTTTATCAATCGAGGAGCTGCTCCGGGCGTGCCTGCAGCCCCTGAGACCCCTCTGGGGGAGCAGCAGGGCAGGCAGGGATTTCTCAGCTCCTCTCTGTGGGATGCAGCCTCTGCTGGATGAGTCTGCAAGCTCAGCTGGGCTGGGATAACATCAGCTGAGCTTCACTCTGCCCATCCCTCACGGGCATCCTCCTCTTCCTCCCAGCCCAGCTCTGCACCCCCAGGGACGTTTGGGGAAGGAGTTTGCTTCGTTTGGATTCCTCAGCCCAGCCCCAAAACTCACAGAGATGATGCTGTGTCTGTGATAAAGCTGTGTCGCTTTTCTTTGTTGAATGTAAAGTCTGAGTTGCCCCTGAATCATATTTAATTAAAAAAAAAATATTTAGATGGGAGAATAAAGGGGACCAAACCAAAAATCTGTGTATTTATCATTCTACAGTAGCAGAAGCAGAAAGCTGAGGAAAAGGATTATTTAAAAAATGTATTGTTGCTTAATTACCTACGTAAGGTGTTGTATGTCACCTAATTAACATTTCCTGTTGCTGCACATGGAATTCCCATTTTCCAGTCCCAAATCAGCTCCAATCCTGTTTGGAGAGCTGTGGGGTAGAAGTGAGGGGGAGCTGGGGTTTGATTTGTCCCCCTGGGGTTTTTTTCTAAAGGAAACATTAACACACGTATTAATTGAATGTCATGAGGCTGCCAGGATTAAAACTCCCAGTAAATAAAAATGCAGCATTTTATTTGGGCTGCTGGACCTGTGCAGGCTGCAAAACCTCAGTCATTCACTGAAGGCTCCTTGCTCAGTGCCAGAAAGCCTCTCTCCTTTGCCATCCACTTTGGAGAATGAATAAATTCAGGCAAATCAGGAGCAGGGCAAATCTGGAGAAATTACAAAGGGGAGGAGTTCACCTTCCTGCTATGGCTTTCAGGTCTGTCCTGGACTACTTACTCCAGTATAAAACTGAGAGCAGAAATATGATCACATCCTGAGGAGTCTAATCAATTCTGGTTTCAACACTGAGCCTATTTAAGCTAGAGAATGGAATTGCTGTTCCTTGCTGGGCTCTGCCTGCACGTTCTCAAGACAGAGGCAGTAGGTAAGTCCTTGCCTGCTCTTTCTCACCCCACCTTAAGGTTACTCTGATTTCTGATCTGTTTGTTACTACCAGGACGTGCACTGCAGGCTCTCTGATTCTTCTCTCTGGTAAATGAAGGATGATTGATTTATTTATTTCTCTGCCTTTTATTATTTGTGTTAAAATATCAAGGACAGGCTTTTGTCATGAATGAATGAGTGCTTTGGGGGTTTCTTTTCACCTTTAGAGATTCTATCTGCCTTCCTCCTCCAAGAAAAATCAATGAGCTTTGACTTGATCTCTGCATTTTATTATGTACGTGCGTTTAAAATACCAAAACTTAATTTTTTGATTTCTTTAAACTTGAAAGAAAATTGTTTGTTTGAAATTTCTCCTGCCTTTGCTTTGCTGTGTATGATCCAAGATGAAATTGTGCTGAGGGAGAAAGAACAATATGTCTTTGCTGCATCAGCCCCATCTATTTTTGCTCCCTGGGCACTATAAGTACACTGTGCACTTAGGATGGCTCAATTAAAGAGTGATCTATAATTAGTATTGATGAATGCAGGAGGTATTTTCCCCCCTGCTTCTGTTCAATCAGCAGCACTGAATAAATCCCTTTTCCTATGCAAACACCAGCACGGAGGCTCCAAATTAAACACTGCAGCTCTGGAGTGCCGAGGGTCCATTGTTTGCATTAAACAGAGCAGAGTGCAGGGAGAAGGGACCCAGCTTTGTCAGGGGAAGTGCTGCCCTGGGAGCTGCAGAAGGGAGATGGTGCCAGAGCAGATCAAGGTTCAGAGCTGCTCAGAAATTCCCGCAGGGTTTCCCTGTGTTTATTTCCCTGTTCCCAATGCATTCCCTGCCCCTCAGCGCTTGGCTTTCCCGGGTTCTCCTCAGCTGCCATTCCAACCCTTCCCTGTGCCTGCCACACCTGGGCCAGGTAAACACAAACACAAACACAAACACAAACACAAACACAGACACAAACACAAAAACTTTTGCTTTTCCAGAGTCTGCCCCTCGTGTTTGCCTCTGATTGATCCCTGCCTATCAACACCCTGCTGCATTTACTGCCCCATTAGGGGCTCTATTGGGCAAACCTAAACACAATGTAGAAAACCCTTGTGACTTGATTAGATTGGTGTCAATAATTAGGGTTTACCTCTCTATCAGAAGGAAGTAATACAGGGAATACAAAAATAATAATTTGATAATTTGTAGGTGGTTTTTGCCCCCCCGAGAATGTGCACGTTTTTCCTTGACCAAATTACAAAGTCATTAATGTGGTGTGGACCAAATTACAGCAATTAATACACCATAACCTTGCCCTCTCCTCCTTCTTCTCCAAACTTTCCTCAGGCAGCAGCTCTTCAGGATACAATTTATTAAATTAAAGGCTATGCATTTCAGAAACTCCACTTTTCAGAATCAGCTGAAATTCCTCCTTGTGGTATTCCTTCTTGTTATCCATAATTTTTTTTAACAAATAAACCTTTCCTTCCTGTCTTGCCACTTGTCAGAAGCAGCCTGGCTCTGAGCAGCTCATTGAGCCCAGCTCCAGCTGGGCAGCTGAGAACTCACCACCCTGAAACAGCCAAATAGTGATTGCTAATCTGGAATTGCTGCCAGCCTTGCCAGAGCAGCACAGCACCTGTGGTGTAAAAGCACTGTTAATCCTTAGGGAGGGAAGGAAGGGGCATTATCCCTGCTGTAGGAGAGGGAAACTGAGGCACGCTGCTGCAGGCACCTGCCCAGGGATGGAACCATCACCCCCAGCTCCTCATCCTCATCCAGGTCTCAGTGTGTTCCATTTACAGCTGCTCTGATCCCCTTCAGGTTTCTTGCCTGGTTCCTTTGAGAGATCAGGGACTCTGGTGCTGTTTAGGGGGGAAAGAGACACAAAGTGTCTGCAATTTCCATCCATCCATCCATCCATCCATCCATCCATCCATCCATCCCTCCAGCAGCTCTGGGGTGGGGTTACAGCAAAGTCACTGAAAATTAATTTTCTTCAGGGGGAATGGAATGAACCCCAGCACGTTTTAACCTTTTGCTTTATCACAGAGCAGGACTCAGCCATGAGGAGACAAATCTCCCACAGTCCATGCTCTGCTGCCCCAAAAGATTGATGCCTGATAGGACATTCCTCTAATTTAGATGAGATTAGATGCCCCTAATTCTCTATATTTCTGCTCACATGCTTTTATGTCACAAACATTACATTTACATAACCATGCGGACATTGGCGTCAGTTCTCACTCTGGGGTTTCCTCAGGGCCATTCAGGTACAAAACACCCCTGAGAGCTCCATCAGCAGCTTAAAAACAATAAAAATAAAAGATGCTGGGACTTCTTCCCTTTCCAGTTCCAATGGTGTGGACTGCACACAGATTTATGGTTGGGCTCCAAATCCATTTTGGGGCTGGCAAAGCTGGGATGCTGGAGCACTTGGGCACACTCTGGGGGGAAAAGCTGCATTTTCAGCTGATTAAAGAAAGGATAATAAATGCAATGTCAGACCTGGAAGGCAGAGAAAAGGCAGTGGAGCCACAGGGATTGTGGAATTACCCCTGTGAGGGATTTAGGGCACCCCTGGAGTCTCCATCAGGTCGGGATCCAAGCTGCCCCTTCCCCAGCAATGAGGATGATCCTGCTCAGTTCCATCCATGTTTTCCCCATGGATCCTCCTGGCTCCCCCAAGCCCAACAGGGATGTTGGAAGCAGAAAAGCCTTTGGCACTTGGAAAAAACCAGCACAAACCTTGAGGTCTCCTAGAAAAGCTGCCAAGTCCAGGGTCTGTCTCTGGGCAGGCTCTTTTCCCTGCTTGTGGCGTTGCAGGAGATGCTTTGCTGTGCTCCAGCATCTATCCAATGGCCTGTTATTAGATTTTTAGTCATATTTTTAGCCACAGAATCAGCCGTCAAAAGCTCAGCATAAAAGGCTGCAGAAGGCCAGCACAGCTACCAAGTGATTTGCTTGAATTAAATTTTAAAAGTGCCTTAAAATAAACAAATCTGAATTGCATTTTTATTACAGAAAGCAAGGCAAAACCTCTCACAGGAGGAAATCACCTTAGCCCTGGATGCTCATTTTTGGTTACAGCCCCTGCCTTTGGTCCAGGACATTTCTGAGGGCACAATTGTTATCTGCAGCAGAGCCCCACAGGTCACTGCTGAAACCCTTCCCCTGCTCCCTGGCACAGAGGAAGCCGTTTGCAGATGTTAGCAGGGCAAACCCAGAACCCCTGAGCCCCTTTGGGCTTTCCCTGCAGTTTGTGTCTGTTCCAAGGGCCTCATCCAGCTTGTGATTTATGTGTGCAGATGATAAACATCAGATGTGCTGCCCTGCACGGCCTCAGCGCCACAGCAAAGCTGATTTCCAGGGCTAACTCCCCATCCTGTCCTGCATAAAGATGTGTATTTTCCCTGGGGAAAATCAAATTAAGGTTAAAAGCGAAGAGCAATGAATGGCCAGGAACATTTGTGGGGACACACAAAATTGAACTTTTGGAACTGGTTCCGTCTGTCCAAGGGGTGACTGGGGCTTCCTGAGGATGTGTAATGCTCCAGGAGGGATAAATATTCTCATGCCTATATGCTCAGCAATCCCATTAATTAGAAAGACAGGCTTAGATAACAATTGCTTTTGTTTTGTCTTTTGCACTAAAAATAGAAAGTTTCGCAAAGCCGGCTAAAAATAGGATGAGCCCAACACAAGCCAAACCTAAAAATAAACCCCATGCAGACCCAGATTTTGGCATTTTGGTGGAAAAGGGTGCAGAGGTGAGAGCAGATTTTGGGGATGGGTTTGAGGATGAGGATGGCAGAGCACCAGGAGAACAGGGAATGGCCAGGCAGGATGGCTGGAAGGGGGACAGGAGGCTAAAGGGACAAACAGAGGACTCAGGTGAAAGAGAGAAAGGATTGGAATTAAAAATCAACACAGAACATTCCTGGTGTCCCGGGCAAAAAGGTCATGGACACTCTCAGAGGCTCAATATTATTAATAAAAACGGCATAAACCCAGCAAAAATAATAATAAAAATTCAAAAATAATATTAAAAATGCAATAATAATAATAAAGATGGCAAACTGGAAGCTGACTAAAGCACAGCCACTGTGTGAGAAGCAGGAACTGAGGCAGCTGAGTGTTTCAGTGACTCTGAGTGCACAGGTTAAATGGCATTTCCAGCACACCCAGCAGCTCCAAGTAGGGCAGCAAGCAGAGCACAGTGGGACAGAGCAGATTTGGGAGCTTTTATGGAATTCAGACAATCTGAGCGTGGTCCAAAGAGCCGAAGGGTCTTTTCCCAGATCCCACAATAGCACCTTGGCAGGGCTGCTCCAGCCTGGCCCTTGGCCAGCAGCACCTCCTGCCTCCCTGGGCAGCAGAGGGAGGTCTCTGCAATATTTTATTTATTTTTTTTTATTTTTATTTTTTTTGCCTCGAGTTCCGAACGAGGCTTGATAGCTAAAACAATTGAAGAGGCTTGCAATAAAATGAAAACAATACGTAATTTGTATTGTTTCTTCGGCCAGCCCCGTGCCAAGAAGCAGCTTGGGCAGGAAGCAGTTGTAAATTCCAGGAGGAAGAGGCAGAGATAAGTGGGACTGCTCACGTGCCAAGAGAGACTCCCTAAATTTAACTGTCCTGAACTCTGTGGAGGAAGAGCCAGCCCTGTCCAGCCTTACTCAAATTTAAACCAAACAAAGTCAAGGTGACACCTGTGGGATGGGACAGAACCAATGAAATCAAGGATAAATCCATAATAAAATTGAGAAGAAATATATAATTGATAATACAGCGAGTCCAGGTGTGCATATCTCTATCTATATATTTTTAAAATATATATCTCCTATATCTGCATCTATATATCTATATTTATATATCTATCTATATCTGTATCTATATCTAATCTACATCTATATGTATCTATATCTATATCTATATCTATATCTATATCTATATCTATATCTATATAATCTATATCTATATATCTGTATCTATATCTATATCTATATCTATATCTATATCTATATCTATATCTATATCATCTATATCTCTATATCTATATCTATATCTTTATCTATATCTATATATCACAGCAATGATTTCAGCACCTCAACCACAAAAACAACCCCAAAAAAAACCTCCCTAAAACACTGAAAACCCCATTTTCTGCCGTGTTTTTCCAGCAATAAAATGAGCTACAGGGAAGGGAGTGTGGGAGCTGAGGTTTGATGGGAAGGGCAAAGCAGGAGGAATCTTAGGGATCCCAGACCCCACAAAGAAAGGGGATCAGAGGGAAATTTTGAAGAGGGAAATTTTGAAGAGGGAACAGGGGGAAGGTGAAGCCTTGTCAGAGGGGACAAAAGATGAATGAAGCCAGGACAGGAATTGCAGATGAAGAGGGAACTGTTTGGATGCTGTAAACACCAGGCAGGGAAAAGAATTGTTTAGGGTGGTTCGGTGATATTTCTAGGAGTGATGGGACACAGATAAGGAAGTGGAAAATGTAAGCTATTAAATAGGAAACATTTCCTGCCGGCGTGGGCTAATGCACTGCGCAAAAGTCCTCCAGGGGAAGTGGCAGGAGCCTCTGGACAATTCAAAGCGGCCTGGACAACGTGCCTGGGGGCATCATCCTGCCCCAAGCAGGGAGGGCTGCCTGGATGTGACGGGATCTTCCCTTTGGGCATGGAAAGAAAGGCGCAAAGCTCAGGGGAAGAGAGAGCCATTGTGGGGAAAGGTTCCTGCAGGAGGGAGGCTCCCATCCCGCTCGCAGCACATCCAAAGGCACATTCTGCTCCTCAAGGACACCGCGGCTCCTCCTGAGCAGCGCCCACACAAAGGCTCCTGATCCCCCGTGTTCCGCTGCTGCCACTCAAAAGAGAAAAAACAAACCAAAAAAACCAAATAAACCAGCCCCAATTCACACTAAACATGAACCCACTGTTTGCTCAGGCATTCTGTAATGTTTAATTACCTCATGCTTTAGAGTTTAACAGCTCCAAGGACACTTTTCTTATGAAATGCTGGGTTTATCTGCTGTTCTACTTCACTGATATCATCCAAGCACAAGTGTGGCAAGGGCTTGGTAGAAAACACAATCCTTACCTTGTTCAGAGACACTGGGAATTTGGTGGAAAGATGCAAAAATCAGACAATAATTATTAAATATCCTGAGTGCTGGATGTGAGGCAGCTGTAGCCACTGAGGGCTGGATTCTCAAAATTAAATTTTATTTTATTCAACTTTTTTCTCCCCATCATTTTGATGCCCAGGCTGGAAGATCTGTGGTGTGCTCAAGTGTCAGTTTGCTGAGAGGTGATTGAAACCCACAGGTTTCTTTGTCACAATTTGCCAAACACCTGTTCAGGGGGTAAAATCTCAGCGATCTCTGTGTTGGAGAAGGGACAAAACCCATTTCCATCCCCCTGGCTCAGCACAACCTGGGGATAATTCCCCTTCCCCCTGTGGCTCTGTTTGAATTTGGTGGCTCCACTGTAAAGGTTTAAAATCTCCAGAGCCTTGAACCTGCTGCCCTGGCTCCCAGCTGTGCTCAGAGCGGCTGGAAAATCGGATTTTCAGGGCAGAAATGCTTTGATGCTCCCTCTCCACTGTGAAACCTCCTGGAGCTGCCCAGCCTGGGGCTCTCCCCTTCCCCCTCTGCTTTTATCCCAAAGATTTGGCAGCAAATCCCTCCGGGTTGTTCCTGCTGCTGTTTTCACACCTGAAGGTTCCTCGGTGTGTAAATGGCCGAGAGACTCCCAGTGCCAGGCTGGGATTGTTAAAAGTTCACAGCGACCCCAGGGAGCTGCCAGAACCACACCTGGAGCCTTTGATCCATGAAAAACCCACCTGGAGGAAGGGTGGAGAGCAGCTCAGCCGGCGCTCTGCGCTAAATCCAAATTAATCATTTTAATTCATTGATTAAAATATCGATTAAGGCACTTGGGGACACCCTGTGCTTGGAACTCTGCACTTCCCAGTGGGGATGAGGAAGAACTCGGTGCAAAGATAAAAAAAGCAACAGTCAGGGCTGGAAAGTGAAGTTTTGTGTGTGTTAAAAATCTTCCAAAAGGAGAAAACCTCATCAAATTCAGTTTTTGGGTAAGAACATAGAAATCCCTGCAGTTCTTACCACACAGAAAAAGCAAAGTTTGCTTTTCTTCCCAGTCTTGCTAAGCTACAAAGTGAGGCAACATTGTTTGTAGTTTTCAGTAGAAATTTTGTTTTTCTGAAAGGAAAACCGAAACTGTCATTTTTTAAAAGGTTATATTAATTGCCACCAGGTCTCCCTGTGTCACAGCTGCTCAGGTTCCACAACAATTCTCTATTTATGACTTCTAAATCCTTAATGGATGGATGCATTGTTATGCCACTGATATCAAGATAAAGGTGTTAAAAGCCTTCCAGCAGGTGTGTTATAAATTACAAATTAAGGTAATTACCAGTCAAGTGACAGGGCTCCTCCATAATTATCCTTAAAATTGATTAGCCATTTATTAAAATGTCTATAATTTACTAATCACAAGCAAACAGAAGGTATGGTATTAATCATCATTACAAGAGGGTTTGAATTGTTATGGATTGAAGTTAAATAGCCAAAGAGAACTACCCTGTCAAAGTCAATTCAAAGTTTAGAATAAATAAAGAGCCACTGAAGCAACTTGGGATGAACAAAACAATCCTGCTGTCCTAACTGGATAAACACATAAAGTTAAATCAGCTCTTGTCCTCTGAATTTTGTATTTCTTTTGACAATGAAAAAGCAAAATTCAGATGTTCTGCTGAAGGATTTTGCATCCAGCCCTGTGGGATGGACCCAGCTGAGTTAGCCCGAAGCTCCTGCAGGTCCTGCAGGAAGTGAGATCCTTCATTTCTCAGAATTCTTCCCCAGGTAACCTTCAAAGGAGTTCCTGGAACAGGCTGAGATAATTCCTCTTGCACAAGTGAATTTACAATCTGTGAGAGGCTGGCAAGTGCAGAGCTGATAAAAGGAAATTTATTTTAACACTTCATATATTCAAATGTGGAACTTTTGCCTCAAGAAGTTGAGGAGGCCAAGGTTTGAAAATCAAATTCTTCAGGACTGCAACCCATTCAGAATTCTGATGTCCTAAAGATTCCTGCCAGCACAGGTTTGGGGTGATTTAATGGCTATAAAGTGATTTATGAGAGATCAGGAGATCTGGAGAGGGCAGAGCTGCCAATCCATTCCCCTGCTGCTTTTTGGGGCATCATTTGTACAGATTGTCCTTCACCTGTTTTATTTATTGTTTTTTAGTGGGCCACTGGTGCTATCAGTCCCAGAAGTGTGAGCTGCCACAGTGTGAAGGTACTGCCAAGCAATTTCTTTTTCAATCACATTGGTGATCCTTCTGCTCTGCAAAGAGAAATAATGCAAAAAATTCACAGCATTCAGCCTTTAGTGCCTCGTGATCACATTATTTCAGTGCCAAACAGGGTATTTTGAAGCCCTTGGTGTTTGTGGTAACTGCTTGTTTTGTGTGGACCAAAGATAATGTAGAAATGTAGAAATAAATGTAAAAATGTAAAAGCACAAGTGTAAAAATCAAAAAGACAAGCGTAAAAATCAAATACATAAATGTAAAAATCAAATAGACAAATGCAAAAATCAAATAGACAAATGTAAAAATCAAATACATAAATGTGCAACTCACCCCAGAAGTTGGGGTAATGCCTCAGATGCCCCATTTTGGTTGGGTGGTTTGTCTTCCTCGAGGATTTGCTGTCTACAGAGGAGAAAAAATAAATAATAAACCCATTTTCTTCATCCCTGAGCAGGTCCTGCCCAGTGGCACCAGTCATACAAGGACTGCAAGGGGGACAGGCAGTCCCCTGTCAACATTGTCACCCGAAATGTGGTGTATGAGAAGAGCCTGAAGCCCCTGAGCTTTGAGGGGTACGAGGCGAAGGGCTCTGCCCAGTGGGACGTGCAGAACAACGGGCACACAGGCAAGTGCTGCCCAGCCTGCCCTGGGCTGGGCTGGGCGTTGGGCACTGATGGATCCCACCCCTCTGCTCCAGAAACGAAGCTCCCAGAACCTTTTTGCATCAATGTTTTCTTGGGAGGTTTGCGGGAATGATGGAGGTTTGGGGTTCGTGAATATTTCAGCAGGAATTTCTGTGCAGGAATTTCTGGGCAGGAGCTCTAAAGCAAAACCCCCCAACCCAAACAGAGTCCAGGGCTGGGGGCAGGTGGGCAGGACAGCAATTTGGGCAGAATTTTATCATTTTCTGCTGAAGCCACTTCATTCCTAGGCTGGCCCTTTCCAAGTCTTGCCTCTGCACAAAGAGAATTCTGCTGGAGAAAATCCTGGTGTGGGAAAGTCACTCTCAGTGCTGGCTGTTATTAGTTCTTTAAATAATGAGCTATATTCTTCTCAGATTCAGACCTGTTTTCTCTGCACACAGAAGTTATCTGATGTTGATCAGCTACTTAGTGAATCAGTAAACCTTGAATCAATTAACAGTAATTTAGAACTGTTCCACTTCCTCCACCTTCCTTCACAATACTGAGGATGCTGCTCCAAAAAAATGATGCTCAATTACTTCGACTTTAAAAATAAACCTGTAGTCTAATTTTTTTTCTTTTTTTTAAAGTTATATGTAGGTTTTTTTAAAGTCTTGGATGCGTTGTTTTAACTGCCAAATCCTCAAAGCAGAAAGCAGCAAGTGGCAAATATTTCCTGATTTAAAAGGGAAAGGTGGGAAGGCAGCTGGGGAGATTTTAACAGCCAGAAATTCTCATGTCGTGGCAGACCACAAGAAAAAAAGAATGTTTTGACTTTTCATTAATATATGGATTAATGACTTTCCCATTACAGGGTGATTGATACTCCAGAATGTCCAATTACAGTCCCTTTAACATCAAAATTAATATTTATAAGGACTGCTCCTCATCTTCCCCAGCCATGCATAAGGATTAGGGGCTCAATCTGGGCTTTTAAAATCTCTTCCTTCTGAGAGCAACCGATTCCTGTGCTAAATGAGGAGGTTATTGCCTAAATTACAGCTGCAGTTAGAGGCTGCAGGTGAGATCAGACCCTCATTATGTTCCGTGATGGACACATAGCAAAGGTCGCTGTCTCAACGGTCTTAACCTAAACAAACAAAGCCCACAAAGACATCTGACTCATCCATTTACAGATTAAAAAGCAAAGGAACTAAATGACTCATGCACTCTCCAAGTTCATTTGGAATTCAGAACAGAAATGAAATCTCTGGGGCTGCAATCCAGAATTTTCCTATGCAACGAGAAGTGCTGCGCTTAACGTGGGGGTCGCAAAAAGCAAAAAATTTAAAGTATATCTCAAATATGTATGATTGAGGCTTAAATTGCAGCACTACCCTAAATTAAAACAGGATATCTTTAAACCTTGCCCAAAGGAAATGTTACAGTGCAGAAAACTGGAGGTTAAAATGATGGTTAAAACTCAAACAAACTGGGATCCAATTTACTTTGATAGAGGGGTTTTTTTTTGGGAAAAAAACTGAAGGAATATAGGGTCTTCTGAGAGGCATAAGAAGCTCTGACTCCAGAGGTCATAATGGTTAGAATTAATCTCAAATTGAACTCAGGGATGATTTTTTAAGAGTTCAGTTTCTGCAGAACAGAATTTCTGGAACACTCGGTCTGAAAAGCCAAGCGAGAACTTGAAGATAAATTTGAATTTCAAGAACATCTCTGCTCTCACATTCTGTTCGTGTAGGACCTGCTCTTCCCCTGTAAAACAATTCATGCTTTTTCCCCAGTTAAAGTGGCACTAGACTCATCCCCTAGAATCGGAGGAGGAGGCCTGGAGAGAAAATACAAGGCAGTAGAATTCCATTTTCACTGGGGACTCCTGGCTGAGCAACAAGTGCTGAGTCCTGGCTCAGAGCACAGCATAGATGGAGAGAAATACCCCATGGAGGTAGGTGGGACTGCGTGGGGAGCACGGCTTTCACTCCAGAGCTCTGGAACTCTGAGATCCTGCTGAGAAAAACTCGTGGCTAGCTCCCCATGGGAGCTCTGAGGGTGGAAATCATTGTCCTTGGCTGTTGTGTTCCAGTTTCACATCGTCCACATCAGAGAAGATGCTTCAGATGTGTCAGAAGCCAAGAAGAGTCCGGATGGTTTGGCTGTGTTGGCCTTCTTTGTAGAGGTAGGCAGGGAAATTTTCAACTGCCCCTGTCAAATCTCAACCAGCAGTTTGGCTGAGGGATTGTTTATATCAGTATTTTATGTTTATGTCAATATTACAGTAGCCCAAGGTTTAACCTCCCTATCTTGTGCAGGCATCCTGCCAGCACTGAGTTCACTCTCCCCTTTTCCATATCCTGCTTGCTGTTATCTCTTCTTGTGGCCTTTTTCTGTTTTATTCACCACTGATTCAAAGCAACCACTTCTAGAGAAATACACAACATGCAATGAAAATATTTCCCTTTCAGGCTGGCAAAGAAAATAAAAACTTTGAAACCCTATTGAGCAAATTAAAGAACATTGAATCCAAAGGTAAGGGATTTCACAAGCTGTGTGGGGCGAGGATAAATGTGGGCAAAACCTGCAGCCACAAGCACTACAAGGGATTTTCCCCTGTGGTTTTTCCAGGGGGATCAGCAAGGGTGGATCCTTTGCCACTGAGCTCTCTCCTCCCACCTGAGGAAGACCTTGAGAGGTACTATCGCTACCGGGGGTCCCTCACCACCCCTGACTGCTACCAGGGCGTCATCTGGACCATCTTTGAGACGCCGGTTCAGCTCAGCCTGAGACAGGTGGGTGGCAGAGGCACAGCCTGGAGGTTCTGTGCTGTGTCCCTGGGCAGGGTGACACCTCAGTGCCCTGTCCTTGGGCAGGGTGACACCTCAGTGCTGTGTCCCTGGGCAGGGTGACACCTCAGTGCCATGTTCTTGGGCAGGATGACATCTCAGTGCCCTGTCCCTGGGCAGAGTGACACCTCAGTGCCCTGTCCCTGGCACCTGGCCAGGGTGACACCTCAGTGCCATGTCCCTGTTCCTGGGCAGGGTGACACCTCAGTGCCCTGTCCTTGGGCAGAGTGACACCTCAGTGCTGTGTCCCTGGCACCTGGGCAGGGTGACACCTCAGTGCCCTGTCCCTGGGCAGGGTGACACCTCAGTGCCATGTCCTTGGCCAGGGTGACACCTCAGTGCCTTGTTCCCCACACACCCCCGCTTGGCAGCAGCCTCAAGGTGCTCCCCGCTGCCAGCTGATTGACCCTGTTAAATCATCCCTCAGAAAATGGCAGGAAAGGGGCAGGAAGCGGAAATGACGGCGTGAGGAGAGAGCCAAAAACCCTCCAAGCTCAGGGCTCCGTCAGCAGCACTTCCACTGCTGCCACCTGCTCCCTCCACAGCTCCACAGCTTTTCTCCCGTTGTCAGGGCAGCAGAACACAATAATTCCAAACCCAAACCTTGGGCCCATCAGCATCAAGCAGCCCATTTTTGACCTGCAGGCAGGAAGAGGGGATGGAATTAAGAATGCTTGGGAAACACAGGCTGTGCAGAGATCACACAGCCCGGCCCAGAGCCAGCTCAGCTCCTCACTCACAGCGTGCCCTGAGAGCTGTCACAGTGCCCCCAGCACTGCCCAGGGGCACCCAGAGCAGCCAGGAACCTGAGCAAGGACCGAATTCCTCACTCATGTCAGCCAGGAACCTGAGCAAGGACAGAATTCCTGACTCATGTCAGCCAGGAACCTGAGCAAGGACAGAATTCCTGCCTCATGTCAGCTAGGAACCTGTGCAAGGACAGAATTCCTGCCTCATGTCAGGAACCTGAGCAAGGACAGAATTCCTGACTCATGTCAGGAACCTGAGCAAGGACAGAATTCCTGACTCATGTCAGGAACATGAGCAAGGACAGAATTCCTGCTGTCCCTGCCTGGTGTCACCCTGCCGTGGTGGCCGGGGCCAGGGCTGGCGTCAGGAGCTCTGGGGGAGCAGTCCTGGGGCTGCACACAGCATTTGGCTCCCTCTCAGAGGAAATGCCCGTGATTGCCAAGGCTGGAAGGAGCCCTCACTCAGCGACCTCTCCTGTGGCCTTTCCTGTCAGGTTCAAGGCGCCCATTAAACCCTCAGGTTCCAAACCAGAGCGAGGCAGCACGGGCTGGGTTGGCAGCACAGCTCCCAGAGTTGTTAGAGCAGATTTAACAAGCTGTTGTGTTTTGCAGCTGTCCCAGTTCGCAGCACTGCACTTTGATGGGAAGAACTCCACTCCCATGATGGAGAATTTCCGACCTGCGCAGCCCCTGAACGGGCGCGAGGTGCTCTGGTCGGGGGCCAGCCTCGCCCTGCCCAGGGCACAGCTGCTGCTGCTGGCCCTGGCTCTGAGCTGCACCCTCAGCTCTCTGTCCCACTGAGCCCTTCCCGCCCCACTCAACCTCCTGGGCCTTAATTTCTTGCTTTTCAGCCTTATTTTTGCTGTTCTTTGCCTCAGCCTCTCATGAATTGTGTCCCAACACAGAATAGCCTTGTCCTCCTCCAGACATTAACCAAGGGCTTCTGTGCTGCTCTGGGGAAACCCAAACCACCAGAACTCAAAGGAACTGGGAGATAAAGCAATGAAAATTCCATTTGAAAAGCCAATAGACTCAGAGAAAGCTTAGTCTGGATTATGCTGTAGTTTTAAGGCAGCACTGGAAGGAGCTGCACAGAGAATCTTGGAGAGGAATCTGTTCCTAAGTGCCTGTGAAGGGTTGGTTTGGAGCACGTTTACATCCAACATTGCAGGGAAATGGGGAGTAATTCCCACAACCCCACACTGTCCTGCCTGAAGGTACAACACAGAGCAAAGATCAAATGCTCACACGCAAGAGCAGCGCCTGGATCATCCCCTCACCCAACACACAAATCCCCCTCCTTCCTTCAGAAAATCTCAGCTCATTTCAGATAAGGACACTGGATTCCTTCCACCCCACCTGCTGCTGGGGCTGTCAGGTTCCTCTGTTATTTATTCATCCCTCTCTGGGATGCCATGGCCAATGTGATGTGCTGGGGAGCAGCAGGGAGGCTCATCCCCACCACCAGAGGCACATCTGTGGAAATTCCCTCTCTTTGGAGGGCTGCTTCTGAAGCAGGAGACTCTGATCATCCTTTGTAGTTGTTATTTGCCTAATAAAATAGGACAGCTCAAGAAATGGCTCTTTCTTACATATAAATATAAATATATATATATTTCTTTTATAAATATAATTTTTTTTATAGTAGCATACTTGCAATATTCACAATATGGTGATTCACAAGATTCATAGTTTTTTCCAAGAAGATTGTGGTTTGAACCAATTCCTTCAGATCTTACCCAATTACTTATAGAAAATACATTGGGAAATGGGGTTTCCTTGTATCATTCTGGTTCTCCCTCTGAAGAGGGACATAACATTTCTCTTTGGCTAGTGCCATATAACATATTACAGCTTCTTTTAGGGTTTTAGATTTTGGCCACACCAAAATAGGATTTCATATTAGCCGATTTGTATTTTTTTTTTTCCTTTAAGGGCAATGTTTGCAGAGATGACTTTATATATTTTCAGGGAAATCCTGGCAGTGAGAGCAACCACAACTCACCAAAAGCAGGGAAATTATTTTCATATTAATCAATCTGTAAAGCTTTAATAAAAACCAAAAAAAAAACCACATGGGAAAGCAAATGAACCTATTTAAGTTTAAAGGAAAGATTAATACTTTAACTATGTTTTTATGTAACTGAAAATCTTTGGAGGAGCAAACAGAAATGAAATATTAAAGGTGAACAACAGACCTATATTTGAGTTGTTCTGAGTTTTTATTTCTTTTGTCCTTGCTGAAGGGGAATGCACAAACCCTTTCAGAAGAGGAACGTGACTTTCCCCCCCTGTTTTCTTCACAATATTTGGGGTTGGGTTTAGGGCTGGGTTTGCAGTTGTGGGGCAGGGATGTGCAGTGCCTCGGGGTGTTTGCAGTGTCAGCAGGGTCGGGGGCTCTGTCTCACTCAGCAGATTCCTGGGTCTGGCACCTTGCCCAGGTGCGCCCAACCCCACCCAGCCCTCGGGACAGGGAACTCCTGCTTTAAAAGCAGAGATGGGAACACTCCTTGGGATACCTGAGAATTGCCCTTTGCATCCAAGGCGTGCAAGAGCCACCATCCCTCTCCTTCAGGTTATTTCCTCAATTCTCATTTCACAGGCAGCTCTTCAAGGGCCAATTGGAATAAATGGCTCAGCTGTCATTCATTGCTAATAATCAATGATAAATCACAGGGCAAAGCCTCAATGAACCAGATGAAAACAGAACTACAAGGAAGAAAAAATTCTGCTGAAAAGAGGGTGAGTCCCTCTAAGAGCCCTTCAGCACCAGCCCCAGTGTGAATAAAATCTCCCTGGGCAAGGATCAGTGTTTTCACTGAGTGGCTCAGTGCTGTGGCAGAAAGGGACAGGGAAATTCTCCCTCTGCTCCTGTCACAGGGATAGGATCAGTCTGTGCTCTGCCCGAGGCCCCTCCTGGCACCCGGGTTCTGCTCTGGGGCAGGAGGGGACAAGGACAGGAGCAGCAATAATGCAGGGAATAAACAAAAACCCCAGCAAAAGCTGTTCTCAGGAAAAGACAAGAAGGCTTTGAGTGGGACATCAGATTTGCTGTGTGAGGATGGCTATGGAAAAGCAATTTGCTGTTCCACAGGTAGCCTGAGGTGCCGGTTTTCAGGAATTTTGGCATGAAATTCTTTTATTGTGAAGACACCAGGAAATGACAGTCACTCCTGAAGGACAAATAGCCAAGGCATGATACAGGAAAGGGTGGGGGGAGGAACAGAGGCATTTGGAAGGATCCAGCAGGAACATTATTTTCCCATGTCCATTGGGGTTAGCGCAGAACTGCACTGATACATTTCACATATGCTGGAGCCAGAGCTGTAGACTGTGGGGCTGAAAGCTGCACTCCCAGGGAAAATGAAACAACACTGGCAATTAAAATTGGGGTTAAAACAAATAAAACAAATAAAACAAACAGGGGTTTGTACAACCCAAGCACAAGCAATCCTTTCCCAGCTTTGGGCTGCACCTTGGTTGTAGAGCAGCTCCAGAGGTGCGAGAGGTGAAGGAATTGCTCCTTCCCAGTCATCAGAGGGGCAGGGGGTGACAGCAGGGGCAGGCTCAAAAAAACCCCTAATACAATGTGTTTTCAGCAAAACATTTCTCTCAGGAAGCACAGAGAGACAAGGAAACCAAACCATTACTCACTAGAAATGTATTTACATTATCCACAAAGAATTCTGACGAATTTGGCAACTCCACTTACAGTCAGCTCCTCCTGTGACAAAACAGCAGCTCAGAATGAACTTGTCTGGATAAAATTAGTTTTCTGTGACTGCTGGGAGAGGAGGACAAAGGTTTTTCCTTTGTCCTTTCCTTCTTCTTTGCCCAGCCAGATATGGATTCCACAGGGAAAACAGCACTTGCCAGCACCCTCCCCATTAAAAAGATGTCAGAGAGCAAATCCATGTAAAAAATCCATTAATCCACTTGTAGTAAAAAAAAAAAAAAAAAAAAAAGAAAAAAAGAAGAAAAAAAATATACAGGGAAGCCTATTAAACTTCCCAGGTTGGTTTTAGAGTTTAAGAAGAGTGGAGTTTAATAAATACCAGGTGTAACATCAACACCCTCTGCTCCAGGGACAGGATCCCATTGCACAGGAGCAACACTCCAAAAATCACAGCTGGACTCGATGATCTTAAAGGTCTCTTCCAACCTAAATGGTTCTATTATTCTATAAATGATTCCATGAAAAATCATTACTTTTGGAGATAGGAGGCTCTTTTTGATAGAGTTAAAAGCGGACTTGGTGATTTTCTTCCACAAAGCACTAAAATGAGATGGAATTTAAAAACTCTGCAATGACAGAAAAACAAATTACCTGGGAACTGAGGTGGCTGTGGAAAATGCTTTGTGTGGGAGAAATTGATATGTAAATTGGATTTTTAAAGAAAGGAAATGTAGGATTTGCTGGTAAATGATGTGCACCTGTGGAAAAGGCAATGAAACCCCAGCTGGAGGCACAGCAGGGCCACAGTGACCCCAGCCAGGACACTTTTCCTTCCTGATGTCCTCCAAACTCCTCCTGAACAGACACAGCTCCTTCAAGACAACTGCTGAGAATGGGAACATGCAGTTTTCATTACAAGGTTTAAATGCATTTCCTAAAAATAACCTGCTGTTTGGGGCTTTCAGTATCAGAAATAAATCCATATACACCACTAAAAGCTGATTATAATTAGTCACACAAGTAAAATTATGAGTGTAATTAACTACAGCAATTAATTGAAATGCCTTTGGCGCATTATTTCCCTTCTTGCAGTTGAGTGCAATTTGCATTTAAAGTTATATCATAAAGGGTATAAGATGGTAATCAATTTGGGTTATTTTATTACCTTTTACCTATGAATATCTTCTGAAGCGATTTAGACATCCAGCACTGTTTTAATGATTATTGTTTCCCCATAATCCACTCCAAGCCATCGAAACTTTTCCCTGCCCTTCCTTTTTATTGCTTCACAAAAATACATTGGTTTCCATCGAATGGAATCACCTTTAGAATGTCACCACCCTCCCCCTCCCCACCAGGGCTGCTCCTTGTTCCCAGCACTGAGAGATCTTGATGGATGAGTTTGCAGATTGGGGGTGGTTATGAAGAATTTATGAGAGAGAAAGAAAGGCAGAGAACTTTTGCATTTTGCTGATTGTGCTGATGTCGAGATTAAACTCCAGATAAATCATAGACAATCCCTACCAAGAGTGCAGTATCTTTGTAAGTCTCCAGTCATTGGAGTTTGTGGTACACAAAGCTCTCAGCTTTACACAAAATGCTTTTCTTACAGGCAGTAAAACACAATGACTTGTGTCCTGGAGCCCAGCAGCCACTGGGGAACATGAGAATAATCATGGTAGAGAGCAGTGACCTCCCTGAGGAAAACAAAAGGAGTTTAAGTCTTAAAAAGAGCAGGACAAAAACAAAAAATCAACTGTGGAGGTGCTGAAGCTTCTCTGTGAAGCTGAGACCCTCTGTGACTGATTGTGCCCCACATTCCCTTCATGCCAAACACATTTGAGGAGAGGAGGATTCACCTCTCATTTCCATCTCCTCAGGGAATTCCAGGGCTCCCAATCCTTGGCACAGCTCAGAAATTTTGGGGAGGATTCACCTCCCTTGGTACAGCTCAGACATTTTGGGGAGGATTCACCTCTCCTTTCCATCTCCTCAGGCAATTCAGGGCTCCCAACCCTTGGTACAGCTCAGACATTTTGGGCACAGGGAGCTGGGATAGCCCCGGCAACGTGGAGAGAGCTCAGCCCACAGAAAAATTGCCAAGGTTCCATTTCCTCCAAGGGTTTTATAACCCTATTTTTAAACTTTTTTTTTTTTTTTGATTGGCAGGAGCCCAGTGTCTTATCAAGCACTGCAAAAGGGCTCTGGTGTCACCTCACCCCCCTGGGCCGGGTTCCTGCTGTCCCTTTGTTCGTGTGGCAGTGCCAGGCCATAAACGGGATGTTGGGGTTTATGATCCCACTGATAGCAGCGCACATGTGAAGGAACCCGATGGATTTATTCTAAAAAAAAAAAAAAAAAAAAAAAAGCCCATTAAACTCTTAAAGCACAAACACTCCGATCGCCCTTTGAAGTCCGGTGCAATTCCCGCGGCAGCCGCGGGGCTGTGGCAGTGAAGGCCCGGTGGGACCGCGGGCAGTGCCCAGGCCGCGATTTCCAAATCCCTCTGGTAAAAAGTTCCCAAATGCCTCAGGTAAAGTTTGCAAATGCCTCAGGTAAAGTTTATCACAGACCAAAATCCTGCCTATGTGCTACCGAGCAGAGCTCGGCAAGGATTCAGCCTCGGGACAGAGGTGAAAGCACAGGAGGAGTTCCCTCATGGACACACGGATTCAGCACCTCCTCACAGATTTCAGTTCTTTACAGAAGAAAACCAGCAAGATATAAAAAATGAAATTTATTTCCTCTCCTACCATCCTTTACTCCTTTTCCCCCTTTTGTTTAAAAAAGAATCCCCAGCAATGACTGCAAAATCTCAGCTGCTCATAGGAGCAAACCAGGGCTGCAGCACTGGCTGGAACGCACAGCCAGGGAAAAACCAGGCACAGGAGGGAACTGCAAAGATTAGGAGGAAACAACAATATTCTGAAAGAAAAATTTAATCAGGGCCCTACCAAAAGAAATAAAATCCCAGACAGGGCACCGCACAACTGCAGAAATTGAAGATAATACAAGGTGCCCAAAACACACTGGGATTTTGGTGTTCCAAAAGGATTTGGGGAATCCTAAGCAGTAAAATTACTGGAAAGTTTTTGGTATGGCTTGCAAAGGATTGTCAGCATCAGTCAGCTGAGCTCCAGCAGGGAAATTATTGTGCCAAAGGCAGCTGGGAGGGGTTGAAGGACTGGGAATGGTGCAGGTTGGTGTCCAGCAGACAGGACAGCACAGCCAGCCAAAATAAATCTGGCCCCTCTCTGCAAGCAGTCTTCCTCAAATGCCTTCCTTTGGAGTAATCTTTTATTTTAAGCAAAATACACAAACAAAAGAAAATAGTGTCAGTTTTACTATTGTACACATGAATCAAAAATATCCACTATAATCATCACCAAAATAAATTATTGTCCCGGTCTGGAATGGTGGGAAACTGCAGTTTTCCTTTCATTCAAGTGGAGGGCATTTTATGGAAAGATATTCCTCAGGGATAACTGACATTTTCAAGTATTTGAGTAAGCGTTATCGGACATTTATTCATATTATGGCTGTGCATATTAAATTTAGTACTGTGGGAAACAGAACAAGAGCCTGATGAGGATCTTAAATGGTCATTTTTATGCAAGAGAAATGAAGGATGACACTTCCAAAGGGGCAGAAGCACCTTAAAACAGTAGTTTTCCATGAAAATTAAATAGCAGATAGAATATATTTTGATATTTCGTGACTGCACCCTTGTTCTTTAGGCAGGTAACTCCATGCAGCATTTCCCCAGCAAAGCACTTTCCAGCTGCATTTTAAGACAGAGAACCCAGCTAAGAAAACCCTTCCCTGTCCCCCTTTTCCCTCTTTTATTTTTTTCTTTAAAGCACAAAGAAAAAGAAGTTTTGTTTAACGGGCTGCAGCAATCAGAGGGATCAGAGCTCAGGTTGCGGACGTGTCAGCTTTTCCACCACTGATCCTGTTCCCCTCAGCCATCCTGCATTTATTTTTAAAAGGTCATTAAGCAAGACACAAAAGGTGAAGTGCAACGTTACAGATTTATAACCTGGCTGGGCTCTGCCTGGAACACAGAGCTCAGGTACGGAAGGAGCCTCTTTGTGCTCTGCCACATCAAAGCCCAGCAGCCAAAGGCAGGGAATATGTTCAGAAGGGAAATTCACTTCTGTGTTCTATCCCCCACCTGCCTTTTGTCATCCCTTAGTGTATTTTGTTTATTTGAACTCTACCCTTCCTCACACTCCACTTGGCTTTTGCTGTGTGGCAGCACCTGCCACTCTCATGGAAGCAAACCTCAAATTACAGCCAGAGGTTTGGGCCCACTTAAATCAGTTAAACAAGAAATTTTGTGCTAAAAACTGGTCATTCTTCAGGTCACTCTTAATTCTTACTACTTAAAGTGCAGTTAGAGCAGCCAGATCTCTGGATTATGTTAAAACCCAAAGTTAATGTCTTTTTTAACTGAGCCACTATCTGAACACATACACACTGAAAACAATCACCAGCCCTCTTATAATTCATTCATAACCACTTAAAGAAAAAAAAATAAAAAGGAATTGGAAGGAAAGGTAAGAAGTTTAAACACCCAGTGTGACATCCTTGCTCACATCTCGTGGCCAAGCTGCTCCTCTGATATGCTGCCAACTCTTCATCAAAAAGCTTCCACTCCAACTCTTTGTTACCAGTTAAATGCTGGGGCTGCCTGTGCTCAAAGAGTCTGTGGGCCCAGAGATTTATTCCCTGGCGTGTGTCTCCTAAACAGGAACATTTATATAATCAAACCTGCAGATAAAAAGGCACAGCCACATGGCAAGCAAACATTTCCAACATGTTAGCTCCTGAGCAAGGTCCCAAACACGAGCTCACAGCCAGTGTGCAGCTCCAGGGCCTTCCTGGGTGGAATTCCTGAGTGGAATCCTTCCCTGCCCTTCAAGGAGAGTTTGGGGACAACAGGAGTGGCTTTGATTTAAAGGGGTCTTTATTCCATATCAAAAGGAAAGCACCACGGAACAAAAATCCATCCACCTTTCAGTTCTGCTTGCTGGAGGCTCTCAGCACAAACCTCCGGCATTGAGCTGTGGTTGGAATCATCCCTGTATGGACTGCTGAGCCCGGAGCTCCGACTGCAGCCAGCTCAGCCCTGCCTGGACTGCTGAGCCCGGAGCTCCGACTGCAGCCAGCCCAGCCCTGCCTGGACTGCTGAGCCCGGAGCTCCGACTGCAGCCAGCCCAGCCCTGCCTGGACTGCTGAGCCGGAGCTCCGACTGCAGCCGGCTCAGCCCTGCAGGGACTGCTGAGCCCGGAGCTCCGACTGCAGCCAGCTCAGCCCTGCAGGGACTGCTGAGCCCGGAGCTCCGACTGCAGCCAGCTCAGCCCTGATCTCTGCAGTTCCCCCAGGCTGGTTTGGGCTGGGGCTGTGCCCCAGCTGTGTCCTGACACTGCTGAGCTGAGGGACATCATCACGGCCCTCATTTAATGGCTCTGCCCCTGCCAAGGATTCCTGAATATTTGAGTCTGCATCACACTGGGGTATGATCATCCTGCCCCAGTGCTGAGCCATTCCTCCCTCCCTTGGAATGGCAGGATGGTTTGGGTTGGAAGGGACATGAAACATCCTCATGCCACCTCTGCCATGGCAGGGACACCTCCCACCATCCCAGGCTGCTCCAAGCCCTGTCCAGCCTGGCTTTGGGCACCTCCAGGGATCCAGGGGCAGCCCCAGCTGCTCTGGACAAGCCCCTGATGTGCTGTGCCCTCCCCAGGCAGCAGGGGACAGCTGTCACCGTGTCACCGAGCCCTGGAGGAGGGATCTGCCTCACAATGTCCGGGCTGAGCTCTGTAATCACCCTGTTCCTTGCATTGTCTCCCTACTCCAAACATCACAGCACAAACACCGTTTGTAAGGGTTTTGATTTGCCCGAGCTGGTGTTGGATCCTTTTCTGGCCCAGCAGCAGCAGCAGCTTCCCTTTGTTTTCTCCAGCTCCCAACCAACACCCACGCTCCAGCTTTCCTGCAGCTTCTCCTTGGGATACCAAGGTTTATAAATAAAGACACATTAATATTTTCCCCAACAAAATGCTGCGTTAGGTGAAGGCACAATTTCATTACATGCTAAACACACAGGAGATTTAATCTAAAACTCTGCTTTCTATATCACATTTCAGCAAAATTTAAACCAGATTACCCAGAGATGCAGCAATTCCTGGACAAACTTCTGTGGGATGTAAAAACTGAGCCAAACCTGTTGCCTCAAACCTTTTCATTGACTCCAAACACAGAATATAATCCACCATCTATTTGTTGGTTTAGTTCCTTTCTTCAACCTCAGTTTGACCAAAACCTCTCAAATTCACGGTGTAAAGACAATGTAATTTGCAAGGTACTTTGAGGGAATAAGAAGCTGGAGAAGAGTCAGAAAATAATTGGGATTTTATAGCTCTATGCAAAATAATACCTTGGTAAGGGCCCCAGGAGCTGCCTGTGCTTCCCCTGTTCAGGTCAGGGAAAAGCAGAGGATTTTAAGCTCACACAGAGCTGAGAAACAACACTGAGAATGTTCACAGCTGTTCACTGACACTATTTCCAAAACCCAAAAGAAGTCATCACACACCACAGCTCTCTCAGCCACTTCATTTGGACTTTGCACCCAATAAAAACCTAACGGTGAAAAAAATTTCAGCAGCACTGAGATAAAAAAAATATCAGAGTACAGCGAGTGCTGCATGGCCAGCTCTCACAAACACACTGAACAAAGGCTCTGAAGCATCTGCTGCTGTTTATTTTTTTTGCAGGGCAGGGAAGTGCATGAACTCTGACCACCCAAAGCAGCTTGTGACCCACCTGGGGACATCTCTGTGCTCTCATCACGAGTTTTAAATGCACTGATAAAAGTTGGGTGAGGTTCAGTCTTCAGGTGTGTCTGACACGACCCTAAATATAAATAAAACCTGGATTTTGCCACAAGATTTTCTCATTGGTTTTCTATGCTCACAACTCCCAGTGAAATTTAATTTCTATCAAATCTAGAAGCATCCTTAATCTATTTTCTCCTTTGTGACTCATTTTGCTGAAGGGACCTTATCAAACATTGCTTTTCATTTTCACAAACAGGAAATCTTTTACACACGATCGAGGAAGCCAGAGCCTTGTCCCAAACAAAAGGCACAATCTCCCCAGCTCCTGACAGGTTTTTATTTTCCTGAAACGATAAATCAGCAAGCATGGATGACTGCATTTTACTCACTTCTGGCTTCAATTTACAGGACCTGAGGGAAAAAGGGTAACAAAAGGCATAATTAATATAATTAATATCTACGTGGATGCTCCGGGCCCTGGGCCAGAGGCTGTGCCTGGAGCCCAGCACGTTCTCAGGACATGATCACAGATAAATCTGGGATATTTTGATGTTTAGATACAGGGAAAAGCAGGGATAGAGCCTCCTGTGGCAGCCCAGGGGAGGCCAGGGAGCAGGGCTGGAACAGCAGCTCCAGAAGGGATCCAACGCTTGGATCAGGATGGAAAACGCCTTTGGGTTTGGGATTCAGGGAAGGGAAGGGGCAGTGGTCACTCCTGTGGTCACTCCTGTGGTCAGCAGGGCCCTGCAGGTTGGTGCATCCATCCCTCCCCTCTCTCTGGGGGGAATCAGAGGGTTTGGCACAGGAGGTGCTGTCCCTGCTGTCCCTTCCCCTCCCTCCCAGCAGAAGCTCCAAAAGCCCCCCCAGGTTTGCAGAAGTCTGGCTGACCCAGCCCAAAAACAGGACAGGGGCTTCCAGCACTCCCCACACACACCCAGGGAGCAGGGAAACCCCAGCAGAGCCCATTCCCCACTGCTCCCACCTCACAAAAGGGGCTCTGCTCACTTCTGAGCCCCCCTGCAAGACCTGCACAGTTCTGGTCTGGGAATCAGAGGCATTCAGCAGCAGCACATGGCTGCAGCTTGGGCAGGGATGTGACACCTTCATCTCTGCAATGTCCCCTGCTGCACTAAATCAATAAAACTTTACCACTGACAGCAGCATGTATCAACATCCTTAGTAATTAGAGTGTTTCATCCTTTTAAATTCCCCTTTCAATACTTCAAAGTAACAGAGGGAAATTCATCACAGGAACTTCTTTATACTGAAATGAAATTTTCAACCTTGAAAATGCCCAAGTGACCTCAGTGAGGCCGTGGGGTGACCACACCCAGTAAGAATGACCAAGAATGACCAGTGCTCTGAGAGTTATCACCAGGAAAGTGCCACCACCTCCCATCCCAGCCACAGATGGCTTCACTTGCAGACACACTCTGGGGATGCTGCTGCGTGCTAATCCTTGGCTAAATACCCACTGAGCATCTTCAGGGGCTGTAAAAAAAGAACAATGGTTCATTTCCAGCTAAAGAAGGCAGGTGATGCGTGCTCCTGACATCAGCCCTGTGCAGACTTTGCTCTGGTTGCCAGCTCAACCAGAGCCACTTCCTGCTTGGGGAAAAGCAGGGCCAGGAGGGCAGCAGGGCTGTCCCTGCCTGCCCAGGGACACCTCAGGCACCAGGACTGCACATCAGGTACCTGCACATCCTGTCCCAGACAGAGCAAAGCCTTCCTGTACCTGAGGGATCACTTCACTGCTGACATGGATTGTTTTCAAGTAATAAGTGTTATTATCATCAACAAAATACCCAACTTACCTTTTGTAAACAATGAAGAAGTTGTAAAGAATTGCTGGATGCCCGCCCGTGCTTCAGCTTTTGGATTGACAAAGGTATTTAAGCTTCATAGAAGCAGCACAGACACTTCAAAGCAGGAAAACAGTTATTAAAAATTATCTGACAAGAAGTGACACTTCATCTGCATCCACAGTATTTAATTTGTTTGAATAATATAGTTACAGATAAACAGGTTCACTCCATATACAATTACCAATACCTTTGTTTTAATACAGCTCATATTCCAGTACATCAACACTATTTTATTTACAAGGCATTTATGTACATTAACATCTTTCTAAAGTCAGTGCATTGTCAATAAGTTTTATACAATAATTTACAAAGTGAATGTAGTTAATAGTTAACTTAATAAATTTACTACTAATTCTTGAATTAATTTAATTTAAAAAATTAATTACAACCAATGTAACAAACACAGAAGATAAATAACATTAGTAGATTGTGCTACCTGCTTAAATAAAACATTTTAAAGTAAATCAGTTGAAAATCTTTCACTTTTCATGGAGTTTGCGGAGGGAGGAGTAGACAAGTGGGTGTTGAAAAAGCTTCTAACCTAGAAATTCACTAGTCATGTCTGCTTCTCTTTAGGCTCAATGTTCAGACCACTTTAAAGATAAAAGACCATAGAGGATAAGGAGCAACACCTGACAGGTAAGACAAGACTCATTTTGGAACAGATCTGCTGTCCCCAAAGAGGCACAGCCTGCACGGGCTGGCAGGGCTCTGCCTGGGCAGACAGCCACAGCATTTCCTCCATGGATAAACCCCAGATCCTCCTGGAAACGAGAAACTGCCCAAGGTTTGCCATTCTTGTCAAACACCCCAAAATGAATCCAAACATTAATGGCAGAGAACCATGTGAGTAACAGTTTTGTTAGTGAAGGTACAAAAATCTAGAGAACTGGGAAGATGATGCATGACAAAATTAATAAGCTGCTTAAGCTCAGCTGAAGAACAAAAGGCCAAAAGAGTGAAAATTTTATCTTCATTCAGATATGCAAACAATTTAACACTGAAAATGTTTAAAGAAATGCCTGCTCAAAAAAAACCAACTCTCTTTTTTTCCAGTCTCTGCTAAGACTCAGTCACACTTCCCTTCATGCAAGAAGCCCCTTGAATTACAGAGCATGTTGCAAGGGCATGGAAAGCAAGTCTGGTTTAATTGCAAGTATTTGCATAATCTGGTGTAACAAACAAACAAAAAGAAGATAATTTGAAAAGGCAATCAAATTTTGAAAACAAGAAACTGAGTTAGGAAACCAATAAAAAAACACCTCCATCCATGAATGCTACGACAGCTACCTGACAGCCACAGCTTCTTCCTTGGAAATGCACAGTGGATACTCACAGCCATTCACTCCAGAGCCCTTACAACAACAACAACAAAACCAAACAAACGTGGCTTTCCATTGAATCTGATGCATTTTCAAAAGTGCAAATTTCAAAAGCAACACCAGTCATGAAACATAAGCTCAAGCATCTCTCCTTCCAAAAGCTGGGAACGTTCTGTGCAATGTGCACATTTTAAGACACCGTGAGTGTAATCACAACTACTCTCTCCAACCTGAAGTTTCTTCTTGAGGCAGCTCAAAAAAGTTTGAGCCAGCACTCTTCAGGCAGAAAAGCCATTCCTGAAACATGTTGATCTGCACAGCCAACACGTGGAGAAAACACAAGTATAATAAAACCATTCAAGTGTAGAAATTAATCTCCTCTCAAATGATGATTTGGTTGTGCTCCCAACATACAGAAAGAAAGCAACTGACACACATTAGTGGTGGCAAAACTGGAAACTTCTCTTCCCCATGGCAATAATTTGTTTCCATTTGTGCACTTTTCCTTCTCTTGCCTTCCCTGTTTTGCCAATAAAATGCAATAAAACTGCAGGAAAAAGGAGGTAGCAATATCATGTTGTCCAAAGACAACACTAGAAATTGTTTTTCCCCGTTACCTTAAACCTAACCAGAGCCTCGGGGGGTGTTAGAACAGTTGGTAAACTCTACACTACTCTGTTTAGCTCTTATTTGGATGTTTAATTTAGCTCTTATTTGGTCCTAGTTGGCTCTTCTCAAACCATTGGATTTAAAGGCCAGTGGCAGTCTCAGATGTCCAACATCAGAAACGTTTCGAGCATGTAGTGAGAAAACAGAACAAAACAATACTGCTGGATATTAACTGCTTAACCAGGGGCTCTTTTTGTGCTTTCAGCTCACAGGGGACAATGACAACCACAAGCTGCTCTCTGGTCAGTCAGGGCCTCCCCAGGGGCACATCCCAGGGCTTCTCCCCCAGCCCAGCCCAGCCCAGCCCAGCGCAGGAGCTCAGGCTCACTGCAGCACACAGTACTTCTTGTAGTCGGACTCGAAGTCCTCGTCCATGCTGCTCGTGTCTGCCATCTTCTTGCCGTCGATCTTGGGCAGGAACTGGGCATAGTCCACCCCCTGCTGCTCGTAGAACAGAATGTAGGCAGAGTCCGTGTCGATCTCGTCCGGGTGCAACTCCTGACACAGGGAAAACACCCACAGAAACCCCGTGGGACAACTGCTGCACTCCAGACACACACTGCTGCCCTAAAAGGGTGCTTTTAACTGGGGGCAACAGAAGGAATCCCCTGTTCTGTCTCCCCTCTTTGTTATCTTGCTCCATGAATTACTTGGGAACTCTGACAATTTTATGGTGATGAATGCAAATACTTAGAAGTGTCAGAGCTGAGTTATTCACCAATTGAATACAAACTGCTGCCATCATGGAAATGTATTCCTGGCTTTCCATTCTTAGTAATTTTTACATCTTTGTACAAAACAAGCATCTTCCCTTAACTGTGGGAGCAGCTGATGAACAGATGTTACCTTGGAAAAAAACCTCACGTACAATTTCAGCTAATAATTTTAATATTTATCTGATGCAGCTTTGGAGATGCTCCTGATTTCAAACAACAGCTCTCCACAAATGTTTGAGTTAGTGGAAGGTGTCCTTGCCCATAGCAGAGGAGTGGAATGGGATGAACTTTAAGGTTCCTTCCAATCCAAACCACTCTGTGATTCTAAAATTTCTTTAGCTAGAATTTCCGATTCTAAATTTATTCAGCTCTGGTTAATGAAGGCAAAAATTATTTGAAATAATGAGAATAATGATGTGAAATAAAGAGGAAAAGAAGTGCTTTACCTTGCAGCTGCTGTCATTGTAGCAGTACCACTTGTTGTTCGGGTTTTTGGCATAAGTGACGTAATGACCCCCTCCCATAATTCCTGAATGGCACTGAGGAAAAGGAAGAAGGAAAGAAATCCTGGATCAAACATCCAATAAATGATTCCCAAGTTCATTATCTGTGAACGAGCCATCATGACATCAGCTGGAGCTGACTAACTTTTGACACACATGCAAATTAGCAGGCACAGAATTCACCCCCAGTTTTACAGCGACTTTACGGCGCTGACTTTTGCCCTCCTTCCCTAGAGATGCCTGTGCTGGCACAAACCCAAGGAGGGCATTTGCTCAGAGCAGCGTGCCAAGGAGGAGCAGCACCTACCGAGATTGCATATAGGTTGTAGATGGGGTTGACCCAGACGTCGTCTCTGTCTCTTTGGTCGTCGGCGGTGTCGTCCTCGCTGTGGTTCTCGCCCTGCCCGTTGCTGAGCGAGCTCTGCTCCCACAGGTACCCGTTGGCCAGAGCCCCCTCGCTGTCCTGCCCGGGGTACAGCTCGCTCTGGCTGCCCCCCAGGGCCTGTCCTTTAGTCAGGCCATCCCCCTGCTCGTGCTCAGCACCGTTCTCCCTGCTGGCAGCCAGGTTTTCCTTGCTGCTGGACAGTTTGTTTTTCCCCAGCTGGGGCAGCCGCAGGCGCCCTTTGCCTCTCCCCAAAGTCCTTGGGCTGCTGTTGGGGCTGCTGTTTTTGCTTGAGGGGCAGCTGGTTCCACTTTTCCTCCCCAAGGATGGAGATGCTGGGACAGAAAGCACAGAGATGACTAAGATGAGTACAAACACAGTTTAGATTTCTTTTTGAAGTGATTTTTTTGAATAACCAAACATTTAACCCCACTATTTCCCTGCAACTCATGAGTAATATATAGAAATAAAACCCCATCTTTGTGCACACCTAAAAACTGAAATTATATTATTTTATGCAGAAGCACATGCCTCACTAATTCCAGCCCACTTACACAAGTACCAATATCTGCTGTCACTGAGCAACTTCTTAAATTTTCTTTCATTTTTTATGCTAAAGCTTCACTAAGGAACATTTCCAAGCGTAGTGCTTTGGCAAAAAAAACCCCCAAACATTAAAAATTTGAACATACCATTTTTCCCTTCCAAACACCAGCACAGAGTGGAATTTTCCCCAGTCATTCCCTACCTTTGACGTTATTGAGGACAGAAGTGTTCAGGGAGGATGGACTCCTGTTCAGTGTGTCCCCTTCTCCTGCTGTGCCACTGCTCTGCACATCTGCTTTCCTGCTGTCCCCCTGGCCAGGCCGTGCTTCAGGAAGGCTCTCAACCTGCAGGGTGAGCTGCTTCCTTTGGAAATGACTCGGATCCCTTTGTACCAAAAAGGCACTTGGGTCAAAGTTTTCTCTGGGAAATTTAACAATTTTCTGGGATTTTATCCAGCGGCCGTTAACGAACTGGAATCTTTTCAGGTGGATGATCTAAGGAGAAACATGGTAGAGAAAATTATTAAAGGGAGGCAATGACATCCCAGTGAGTAATTTTATTGTTCAAAGAGAGTTTTTCCCAAAACATATACATTTTATCTAAGCTAGTAAAAATCATGCTCTGTGTGACAGTGTGGATTTTGGGATCGAGCTGGTAAAATATGAAACTAATATTTTCATGTGGAAATGATGGCAAAGGTTGCTTCAATTCAGTGATCAGCACTCTCTGTTTTGAATAAACTAGCAAATGTGAAAAATAAGAACTGCAGGTGTCCCACAACCAGAGAGGAGATCTTGTCACCATCTGAGCATGAGCTGTGTCAGAGCAGCTGACACTGAACACAAACCACCACCATTTCCTGCAAGGCAGCAGCTAAAAACACTCTGAAGGATTTGAGGTTTGCTTTATTTGCCTGCAAACTCAGTCAGTGCCCCACCTCAGAGTGTGAACAAAGCAAACCATCCTATTCACAGCGAGGCGACTTGGCAGATTTGGGGACAACGTGCTTTGGGTTTGCTGCTGAGGAGGAAAATGACACAAGGTCCTACCAAAATAGGGGGAAGTCTCCAGAGATCCAGTTTCTTGGTGGCCAGACAGTGGGTCTTGCACTTGGAGCAGTAGTACATCTCATCCTCGCCCAGCTCCTCCTCGCTGGTGAAGGCTCTCAGGCAGCTGTCCAGGTTGATGGGCTCTGCCTGGGCTCGCCGGCTTTGCTCAACACTTTCATGTTCTTCCACAATCTGAAAGGAGAGAAAACTCTCTCTGACTTGGAAATGTAGCACACGCTGCTCAGAGCTGGGCTCTCCTCACAGTATCACAAATAACTTCACTGGGTTGTTCAGAATTAAAGATGAAAATGAGATGTGGTTAAGTTTTAGCAGGAATTTCATTTCAGCTATGAAGAGGCAGATAAAAATAATTCACTGTTCTTATACTTGGGCTCTGCTTATAAATTATCCATAAAGCACACTCACAAATTGGAACAGTTATTCCAGATTCACCCAGCTAGAGGCTCACCTTCAGATGAGTTTTGTTGGCTTAATGAGGAAATAGGTTTACTCACATGCATAACTGTTTATAGTTACAGAAAATTTATCAAATTAAGATATTTTGTAATGTATTATGTAATATATTATTATATATCTTGACTAGCTTAAAAGCAATTCACAACAGACAGCAAATGCACTGCTGTGGTTCTTTAAAAGCTTCCCTTCCACACCATTAGAGCACATAAGAGGCCTAACATCAAGCCATCGATTTATCCTGAATATATTGTCCCACGATTGCTGCCTTTGGTTTGACAGGAAGGGACAAAAGCGGCACCACAGAGCCCAAAGGGCTGCAGGGGGTGATGTTCAGAGGTGCTGACAGAGAACAAAGGCTCCTGTCGCTGAAAGACACGAGAGAGCACAAGTACACTACTACTTAAGGTGAAGGGAAAAAAGGGAAGTTTTATTCTCTGACTCTAATATTTATAGCTTTACAAAAGTGACAGTGGATTGGAAGGTGACATTGACACCTCTGCAATGTCACTGGTCAAACTAACAGTTTATCAACTCTCTCTTCTTCTATAAAGGAATGTAAAACAATGAGTTATTTACAGAAAGTGTGTGAGAAAATTCACTCTAGGAATGTCAACATCAGAAGGCTTAGAAAATCTTAAAAAACTAGGGTGACAGGCTCCTGCTGGCATTTACCCGTTCCTGCGAGGTCTGGTAGCGCAGGTGCAGCGCGGTGGGGTCCCAGTCCACGGCAATGTAGGCATTGCCCACACAGGCCCTGTCCTCTGAGCACTCAATCCTGCAGCCACGGCAGAACCTGGGGCACAAATTGGCTGTGGTCAGTGCAGGCTCCAATCATTTCTACATTTCAGTTCTGCTCCTGTTTTGGCTCCTCTGCACCCTCCAAGCTCCAGGCCTCGCCTTCAGCGTGAGACATTTTTATGCAGCAATGCTCAGGGTTATTTGTGTTTTTAATGCAAAACTTGACCAGAGTGAGAAAGGGAAGCAGCTGGGTGAGCTCCACCATCTGCACATGATCCCCTGCAAGGTGTCCCTGCCCATGCAGGGGTTGGCATGGGATGATCTTTAAGGTCCATTCCATTATGATCCAGTGCTGACCAAACCCAGCTACGACCCCAAAAACTCCACTGCTCTGTCTCCACAGCTCGTTTTCACCATGAGAACTAATTGTAAGAGCTATAAAACACTTTTTAAAAAATTAATTTGGGCCATGAATACCTTCCAGCAAAGGTCTGGAATTTTCATTAGCAAGTCTTTGTTTATGGGAAATTCCAAGCATCCTTCCAGGGTGAGTTTCCCATTGCCCATTTTAGATCTCACCCTTCAAATGGCAAGGAACCCACAGGGGCAGATGAATTACATCTAAAAATGTGGGTTTGTGTGAATCCCCCCAGACCATGCAGGTCTGTGGACATCCAAGGCTGCACACAGACACAGAATATTGTAAGGGGTTAACAGGTTCTGGATAATCTCATTTCTGTCTCCTAATTTAAAGTTTCTGTGGCAGCAGAACTTTCAGCTCTGCAAGTCATAAAAGCTGTGCTGCAGAGCAAGCCTGCCTGGAGAGAGCTCTGGTGAAATTACATTCCAGATTCTTATTGTTTGATATTACCTCTGAAGTCTGAAATGTACCACAGCCCCATTACCATAAATTACCTTTCTGCTGGAGTGATTCCCTGCTGTAAATGGAAAAAAGGACAATTTACCTGTACCATGGACACCAAGCACAAGAATTTCCATCCTTCTGAACTACCCTGAGGGTGAAGGGGTACTGATACCCCATGCTGTCATCACTGCAACAGAGGAGAACACAACATCAAACAGCAGCACTCACTGCAATTACCTCCCTTCACTGGCCTTGTTATGATTACTTAAAGAAAACCCTCAAAATGATAATTTTGGTTACAATTTACTATTAAAAGCTGCCTTTCCGTGGCTTAAATTCATCAGATATAAATAATTATCAATCACTGGATAAGAACACAGCCAACTTTTAAGTGCAGCTACATTTAACTGTACTAAAAAGAATTTAATTTTAATTACTGCCATTATTGTGAGAAACCAAACGAACACAATTTTCAATCTTGCAAGCAAGTGTGAGGCACTGCAGTGTAACTCAGCTGCAAGGCTGAGGTGCCCAACTCACCAGTCCTGTGCATGGTTACTGGCTTCCTGAGGAGGGAGGGGGCTGGCCAGCCTGGAAACCTGGATCCACACAGCATCATAGAGGTCCCTTTTCCGGGTGTGAACTGTGCAGGGAACAATCAGGGGCATCCCAAAGAGACTGGGCCTGTTCTTCTGAGATGAGAGAAAATACAGCTCTGTCCTCATCTGTGGGAGCAAAAGGAGGAGTCAGGTGTGAAGTACATTAACTGACACTGCAATAATCACCTGGATTGCTGGCCTTGTGACTTATTTCAGACCTTGGCAATTAAAATTAGTCAACAATTATATTAAAAGTACTCTTAATTCCAATATTAAATACTGTACTGAAAAGTGTTTCTATTTTATGACATGATGATGAAGTTATCTGATCACACATAAATGTGTGTAATTGTTGTGCGGACATGAAAAAAAAATCTGCTTTTTTCAAATGTCTTGCCAAGTGTGCAGGGGCACTGACCATTTTCCTGTGCACTGCAATGATGTAGCCTGTGCAGGGGCTGTCACACAGCGAGGGCACGTGGCCATTGAGGGTCCAGCTGCGCTCTGTCCCACATGGCACCACAGTGTTTGGCATCCCGTTGGGAATCAGGCTTGGCTTGGGGATGTCCCCGTTCATCAGGATGGTGGGGGCTCCGTTGGCCGAGGGCCCAGTGGAGGTCTCTGCAGGCAGACAAATCAATTATCAATTATCAATTCTCACAGCAGCCACAGCTGAGCAGGGTTTTACCCCTCCCATCCCGTGTGGACACCGAGCACAACCCGCACATTTCTGTAATCCTCGCTTAATGAGAAACTTTGGTGCTGAGCTTCTCCACAGATGCAGCTCCAAGGAGAGGAAAAGCAGAGTTTGGGCTCACCTGTCTGCACAGGGCTGGATGCTGAGGTGGGGGAGCCTGGGATGGGGATCTCAAACGCACACAGGAAGCCGCTGACGGACAGACGGACCTTCTGGTTGTCCTGGGGGAAGTTCTTCAGGAGAGAGGGAAAGCTGCTCAGGCACCTGGACACCTTCATCTGGGACCAGAATGTGTTCTGTTCTTCTGCGAGCTGCGTTTATCAGCTCCTCCCTCCCTGCCATCTGCCTCCTCACACCTTCCCCGGAGAGTCAAGGAGCCCAGGCCCTCTGCAGGAGCTGTCAGTGCTCTCTAATCACACCCAGAGCCCCTCATTTCAAGCACTTTAATTCTACAGCAAAAAAATCCCCCTGGAAATATCCCCACACACTGTAAGCCAGTCATTACTTATGGTCCTGATGTCTTTGTCTCATCACAGCACCTTAACTTGAGATTTATCACCTCAAGATCATTTTTTCCCCTAAAAATATCAACAGCAATCAATTTTAATCTATTTACAGCAAGCCAAATTACTGTTTAAGAATTAAATAAAAGTTCATCTAGAGAGATAACTAAGCTGGTTTTTTTACCATACTTTTGTTAAATTATTTCACAGCTCTTGTAAGCAAAGTTTAAATGTTAAAAATAACAAAGAAGGAAAAAAAAAAAAACCACCCAGAGCATGTTGCAGCAATAATTAACCTTTTTTTCTTTTTACCTTTATATTGGAGCTGTGCACCTCTGCAAGCAGAATCTGCTCTGGTTTGAGGCCACAGAGTTCACTCAGCTGCTTTTTCAAGCCTGTGTACTTCTCATCCATGTTCAGTCTCAGCCCATATCGAACAGGAGTGGTACCATCTAATTTAATGACTTCAAAGGGGAAAAGAAACACCCTGGTCAGCAGCCCAGGCAGGTTTTAATGACAATAATACATTACAGCTCCCCACTTATTGGAAAATATCTTTTCCCAACTTGAACAGATGATTTATTTCATTTTCTCAGTCAATTTTTAAGGTCTGCAGGCAATGTCACAATGTCAGAAAGTCTCTTGCTGCACAGGCAGTAAAAAATGGTTTCAAAATTTGTTTCACTTTTTTACCATCTTTCCTTTTGCCCCTTTTCCAGCAATCCACAGCTCCCTCAGAGCACAGTTCATGACCCATATTGTGTTTTACCCCCAGCCCCTGTTTTTCCTCTGGACAGATTTAGGACAACCTCCACAAGAGAGGGAAGTTCTCAAAATTTCAATTTTACAAAGATTTTCTATTAAGTCCTTCAATCAAGACTAAAAATGGACCATCCTTTTCTGTTTCTAAAGGTTTTATCTTGTTTTAGCTGTGTTTCAATGAAAATTCTTGCATTTTTATATTAAAATTACTGTATTATTGTAAATAAGTAGTAACACAAACAAAATTTGATGTTTTATAGCTGTTCCACTTTTACAGATTTTATCTGAGGAATGGCACATTTACAGCACTCACCTGTGATTTCTAGGTGCATGTAGCTGTCCATTGGCAAAGGCAAGGATAAAAAATTAAAAGGGTCAAACCTAACACTAATATGCCCACAAGTTTTACATTTCACTTGTGACTTCAGCTGCCCGTGAAATAAATCTACAACAATGGATCTGTTTCTTCTCAGATGGTTTTCCCAGGCCTGAAATGAAGCACAAAAAAATAGAATACCAAGTTAGAAACTGGACACCACTTCATTGGTTTCCAAAGTTTCATTGGCCTATGGGAGTCAAAGTATTTCCACAAAAGTTATTTCCTAATTTCTAATAAATTTAGTTACAGAACAAGTAAAGTTCTCAATACAATAATCAAGGCATGCCACAATTTAAAATTTCTGAGGGGATCATCAGGCATCTTGAAATATTTTGATACTCCCTAATTTTGAGTTGTTCAAAATTGTTGTCAAGTATCATCTTCATAATTTTATTACAACAATTGAAATTAATTTTCAGCTCAAAGGTGAAATTATCTCTGTAAATCACAGCTCTGACAAGATCCAAAAGGTGCTAGAGTCCCAAAGGCAGCCTCATGGACAATTTCTCAGCTTAGTACTGTGAGGAGAAGAAAAAACACCCAAAAAGCCCCAAAGGCAAAGATTTGAAGCCCCACCTCTGCTGCCACCTCCCAGTCCGGCCGCCCATCGCTGTCCTTCAGCTCCACATATGGCTTATCATGAACTCTGTTCAAGTCCTCATGGAGCCCATCCAGGAGAAAAGCCAGAAGCTCCTGGGAGTCTTGCTGTTGAAAGCCATTAAACCTTGGAGCATATTTTGCTATTGTCCACTATTAAAAAAAAAAAAAAAAAAAAAAAAAAAAGCAGAAATTTATTTAATATCATGTAAAAAAAGTAAAAAATAAATCAATATATTGTAGATGAGATATATCAATGAACACAAATTCAATTGCCAAGAGCTGAAGGGAGTCCCTTTGCTTTCAGAGCAAAAGCTCATTTACAGGTAAAAATGAACCTTTTTTTGTAGCTAAAAAGGGCTATAAAAGCCACTTGTTATGGCACAACTTGTGTCATACCACATAAACTCCTTTATAACCACAGATTCCACCAGGTCTGATGAACACTGGCTCCTTCTAGGGAAAACTCTGAGTGTCCAAACTGCTACAATACAGGAAAAGGTGCACTGAATTTCTGCTTTTCCATGCAATCCTTGTTTTCCACCCCAGAATAACTCACCCTCAGCTTTAAGGGGGCTATGTTCTTCTGGGTGCCACTCCACAGCTCCTGCACCAAATCCCCATAGCACTTGGCCATGTGTCCTTTCATTCCTATGGGATTTGTCCTGGAAATCACAAAGGAATCAATACCAGACTCAAATGTAAGCACAGCTCAAGAATGGAGCTGAAGGAAGCAGAAAAGCTTCAAGCAACAGGAGGTTGTGTTTCCATGTCTCTGAAGCAGTATCTGCTGCAGAGCTGCTAACACTGAATTTAAATCACTCCTTGTCCGGTTTTCGGCTGTTTGGAGGGCCTGGAAAGGCCCGGGGTGGCCTTGGGGCAGCCGCGTATCAAAGGAACAGAAGAGGCTTCAGTTCTTCTTTCGGTCTCGGTGTTTATGAATTGTTTATCTAAAAGATTTTCTCTCGGCCCGACAGAGCTCTGCTCAGCAGCCAGCCATGAGCACACTGTGCTGCCCTCCGGACAGTCACCTATCTTTATACCCAAAGTTACGTGTACAATATTTATCATTTTCCCCCAATACCTTTCACCCTTATTGACCGGTGCACTTTTAGTAATGACCAATCCAAAAGTGCCACCATCACCACAGAAGATGGAGGAGAAGAAGAAGAAGAAGAAGGACAGAACACGCCCCAATTCCTCCATCTTACTTCTCTAAACCCCCCTGTACAGAAATCCTAAACCCTGTGTCTCACCCTCTAATTAACCAATCCCTTCACCATTCACCCCGGTGAAACCCTCCTGTCCTCATACAGGTGTCGTCTCCTGTGTGGGATCAAAGTGCAGCCACCAGACACTTCTGGAACATTCCAGGACTCCCGAGCCCCCCAAGGGTGCTCTCGGTGGCTCAGCACCTCAAGACTGAGGTGCTGAGATCCCACAACTCCTTCCCCCTGAATTGCAGCCTGCAGAAGCAGACAGCCCTGAATAAATGCTCAGCACCAAACTCCACTGCTCTGGCCCAGGATTACCTGTTCAGCTCGTAGAGATGCCTCCCTGAGATGAAGTACCGGGTCAGGGGCTGTGTGTTGCTGACACACTGGATGCTGGAGTTCATGAAACACGTGTTCCCCAGGTTGCTCAGGCCTGTAGCTCCCTTCTCAGTAGGAACTGAGCAAAAAAATCATCATTTTAGCAGTTGGGCTGATGAGAAAATTCACAATGTTGTAGCAGCATCTTCTGACAGTAAGCAGTTCAATGGAACCTGCTCCCAGTTATGACACTCCATGGATGCAGCAGATGTTTAAAATATCTGCTCTCTCAACTCTGCCTCCCAGAAATTGAGTATTTTGTTGATCTGATCCACCACAGACAGCAGTGCAACCCACACAGAATATTTACAGGTAATTATGGTACTGAAAATTCTGGATTTGTTTGTTAAAATCTTAGTTATTCCTTGCTTTTACAAAATCCAAGGGAATAAACAAAAAATCCCACCCTCCCACGTTTCCAGCACTTAAGTTCATGCAAAGGCCAAGACTTCACTCAGTGTTAACAGGACTTGTGTTTAAAAGGATTGTTTCAACATTTCAGCTGTTTTATGGGATTTTTCTTCTCATCATAATCCAGTGACTCTGTGAGAGACTCACCTTTGTGTCTGTCTATCTTGCTGCTGTTTGCTATAAAAGACATCTCCTCTGGCCAGCTCATGTCTTTGTTTCGAACTAGAAAAGGACATGAAAAGGGGCTTTTAAAAATTGTTACTTACTCCAGAGAGCTTACACAGCTGAAGAGGTTTAATTAAAATTTTCTAATATTTGGGATTAGAAATGTGCTTACTTCTAGCTATTATTTTTGCTAGTTTTCATTTCAATGTTTCTAATCATTATTGGAACTCATTCTAACACTGGCATCCCTCCAACCACACCAGTCACATCTTTAGGAAGCAGCCTCGGGATTGCTTTTGCTCTTGAATAGCAAATTTTTCAGTGCTTATTCTTATTCTCAATAAAGATCCACCAGCTCTGAATAAATCAGTTCATGAGCCACCATTATTATTTTATGTTGTTGCAAACCAACAAAAGATCCAAATGTATTTCAAAACAGGGACAAAACACATGCAAACTTTCCTAAATTAGCTTTACCACCACCTCCCCACAGGTTCCCTCTGCAAACCTCTATTTTTAGAATAGTACATTATCCTTTTTATACCTTCTATTACTAAATGCTGCTCATCTTGGATTTTAAGGTATTCCAGTCTGTGATCTTCATCATCCAGCAAAGTGAGATAGTTCTGCAGGAGGAAAAAACACATCATAGAATTAGAGTTGTACATGAACTGAGGATCCTTTGCATGAACTGAGGATCCTCTACAGGTCCTGAAAGGATCCTCTGCATTCTGAGGATCCTCTACAGGTCCTGAAAGGGTGCTGTACACTCTGAGGATCCTCTACAGGTCCTGAAAGGGTGCTGTACACTCTGAGGATCCTCTGCAGGTCCTGAAAGGATCCTGTACACTCTGAGGATCCTCTGCAGGTCCTGAAAGGATCCTGTACACTCTGAGGATCCTCTGCAGGTCCTGAAAGGATCCTGTACACTCTGAGGATCCTCTGCAGGTCCTGAAAGGATGCTGTACACTCTGAGGATCCTCTGCAGGTCCTGAAAGGATCCTGTACACTCTGAGGATACTCTACAGGTCCTGAAAGGATCCTCTGCATTCTGAGGATCCTCTACAGGTCCTGAAAGGATCCTGTACACTCTGAGGATCCTCTACAGGTCCTGAAAGGATGCTGTACACTCTGAGGATCCCCTACATGAACCAAGGATCCCCTACATCACTGAAAAGATCCTCTGCATGTACTGAAAGGATCCTCTACACTCTGAGGATCCTCTACATGAACCAAGGATCCCCTACATCACTGAAAAGATCCTCTGCATGTACTTAAAGGATCCTCTACACTCTGAGGAGTGTAGAGGATCTCCCCTCCAATGGGAATTAAATCACAAAACCCTCTGATAAACAACCACCAAGAGCCTTTAACCGCAAAGGATTTTTATGGCCACCCTCATTTCCCTGTGCACGTGCAATTAGCAGATTCTGGAGAGGAATAAGAGCACATAAAACAAAGAAGAAAGGCCGAGGGCAGGCAGGGGAGCGGGGTTACCTCGCTGTTGTAGAGCCAGAGGCGCATGTCCTCCTCCTTGATGCGCAGCCGCTGCGACAGGTACTCGTGGATCTCCTTGATGGTCTGCATGCGGCTGAAGCAGCCGGTGTAAGCCAGCACCCTCTTCAGAGGGGCATTTGGGGAGGGGACATTGCCTGCATTCACAGTGGGACAGCAGGGAAACGTCTCAAACACAGCTGCATTTACCCACAGGTCACACCAACAGCTGCACGCTGAATACTCTGCAAAAAGTGTTCTACACCTGTAGTGCTCAGCAGTTAGGTGTAAGAGTAGTTGTTACTGACCCTTTGGGACAACGAATTTGCTTTCACAAAGCAGGTAAAATACCTCCCTTTTTATTAGAAATTTCTTATTTCTAATAAGAAATTAGAATTATTAAATTAGAATTAAATAGAATTATTTCTATTAGAAAATTGCTTATCTGAGATTCTCATACGAAATTTCAAAATTCAATGGTGTTTTACAAGTTCCCACAATTCTTTTTGTCTCTCAAAGACACAGTAGGAGAGGCAAAGGGAATTTTCAAAGTAAAGGATTTCAAAATTTAATTAGGGTTTCCTTTTTGAGAGAATGCTATAAGTAAAATATAAGGCACAAAAATCAGTTTGGCTATTTTTGGGAGTAGCATGACTTTGCTTCAGCACTTCTGTGCACATGAAATCAGCCTGGCAGCTCACAACAGAAATACTCGTAATAACTAAATTTCTTAAAAACTCAATTCCTCAAAACATTCTGTGAAGACACCTGGGATTTCCACCAAAATTTCTCAACAAGCTCACATTTGCAACAACAAATTAATTGGTCAAGATTGTTGCTCTTTCTAATGGGAGCTCATCTTTAAATAAAAGATTTGCACTAGAGATGAGACCAACTTTAAAGAGGGGAATTTCTGTTGAGCTTTTTTTGTTTAAAACTCAGAAGTTCCCCATTCCTTACAAACATGACAAGCATTTTTATCCAGCCCAAACCAAACTGGGCAACTGCAATACTTAAATAGCCCGAGGAGTGACACAATTCTATTTTCACTGTTAAAAGATTACAATAAAATAAAAAGTACAGCATGAAAAGGTGCAGTATTACATCATCACATGCAATTTGACAAGAGAGTAAATGATACCTTATAAATCAGCAAAGCATCAATCTGGCTTCAGTGTACCAAGCAAAGTACACAGTTTTTTAAAAGAAAACAACATTTTCTGAGATTAGGGATCAGAGGATTAGTTGTAAGATTACAGCAAGAAAGCACATTTGAGAACTCCACAAGATTAATAACAGATTGGACAAATCAAATTAGTGCAGTGCAAAGTAATTCCAAATCAAGATCAAATTTGGCACATGAGAAGATTCTGTTCATTGGAATTTGGGCATTTTAGGATGTCCAAACAAAGCAGTTTCCATTGGATTAGGTCAGGCAGGAAAGCTGAGTTTGGGCAGAGCAGTTTGTGCAGCACAGCTCGATGGCACAGGCAGGGCTGAGACCCTCCCAAAGCAATGAAAACCTGAGAATCTGCACCAGGTTCTACCCACACCCTGACTCTGGCAAGGCTGAGGGATTTGTTGAGTTTTCAGCAGTCAGGTGAGCCCATTTTTGGACACTTTACTGTGGATGTCCAAATGTGAGTGCAGGGATTCCTTCCAGCCTCTGTGTGAGGCAAACTGGGGACTGGAGACAATTCCTGCAACACCTCAGCTGAAATGTGAAGCCACAACTTAAGATTACCCTTGTACGATCTTTTGGTGAGCATTAGCAGCACAATTATGACAAATAGATTTTAGCTGGGTGTTTAGGCTTTGTATTTAATTGTCTTTTTGAACTACACCAAACAATAGCCTTCATATTCCATTCATTTCATCGCTCTCTAAAGAGCATTAAATAATTTTGGGCATCAAAGCCCAGCTGCCCAAGTAACTCAGAAGGAGTTGTCTGAGCATTAATTGAATTTATTGTGCCACTTCACTATCAGAGAGGCACAGAGGCACCTATTGCATGGCTACAGCAATCACTCCCAAATGGGAATGCCCAGCTCTGGCTCTCCTGATCAGTTCAGCTACTGCAGTGCTCATTTCTCACCTTCAACTCATCCATAAACATGGGAATCAACAGATTTCCCTGCAAATACTCCCTGGAACCTTTTCCCTTGAGAAGAGGACAGGGGAGCCCTGGAGCTTTTCCCCTGAGGAGAGGGCAGGGAAAGCCCTGGAGCTTTTCCCCCGAGGAGAGGGCAGGGAAAGCCCTGGAGCCTTTTCCCTCGAGGGCAAGGAAAGCCCTGGAGCCTTTTCCCTCGAGGAGAGGGCAGGGAAAGCCCTGGAGCCTTTTCCCTCGAGGCAGGGCAGGGAAAGCCCTGGAACCTTTTCCCCAGGGAGAGGGCAGGGAAAGCCCTGGAGCTTTTCCCCAAGGAGAGGGCAGGGAAAGCCCTGGAGCCTTTTCTCTCGAGGGCAGGGAAAGCCCTGGAGCTTTTCCCCTGAGGAGAGGGCAGGGAAAGCCCTGGAGAGGGCAGGGAAAGCCCTGGAGCCTTTTCCCTCGAGGGCAGGGAAAGCCCTGGAGAGGGCAGGGAAAGCCCTGGAGCCTTTTCCCCCAAGGAGAGGGCAGGGAAATCCCTGGAGCTTTTCCCTCAAGGAGAGGGCAGGGAAAGCCCTGGAGCTTTTCCCTTGAGGGCAGGGAAAGCCCTGGAGCCTTTTCCCTCGAGAAGAGGACAGGGGATCCCTGGATGCTCCCTGGAGCCTTTTCCCACAAGGAGAGGGCAGGGAAAGCCCTGGAGCTTTTCCCTCGAGGGCAGCCCTGGAAGCTCCCAGCGCCGATGGTGCCGCCGGGCGATCGAGCTGGAGCACAAGCACAGCACAGGAAGCTCCCCCAGCCTGGGCTGGCCTAGAAACTGCACAGGGGATGGTGGTTCTTGCTGCATTCTTAAGTTACCTCTGGGCAAATGCTGAGGGAACATTCTGAGGCTCATCATACCCATATTGACCCAGACGTTGGACTGCTGGGTGCGCGTGGCCGGCTGCTGCCGCAGGAACAGCAGGTACCGGGGGAACAGCTCCAGCTCTGGCACGTTGGTCTTGCTGTTCTTGATCACCTGCAGAACATGGCAGGAACATTGCAGAGACTCACCTTGCAAGTGTGGAGGGAATAATGATAGGAACAGCAGTGATTCGTTCATTAAAAGTGGTTAAATTATTAAAAAGCCAAACTCTTTAATGAGGAGACAAAAAATCCGAACTTCTCGTGGGGTTTTAGGCAAATATCCCCAGGAATGACAATTTCCTGATTCCTAAGCACTTTTTGGAGCTTATTAGCTGCAGGTTGTCAAAAGCAAACACCTTATTTAGTGCAGCATCACTCTCTGCACCACACCATGGAAAGAATATTCTTATAACTCCTGCAATATATGTCAATCCACAATGAACCTCATTAATTCCACTCAGTGTATAATACTTGCACATAAAGTTTCACAGCTGTTGAAAGAACTGACAAATGCAGGATAACACATTTGGTTTGAACTTTGTGAATCACAGGATTGACTTCAAGCCTTCATATTGTACAAACAGGCTGCAACCTCCTTTTGTTACATTTTGCTGTCTTTACAGGAAAAGCTGAAATTACCCCAAAACAGATTTTGCAGCTTTTCAGCCACCATTTCTACAAAGATTTTGCCACTTAGAAATGTCCAAATATACAATCAGAAATGGAAGGAATGTTCAGTCTTTGTGTGACCACGTGAAGCAGAAGAAAGCGGCTCAAGCTGTGAGAAGGAAGGTACCACACTCAAGTGCCACAGTATTCAACTTCAGCTACAACAAAAACAATGGTGATGACATTTTCTGAGGGGAAAAAAAGCACATTGCTTTGTGTATAAAGTGATGTGGCCTTTTCTGGATCATGAAAGGTGTTTGTTTCCATGGAGAATGTGTGGGAGGAGGCAAGAAGCCAGTGATTTTTCCCTCTAAAATAATTGTCGGCACTAGAGCCAACAGACCAAATTGTCAAAAATATAGAGATAATCCTCTCCCATCTGTGACACTGAATGTTTGTGACATCAACCACCAAAAACCTATTGCTACCAGCACAAAAACCCTTCATATCCATTTTTTAAGTGCATCTCCTATAAGGGACTACCTGACACAGAACAAAACAACCAGTCTGTGGAATAAATACGCTCAAGAGAAATTGAAGAAAAAGTTCCCAACATTTCCAAGAGAGCAGACTCCTGCAGCTCCAGCTCCCAGGTGTTCTTGAGCAGCCATTCTGACACAGGAGAGTGCTGGCCTCACCCATTGCCAGCTGCTTTTGAGCTCTTCCCCAAACCCTGCACGTTGTGTTTGTGATGCTGAACCTGAAGCAGCAATTGTTGCTTTCCCCCCAGTTGATGAAATTGTCAGAGAGAAGAACAGGTTTTCAGAGCTGCAGGTGCCCCACTTTCCATTTTATAGCTTTTTAACTGTATCTCAGCCTTAAAGATGGGAGTTTTGATGGCAAGCCTTTAACCTGAGCTCAGGTTTAGTTTTGTGTGCTTCAGCAAACCCTGCTGCCTGAGCCCTGGGATTGTGCTGCAAGCTAAAACTCCTCCTAAACAGCACAACCTTCCATCCAGGACCAGCCTGGAGGCTGCTTTTCCCCAGTTTGCTCTGCCAGACACTGGATGAAGTGGGAGATGATTGTAGGAGGTTTCCTCTGGACAAATCAAATTAAAAAGTGTCAAAAGTCCCAACTCACCGGCCTGGGCAAGGACAGGTTTGCCCCATACCAGTGGTAAAGTGCTCTCCACACTGGCTCTGGCACCATGACATAATCCTTTCCTTCCACCAGCTGGGGGGATCTCTTCAACCTTCCACCCTCCATGGTTAATGATGCAGCCTTTAAAAAAAAAAAGGGTTTTTGTCACATCTCAAGGGAAGAAATGAGTACATGGCCACAGTGATTTCAGTTCATGAACACTGAACACTCTTTAATTATTAAAAGGCTTCTAAGTAACAATTAGCAGCTGCTTTTCACACTGAGAGAAGGTGGTTAAATGTAACAGTAATTAACATTCAAGTCTCATTGTTTACTGGTTCTCTAAAAGCTTGTGCAGTATAAAATTCATGTCTTCTGCTCTTGTGTCACCTACCCCAACAACTCTGGACAGAGCAGTCCCAGCTCTGCCCAGCACTGATGCTGCTGCTGTGCTTCATGTTCTGTTTGCACCCACCCTGCACAAACTGGCAGCTTTGTTTTACTGTCTTGTTATACAGCAGCAGCAAATTCATATTTAGATGGAAATGCTGAAGTGTTTGATTATCCAAGTATTTTACACTTAATGCTGCAAGCTACCTTTTCATAAATACCTTCCCAATTGTAAGAATGTTTTGAACGTTTCTTTTCTCACAAAACACAAGAGTAGCTGTAGAAGCAGAACACAATTTTTCCCTCTTAAAATGAGAGTAAGAAACCTCAGTTTTGATGTGGGACAGAGCAGCATTGATCCAGAATTAAGCTGAAAAAACCCAACATAAAAAAGCTGTGATAAAAGAGAGCTAAAATGTGCTTTTCCTCTATTGCCATGCCTTGGGTGCCTTTACCTTGACTGGCTCCTGGGTCACCAGGGGCTGGTTATCGATAGCTCCTGGTTTCTGGGGGTTCAGCTGCAGCAGAGCATTCCCATTGGAGCCCAGGAAACACTGGTTGTTATTGTCTGAAGTGTTGTGCTGCCTTGCAAAGCTCACCTCAGAGCCTGGGCTGCCAGGGTACAGAGCATCTGAGCACAAAGCACGAGAAGAAACAGAAATAATTAGAAATAATTCACTTGTGGTCCCATAAACAACAAAGGAATGAGTTACACTCTTGTATCTTTGTTTTAAAAAATACCAAGTTTGCTGCCCTTCCTCCTGCAGTGAAACATGCAGCTCTTCCACCTCCAGAGGGATAAATCTGCTGTCTCTCAGAAAGGGATTCATGATTTTATATTATATTTTATATATTTTACATCATGATTACACAAACACAGCTTTTTGCATGAGCAAATGTGGCGAGAATTTTGTTATCTGGATGTTTGGATATCAAACTCCTAAAAAAACTCACATACAGAACTGAAGATAAATCCAATAATGCCTTGGTTTGTTTTTCCTTGAAAAGGCAAATGATTCTTATAGAAGCTGCTTTGGTCATGCAGAACTAAATGGAAATTTCAATAAAAATAAAAAGAAAGATCCGTTGTCTCTGTACCCTTTGTTTTCCCCAACCCCTATACCCAAAAAATCACAGTAATTTAGCTAATTTCAACTGAAGTGATGATTTTAAAATGTCAGGTGCAACCTTACAAGAAAAAAATCTCCAATTCTCACAAGACCTCCTTGAAAATCAGGACTAAAATCTCTTCTTTCACAAAGATGGCTCTTAGGATCTGCACAAACTCATTCACATTTAAATCACATGCCCTGTAAAAGTACAACTGTGCTTTTCCTCTTGGGTTTTTGCTCTTCCCTTTTTGCAGAGTATAGGATCAACCAGCTTTATACAACTTAGTGTGAAAGTGGAGGGAAAAATCCACTGAGAAAATAAACCATAGGACAAAAAAATACCTTGAAAATAATTCTGGAAATGAATCCCAGCATAACAGATGAACTGCTGTTGAACAAGACTTTGTGTTTAGCCACCACAAACTAAAAAATCCTTAAAAAATCCTTAAAAGTCCTAAAAAAATGCTAAAAAAATCCTAAACCCCCTGCAATGCAAGCTGTGCTATGTCTCTCCTGGAGGGGTCCATGCAGTGTGCAGTTTTCCCAAAAGCTGTTCTACATTAAACCTCCAAGGAAATAAGATGCTTACTGCTGCTGGTGGACTCTGAGGCTTCTGAGGCAGTGGAAATATTATCTGAAAACTTTTCTTCTGGAGCACTGAAGTCATTAAGACCTCCCATTTTGTCTTCTCCCTGCTCTGGGGTATTGGCTGCAGCAGCTACCAGGGGATTCTTACCTCCACTCAAGACAGATGAAGGCTCTATCACAACTGGGTTTGCATCCTAGAGGTGGGAAAAAGCACAAAAGTTAATTAAGAGCCAAGATCAAAGATGTGTCAGTCAAAGCAGCCGCCTAAAATTCACAGTTTTGTGACTGCTTCTGCACATGACAAGATTTGCTGATGGAAAAATGTTTTCTACATGTACAAATAAAAAAAAAATCAGCAGAAAACAACTCCCAGAATTGTTAAAACAATCAAACAAACCATCCTGCACAGAGTCAAAATTCCAAAATTATTTGGAATAATAGATAGATACATTAAAATATACCTGGTTTTAAACAGCTGTAATTACAGACTGTAATTATTTGAACACTTGAAGTTCATGTGGTTACATGAGAGCAGCAAGCACAACAACAAAAACCACTTTTTTCCCTTCAAACCTGCAGCATTTCACAGAAATTCTGGTGGTTTTTGAGAAGTGCAGTGAGCAATGGCCTTTGCCATTATGCAAAGGATTAGGGAGAAAATCCTGAGCACATCTGAGCACTCACACCAGGCTAAGGATCAAATGACCTGGCATTTCTGGCATCCCAGCCCTCACTTGGCCAATTCATTGTGCACAAAGTATAACAGCCTTTACAAGGGTAGTTAATGCACACATTGCAGTTTTCTGAGTACTTACAGCTATTTGTTTTTATAAAACAAATCAAGTGCTTCTATGATTACTTATGAGGGCATAAAAACTCTTTTGAGAGGTTTATTTCACTTGTTTAGCCTGCAAATAATATTTATCTCCAATTACATTTTATTAAATATTCTCTATTTTGTACAATTCAGTAATGCTTTAGCTTAAATATTTTAATTAAAGGTTATTAAAGAGCACCCTGTATCTAAAAAGTTTTAGTAGGACTCCTTTCATTGGGTATTAGGTTATTTTTTGTCATTGCCTCTTAAGCTAATTATAGCAATTTCCTCCTTTGTCCAGAAAATTCAGAGTGGATTTGTGGCCCAAGCCAAGTCAAACCCAAAGTGGGCAGCTTCATTATCAAATGGATCAGAAAATGTGAAATAAATGCTCCTGTGAGCATGGTTTTTATTCAAAAATAATCTTAAGATGCAGGAATGATGAAAGAGATGAGGATTTAATGAAATTACAGTGCAAAGCTCCCCACATAACAGTGATTCAGCAGAACAATTATTTTCCACCAAGAGACAGGAGATGCTCAGTTCTGAGCATTATTGCTTCAGCAGACATTTCCTCCACACTGTTTTTTCCATCAACACATTCAGAAAGACAAGAAATCACTTCTTCAGTACAGATTGTTATTATTATTATTATTATTATTATTATTATTATTATTATTATTATTATTATTATTATTATTATTATTTTACTTACATATTTGACATATTCTTTCCACTGGTGCCACCAGGGCATGGCAATGAGAAACCAGTTGTGCCCTGGCTGGAGGCCATACCTGCTCTCTCTTTCCAACCAGCCTCTGCACAGAGAGAATGGGAATTTTTAGCACAAACAGGGAATTTCCAGATCTTTTGAAAATACTCAAAGGTGGATCTGAAAGGCATTTAAGTCTCTGAGCAAAGCACACACCTAATAATCTGTCCCTCCTCCTCTGGGGTGGCAGGTCGCAGGCCCAGAACGATGTGACACACCTGGAAAAAGTGAAATTCTTATTAACAGGCAAATAAAAGCAAATAAACAACTCAGATGAGACTTTTTCATCATTTTATAATGGAGCAAGATTTAATTTTACTTAAAATTGAATAAATCACTGATAAAAAAGTCTTTTGAGCTGTGAGTTGCCCACCTTGTTCCCACTGTTAAGAGAAAAGCACCAAGAATGTGAAATGCCCCAAGAGCAATGCTGAGGTGAAGAGAAAAGCAAAAGTTCTCATCATTTCAGGCTGTGCCAGATCCCAGGGCTGCAGTGGATCAGACACACAAATCTGGGTGTGCTGGGGATGGGGAATGAGGAACTGGACAGTGCAAGGGGTTGGAAGAGAATGAACTCAAAGTTAAAAAGGAATTGAAAAGGAAGAAAGTGGGAATCAGTGGTTCTAGATGGGATTGAAAGGCAAACAAGCACTGGAGAGGCTGAGGGAGAACTTCAGAGCAGAGCAACCAAGCCAAACCCCAGCCAGAAGCTCTGCAAAGTGCAGGCCATGCTCGGGACGTCTGGGGCTCATTTTCTCTGTCTATTTTAATTCAGTTTTGATGAAGGAAAGGCCCCATCTCCTGGGCAGCAGGTGGGGTTTCATTCCCAGTACAAACCAGTGTCAGATGGCTCCTATTTCAGCCAGGGGGAGAGGAGGGAAGGGCTCCTCAGGAGGCTGCCAGGGAGCAGGGGCAGCTCCCAGATGGTTTTGCTGCTCCCCCATGATTTACAGCCTTCTCCTCATGTCCCTTTTGAGGCCATCAATTTGTATCTCAGCTGGAGATTTCTAATCACTGCTAAGATGTCTTATTTAAATTTATATTACAGTGAGAGCGACCATTTCACATTCTGGATGAAACAAAGGCCATTAGCCAGGGGGGAGCAACAGATTTTCCAGCACACACAACACAGCTGGGCCTGGTGTTTCTTTTCAAATTTGTGTAGCTAAAATGAGATTCCTCAGATAAACCAAACCCTCTGCAAACAACCCCATTTGTTGACAAGCTTCCCACTCAGAATATTTGGCTTTTCTGTCTGCAGATGAGGCACATGACACCTCAAATAAATGCCCAGATAAATCAATGGCAGACTCTGCCCTGTGCTTGACGTGATAAAGTTATCAAAAAAAAAATTGAAATTAAAATCTAAAATGAAAACACAGCAACTATGCCAAGAGGGGAAAAAAACATTGCAAATGAGACTTGCAATGAGCAATGTGCAACATTGGTGATGTGTAATCAGCATCAGGACAGATTTATTACATCTTCATTCATTCTTTGTCAAGATTGCAGGGATATTTGTTAGTTCATCAATATTTAGTTATGAGGGGATGTTTGATGCCAGACAGGCCAAAAATAAAGACAGCCCTTCTGGAGAAGGTTGCAACTTCAGCAAACTTGATGTAATTAGAGAAAAAATGAATTTGAAGAACTTTCTGGTGTTATTCTTTCCAGCTGTGGTGTAGCTGGTGGCCTCGGGATACCCTCACTCAGTCACCCTGAAGCTCTCAAGAAAGTATCATTCAAAATGCAATTTATAAAGTAGTCACAGGCCAGTTAGGATTATTATTATTTAAATTCCAAGAATCAACCTCAAAGGAAAACAGGTAAGGAACAAACTGCAGTGGATGAAAATATTCTTTAGGGTTATTTTCTGCACAAAGTGAGCCAGAGCTAAAATATGGCTTTCAAGGATTTAGAGAAATCCAATTCAAGCTCAATTAAAACCCAATTCAGCACACACTTAATCCTCAGCTTCTGCAAGTGAGCAGTGATAGGATATCCCAGCTTTCCAGGACTGCTTCATTAAGGAAGCAATGAGAGGCACCTTAGAGGGCCTTAAGAGAAAATGGAAAGGGAAACTGGTTGTAAAATGAAAAAGAAAAGCATTAGAGATCTTTTTTCTCATTCCCTGGGTTACTTTCTTGGCAAAGATTTGCCACAAAAATCATTTCAAAGACAGCCTTTGTCTAATGGAAAACATAATTGCTGATGCACTCGAAATTTCATTTTGTGAGCAGTGCACCAGGTTCTGTTGAACAGATGAGGCTCTGGGCATTGCATGCACTGCAAGAACAACCAAAGAGAGAATCAGAGAGAGAATCCTCTGCCAAGGCAGCCCAGAGCTGCAGAGCCACATCCCCTCCTGTGCACACAAATGCTGATGCTGCACTTCGTGGCCATGCGGAAAGCTCAGCAGTTAATTACTGTAAATTACAACCTTAGATTTCCCCTAAACACACCTGAAAAAGCAGATTTAAAAATTCATTGGCAAGAGCACTCTTCACACTCCATATCTGGTAGTCCTCCAGAGTGAGGTGTCCGAGCTGCAAGGCAGGAGAAGGAAAGGGAAAACCATCAAAACATGAACCTGGTTCTGGTAAAATATTCATTACCTGTCTCATTTCAGGGCAGGACAAAACCAGGGAATGATAAAAATTGGCTGTACCACTATTTAAATAAAATTAGATCCAGTAAAAGAAACCAATTCCAGTTCTAGCATAGCACAGGCTGCCTAGAGAGCTGAGAGCTCAGAGTGCAGGTTTGTGTTGTTTGGTGAGCAGTGCCCAGTGAGGAGCCTCCCCTCACCCCTCACACCCCCACAGCCTCCTCTGAGGGGAGGAAGAGCCAGTTTGGGTCAGTGTCTGGTTTTTGGCTGTTTGGAGGGCCTGGAAAGGCCCGGGGTGGCCTTGGGGCAGCCGCGTATCAAAGGACGAGAAGAGGCTTCAGTTCTTCTTTCGGTCTCGGTGTTTATTAATTGTTTATCTAAAAGATTTTCTTTCAGCCTGACAGAGCTCTGCTCAGCAGCCAGCCATGGGCACACTGTGCTGCCCTCCGGACAGTCACCTATCTTTATACCCATGGTTATGTGTACAATATTTATCATTTTTCCCCAATACCTTTTATTCTTATTGCCCGGTGCACTTTTAGTAATGACCAATCCCAAAGTGCCACCATCACCACAGAAGATGGAGGAGAAGAAGAAGAAGAAGAAGGACAGGACACGCCCCAATTCCTCCATCTTACTTCTCTAAACCCCCCTGTACAGAAATCCTAAACCCTGTGTTTCACTCTCTAACTAACCAATCCCTTCACCATTCACCCCGGTGAAACCCTCCTATCCTCATACAGGTGTCGTCTCCTGTGTAGGATCAAAGTCCAGCCACCAGACACTTCTGGAACATTCCAGGGCTCCCGAGCCCCCCAGGGTGGTCTCGGTGGCACCTCAGTCCTGGGGTGCTGAGATCCCACAGCTCAGCAGCCCCTGGGAGCTCACCCAGCAGCACAAATCCCTTCACTCCTCATGCCCACAGGCCCCGAGGGGCAGCAGTGCCCTGGCACAGGGGCTCTGGGTCACTGAGGGGATCAGGCTGCTTCTGTCTGGCACTACAATTCAGAGCCAATCTTACAGCACTGCCAGCTACTCTGCCTCTCCTTCCAGACCATTTTCTCCAGAGTTAACCCAGGTCAAAGCTAACACATGAAAAGAGGTTAAATAATTGATGTAATTACTGCACCATCAGCTCTTTCCAGCACTACACTGATGATGCCACTAAAAGAAATCCCCTGAAGACTGAAATCTTCTTTTTTAACCCTTTGTGGATTCAGGACTGCTGTACTGCCCTTTCTTTCAAGAAGCCAAACAATAAAAACCTCAAAGGATGAAGCAGAAAGAAGCCACAATCTCCACTGCTTTGGCAATTAAAGAATTACAATAAAGTATTTGCCCACCACTTTGTTGGAGTACAAGCAGGCAAGACAACTATTCACACACATAATTAAGCATTTCTAGACATTCTTTATAGTTTTTAATAAATTATTTATCGTTTCCAGACACTCTTCCCAATTAGTGAAGCAAAGGATGAAATAATGGAAGCAACTTCAACAATTTTTTTTTTGTGGATATCTCCAAATCTCCTATTTCCAGAGAGCAAGGAGGAGAATTACAGATAATTACAGATTTACACCCAGCTACATTTAAAGCACAATATAAACCACCAGGACTTTCTGCTGTGTCATGACAGATGCTTCCATAGCAGGATAATGTGTCTTGACACAGCATAAAATATAAGAGAAACTTCTGCACTCTCCCTCAAGATCAATTTTAACAGGAAACAAAGAACAGTTTCCCCAGAACAGAAGTCAAGCATCAGATTTAAAACTGGTATTAGTTATGCACAGCAGAGCCTTGCAAACAGTGCAGGCTTCCAATTAATTTCACCTGATTATGCATTTTGGGTTTAGCTTCATCTATTAAATGGCTTATAAAATTCAAACACATCCTTTCTTTCACAGAACAACCTGGTAAATTTTAATGGAAAACTGACATTTCTTGAAAAAGATTCTTTTATTGACACATCTCTGCTCTAAAGAAAGCACTTCCCTGTAAATAAACTGAAGATGCTGGGGTATAAAAATGACAAGAGAAGAACAGCAAATTCCTACCTTTGTGTTATCATGCACATGTAAAATATCTTCCACAATTTCAGACAAACTCATGTCCAACTCCTTCAACAAAAGGATTAGAAATCAGAGTTAAAGTCTCCCAGCAGGATGTGCTCAGAATAAAAATAAAACTGTAAGAGATGCTGGAAACTCTCAGTAATTCAGACCAAGGGCTGCCAGATAAAAAATCTGTGCTTTTGTACCTTTCTTTATATAAAAGAACACACATTAAAGACTGACCACTGAGCTTTGGGCAGCTCAGAACACACATTTAACCAAACCTTGGGATTTGGGAAGGTCAGAACACACATTTAACCCAACCTTGGGATTTGGGCAGGTCAGAACACACATTTAACCAAACCTTGGGATTTGGAGAGGTCAGAACACACATTTAACCCAACTTTGGGATTTGAACACACATTTAACCCAACTTTGGGATTTGGACAGGTCAGAACACACATTCTAACCCAGCCTTGGGATTTGGACACACATTTAACCAAACCTTGGGATTTGGACAGGCCAGAACACACATTCTAACCCAGCCTTGGGATTTGAACACACATTTAACCCAACTTTGGGATTTGGACAGCTCAGAACACACATTTAACCCAACCCTGCCTTGGGACAGGTGACATCTCTGCAAGGCAAGGGACAGCCACGCCTCCCCCTCCCCAGCTGAGGGGAGCCTGTACCTCAGGGACCCCCACCCAAACAAGATGCACATTGCTCCTTTGGCAGGATGGCTCAGGAAACACAAGGAAACCAACCCCAGCACCACTCACAGGTATCTTGTCTGTCCTGTTGTCTTTCCAGACCTCTAAAAGTGCCACCACCATGTCCTTGAGCTCGGTGCGGGACAAGACCCCATCTCGGTCCACGTCAAACACCTTGAAGCAAACTGAGGAAAAGGGAAGGACTTTGCTGTCAGAAGCATTGCACAACTCTTGTTGCTTTATTCCTTGCAGCCCCTGAGGCTGCAGAGCAGCTGATGCACTGCTGACAGCTCTGAAGGGGGATGCACGTGTGGAGGGGAGGAAATGGAGCAGCTGTGCCCCAAACTCAACCCCACACCCCTGCAATGCTCTGCTGGCTGTGTTGGCTGAGGGGACCTAGCAGGGAACACGTGTGCATCCACAAATTTCCAGGGAATTGCAGCTTGGAAGTTGCAGCAATGTGGTTTTGGAGAAGTAGGGAACAAAAAGTGTTTGAAAACACAGGAACCTTGCAGGGAGCCAGCTGGGACTGGGCAGTGAAAAGCCACAACATGCTATTTACCACAAGACAATCAAATAGGACATTTGTTTGCTATTATAGATAATGAGTAGCTAAGTGTTTGCACTTTCTATATTGAGATACACACTTCTGCCTCAAAATGCAGAACACTGAAAAAATAACTTCTGAAATGTAGCTTTCCCCAGTTAGATAATTTACATGGAATCACTGTAAAATACATGGAATTAGGTTTAATCATCCTTTATAAAAGGAAACCTTGATATTTAAAATTCCTCTGGTTTTTTTTAAACTTTTAAAGTCACTTTTCACAGACTTGTTCAGTGGGAAAAGAACGTCAAAAGGTGAAAACAACTAAACCTCATTGTTCAAACTGAAAAACTGCCCAAATTAACAGTTAAATTTTGCATACTTACACTTCTGTCTCTCTGCCAAGGGTCCCCTGCAACATGCTGAGAGCCCACAGGAAATTTCTTTAAAATCTATGTGATTGTCTCGGTTTTCATCAAAAGCATTAAACAAACCTGCAAACCACAAAAGCATCTCCTGTTACTGCACCTGAGAGAGGCACCCTGCACCTCCCCCAGGGCTCATGGGCCAGGAGAGGCACAAACATTGTCATTTACTCTCATTAAGTGTAATAAAGGTAATTAAGCACTACTAAGGCCATTTAAAGGTGAATTAGATGTCTCAGGGATGGCTGATCCAGCCAGGGGTGGGGAGGGAATCAAGAATTCTGAGCAGCTGCCTGCTCCTCACACCCTCCTTGTGATGAGTGATGGAGAGAACCTGAATGGGCAGCCCTTCCCACGTGCCTGGCAGAAATCCCTGTGGAATTCACTGAACAGAAATCCCTGTGACAATCACTGAACAGAAATTCCTGTGGAATTCACTGAACAGAAATCCCTGTGGAAATCACTGAACAGAAATTCCTGTGGAAATCACTGAACAGAAATCCCTGTGGAAATCACTGAACAGAAATCCCTGTGGAAATCACTGAACAGAAATTCCTGTGGAAATCACTGAACAGAAATCCCTGTGGAAATCACTGAACAGAAATTCCTGTGACAATCACTGAACAGAAATCCCTGTGACAATCACTGAACAGAAATTCCTGTGGAAATCACTGAACAGAAATCCCTGTGACAATCACTGAACAGAAATCCCTGTGGAAATCACTGACCAGAAATTCCTGTGGAAATCACTGAACAGAAATCCCTGTGGAAATCACTGAACAGAAATTCCTGTGGAAATCACTGAACAGAAATCCCTGTGGAAATCACTGACCAGAAATCCCTGTGGAAATCACTGAACAGAAATCCCTGTGGAAATCACTGAACAGAAATCCCTGTGGAAATCACTGAACAGAAATTCCTGTGGAAATCACTGAACAGAAATCCCTGTGGAAATCACTGAACAGAAATTCCTGTGGAAATCACTGAACAGAAATTCCTGTGGAATTCACTGAACAGAAATCCCTGTGACAATCACTGAACAGAAATCCCTGTGGAAATCACTGAACAGAAATCCCTGTGGAATTCACTGAACAGAAATTCCTGTGGAAATCACTGAACAGAAATCCCTGTGAAAATCACTGAACAGAAATTCCTGTGGAAATCAGTGAACAGAAATCCCTGTGGAAATCACTGAACAGAAATTCCTGTGACAATCACTGAACAGAAATCCCTGTGGAAATCACTGAACAGAAATTCCTGTGACAATCACTGAACAGAAATTCCTGTGGAAATCACTGAACAGAAATCCCTGTGACAATCACTGAACAGAAATCCCTGTGGAAATCACTGAACAGAAATTCCTGTGACAATCACTGAACAGAAATTCCTGTGGAAATCACTGAACAGAAATCCCTGTGACAATCACTGAACAGAAATCCCTGTGACAATCACTCAACAGAAATTCCTGTGGAAATCACTGAACAGAAATCCCTGTGGAAATCACTGAACTGCACTGCAAATTTGGCCCTGAGTTAAGAGCTGTAGCCACCAGCCTTCAAAGCATTTAAGAGTTCAAATCATTCAGCATTATTTATCCCATAACTTATATTTTTTTTAGCAACAATGACTCTACAGAAGGGAAAGAATGAGCAGAAACCATTCAAGTTTCCCCACAGCAGCTGTGTAAGTTTAAATCACTAAGTAGATAAAAGACATTCAGGAAAAAAAAGGATGTGGGGATACATCCCTACAGAAATGGACATAAATTCTGATTTTTTTACCATTGCAGATTTTATTTACCATTTTACCATTGCATTTCCCCTTTGTTACTTACTGCTGCCACTAACCAGTAAAGCCAACTTTTTGGTAATAATAAAATTGTCACTCCAGGACTGCAGAGCAGAACTGGAGTGCAAGTGGAATGTCCCTGCATGTCCCCATGTCATGCAGCAAATGGCAATGGGACAGCTCCAGTTATTACCAGAGTGGCTTCAACAGGACAGACCAGTTTGGTTGTCAGTAGAAATAACAACCTGCAAATCTCCTGAGTCTCCTGAATGAAATCTTCCTTAATTTACTTTTCAGGGAGGAGTGTTTCATTGGCTGCATGATACAATAGCTGATTTGCACACTTGAGGTGTCATTTAATAGCTGAAACTCCCATTTGTCAGTTTAAAATGCTCAGTTTTCTCTCAGTCAGGCCCAGCAGTTTATTTTGTCTTTACAGAATCTTAAGAAATAATTTTAAGCAACTACAGGGCAACTTCTACATAAAACCTGCCATACTTCCTACCAACTGATAACAATGCAACACCTCCTTCAGCATCCCAGATTTCCACTAAATCGAGATTTTCCCTCTTTCCAGTGAAGGGATTCTGTCCTGGCATTGAAAGGGCATTTCAGAGCAGGCAGCCCCAAAGCCAGCCCAGCTGGGTGGGGTGCTCTCCCCATACCTTCACTCAGGGATTGATGGATTGGGGGCGACACCAGGGGGGCAAAAGTCTCCAAATCGAAGCGCCCGGTCCGGGACTGAGCCTTCAGCAGCCAGTAGCGCTTCTCCAGGTCGATGATGTCGGATTCCTCCACTGCAGAACCAAACCAACAGAAAGAAATCCATGAAATAAATAGAGAGAAATTAATAAATTACCTTCCTTGGCCACAGAACCTTCTCACCCATCCGCCACCGAGGAGTTCACCATCAATAACATCATCACAAGTGTGCAGAAACCCAGAAATTAACTTTTCCCATTTTTCACCTATTTCTCTTTGGTGATTTGAACAGGCAGCTTATGTGCAGTGGCTTCCTTTCCCAGGATATTCAATATTAAAATCCTCAAAAAATATGTGAAGTAGCATTAAAAAAAAAAACAATCCAGATCTTTTATGGAAAAGAATTATGCAGTACTTGGCTGCCCTTAAAAAAATCCTATTTGAAATTTTTAACTTTTTTATACGGTAATAAGGCAAAATTTTAATGTGGCATTTAAATGTTGTATCTCAGCATTATTTTTTTCCAAATATAAAATAGTTTGCTTCACTTTATTATTTATACTATAGAATTATTTATAATTATTTAATATACAGTAAACACTGGGGAATGGCCACACAAACCTACAATGCAGAGGAACTTAAAAGTCAATTTAAAAAGGGAAAAAGCCCCAAACCCAAGAAATAAAACAAGGTGCAAGGATGGATAAAAATAGCCAGAGGAAGAATTTGTGTCTTCCTTCAAAACATTCTATACAAATGCTCTCTTTATGCTTTATCCTTGAAATTAAATATATATATATAGATATAAAACAAGATTAAATTTCTGCCCAACAATACTTTTAACCTTTTTACATATGCAAGTGTGTCACAACAGTGCTTTAGGTCAGTGCCAATTAATTGGTTCTCAAATAGATCTGTAATGACAAAGCTGTCTATATTAAGAAGCACTACGTGTGATCTCATTCCCAGATGGTTCTGAGCCCTTAAATCCATGCCAGTTTTCTAATAGGTTTAACTTGAGCTATTTGGCCTGGTTTAGTCCACAGAAACAATAATAATCCTGTAAGGCTTAAGAACTGAAGGGCTCCATCTAAAAAGTTGTGTCAAATTGAAATTTTATTGATTTCTTTGCCCGTTTCTGTCATTAGTGGCAGTAATTTACTTAAAATAGGAACTTAGGTAACCTGCAGTGAGCATGAGGGGTTGGAAGTGCCCAGCAGGAGCATCGTGTGAGGCACCAAACTTACACAAGCCTCAGCAGTGCAAAGAGTGGGGAAATCTGAATAAAATCTCTGGAGTTGGGGGAGTGGAAGGGTTTGCATTTCCCTGCCAGGTGTTTTGGACATCAGTGCCAAATGTCCCTTTGCTGAGTGCCTTCAGAGCAGGGCACAGGTGACAGCCCCAGCCCTGCCTCCCCCGTCCCTCAGGGCAGGCACACAGGCAGAGCTGAGCCAGGAGAAAAACCCATTTCCTTTCTCCTCTCCCTCCTTCCTGAGGGACCAACCCTGCTCTGTTACCATCCCTGCAATCACAGAGTTACCTGGGCTGCAAGGGACCTTTAAAGGTCACCCCAGCTCCTCCAGGGACACCTTCCACTGCCTCAGGCTGCTCACCCAGCCTGGCCTGGGCTTTCCAGGATGAGGAATCCACCACAAAAACTTCCTGAGTTCAAACCCATTTCCCCATGTCCTATCACCCACTGAAAGTCTGTCCCCAGTACATGAGGAAGCAGAAATCCAGATTTATGAAGGAATAATATTCTACTAAGAATCAAGAAAGAGGAATAGAGGAATTATTTCTTTTAATATCAGAGATGTGAGGAGAATCCCAGGGCTCTTCCCCTCCCCAAACAAAGGGAGAGGGGAGCTGGTGCTGCCATTTACAGGAATTCCACTTCCACGTTACTGCTCTCATTAGCAAACACAAAAGATTATTTATGTTCTCTTGTGCATGACCATGTAAAACACTTTGCTTCCTTTTAATCCACCTCTGTAAGTAGGAAGAATAACAAATGTGTGAGCTGCACTTCATTCTTCAAGTGATGCAACACTGAGAATATTCAAAAGCCAGCAGGAAGCTCCAATTGTCCTCACTGCAGAGTAAATCTGCAGAAACCTCTCTCTGGCAGGTGCAATATTTACCTTTAGTAATTAAGAACTGCAAGAATGTTGTATTTTGCCAGAGAACCTCTCTCAAATACCTCCAGTAGAAGTTAATTGTATTCTGATTTTTTTTTTTTTTGCTTGTACTTCACAGATGTTTCTACAGTGGTAACTCCATTGTTTTGTTATTTCAGCTCAGAAAAGAAAGGTTATCACAAAACATCTTGTCTGTGTTTGTGTTCACATGAACTGACATCATGGTCACTTGAGGAGAGAGAATTTTCAAATAATCACCTTTAACAGAACAGCTGCTAAGTGTTAGCACAAGTGTCACATTTTTATTCTAGCCCAACTGCACTGACTTTCTGCATAAGCACTTCAGAAAGTAAAACCATGCAGTAAATAACATTCTTAGCACTGATTAGCCTTTCACAAATCAGGTTAACCATGAGTAAAAATGGGACAAAAGACAATTTCTCATTCAGAGCTGTAACAAACTGCACCCATTCAGTGGGCAAAGGGAGCAGCCATTCTTGGATTGCAGCACGGGGAGGTTCAAATGCAGCTGAGCAGCAGCTGTTGCATAATTTGATTTCTCCTGCCTAACTTTTCACATAATCTTGTAAATCAGTCTCAGGATATGCAGTGCACCATCTATTCCTCCATGAGGGCAAACTAAAAGAAATCTCTGGCACTTGATGATTATACAGAAAATCATATTTGTTACTGAAGTTCAGTGAAGCATGGGACAGGCACACCACACTCAGTACCCAAACCCAGCAGTGTGCATGACCAAACACCACATTCCACTGAGGGCTGGTACAGATAAAAGATTGTATCTTTCCAAAATAAATACTTTTTTCCCTAATGTCTGTCCATATCACATCAAACTGTAAACTGGGCTTTCATTCAGATTATTGAAAAAGATGTATTTTATAGACACAATATAGGCCAAAACCTCAGGACACACAGGCTTTCTAGGCCAAGTAATTATTCATTTTGGTAATTAAATACATGATATGATTATTTGAGGTCACATGGACATGATACACCTGAGAAATTTAAGCAGTTTACTACCACATGCTGATTTATGTCTCCCTCATCACTTGCCCATTAGAAATATGAAAAGCTTTCAGAACTCTAAAACTATGAATACTTTTTTTGTTCAATTCTCTAAGAATTAGACCAATATATTCAGAGGGATAATAAGTAAACAACTGAAGCACAGTCCTCTTCTTGTAAAGGAAGAACAAATAAACATTTTTAATCAAAGTATCATCTAAAACTGTAAAACTACTAAAAATGAGTTAATTTAGAACGTTGATCCACAGGCAGGTGCATGGCAGTGATAAACACTAAACCCCCACGTTCCATTTTAATGCCATTCCCACAAAATGCCCCTCTAAAATATTCCACAGATACCAAGCCATGAATAATCTACCTTAGAAAACAAATTTAAAAGCATGCTTTCATTCCAGCCACTGCTTATTACAATTGTTCATAGCACCACAATTCCCCGGGTATTGCAGTACATGAGAGAAGCTCAAGGTTTACCCACCTATGGGTACAATCCTGTCTGGCTCACAGCAGCACAGACATACCATATTCCCAACATTTTCCCAGGCCTTGGCTCGCTCCCTGCTCACCAGGACGTGCTCCAAAGTGACACCAAACACTGCTGCTCACTGCAAACTCTCCTTTGTGCCTTCCAAATTAACCCCCAGAACACTCTGGGACTCAGAGCTGCTTTGCAAGACATAAAATAGCCTGGAACTAAGAGGATAACAAGTGGCAAAATACAGATTAAGTGACACCAAGGCTTTTACTTATTGGCCTGGGCTGCTGTCAGACTTTCATCTTTGTGCTCTGGCTGATTAAAAACAAGCACACAGGGAAGGGGATGTCAAACCCTGAGCCAGGAGATCCCTGGGTGTCAGACACGGTGTCCCAGAGCACAGTGAGGGGGAGCAGCGCCTCAGGGTGGGAGCAGGGAGGTGCCAGGAGCTCCTCTCCTGTCGGGTTTTTGGCTGTTTGAGGGGCCTGGAAAGGCCCGGGGTGGCCTTGGGGCAGCCGCGTATCAAAGGACGAGAAGAGGCTTCAGTTCTTCTTTCGGTCTCTGTGTTTATTAATTGTTTATCTAAAAGATTTTCTTTCAGCCCGACAGAGCTCTGCTCAGCAGCCAGCCATGAGCACACTGTGCTGCCCTCCGGACAGTCACCTATCTTTATACCCATTGTAATGTGTACAATATTTATCATTTTTCCCCAATACCTTTTATTCTTATTGTCCGGTGCACTTTCAGTAATGACCAATCCCAAAGTGCCACCATCACCACAGAAGATGGAGGAGAAGAAGAAGAAGAAGGAGGACAGGACACGCCCCAATTCCTCCATCTTACTTCTCTAAACCCCCCTGTACAGAAATCCTAAACCCTGTGTTTCACTCTCTAATTAACTGATCCCTTCACCATTCACCCCGGTGAAGCCCTCATCCTTGTCGTCTCCTGTGTGGGATCAAAGTCCAGCCACCAGACACTTCTGGAACATTCCAGGACTCCCGAGCCCCCCAAGGGTGCTCTCGGTGGCTCAGCACCTCAGGACTCAGATCCTGAGATCCCACACTCTCCCAGCACAGAATGGAACCAGCCCTGCCAAGCAAATTCCCCAGAGCCAAAACCCCCAGGATTCCTTTAGTGCCCTCCCCACACGGCAGCTGTGCAGTGGGTGCCCCTGCAGAACATGGATTTCAATTTAACCCCCAGCCTTCCAATGCCCTGACTGCTCTTGGCTTTCTGCCTCCCATCCCATCCTCCCCAGAGCTGACAATGCCAGCCTGGATTTTATGCTGTTTCCAAAAGTTCCTCTCCCATTTCAGCCACCCTGAACTCCTCTCTTTTTTATTAAATAGTGATAAATGCATATTCTAAAATAGAATTGTTTGTACTGATTGCAGTCAGAACTGCTCTGGGTGGGTGAGAGCTCTCAGAAAGAAAAGGTGAATTTTTCTGACAACACAGGAATCTCCTCCAGTCAAAGGGGAATTTGGATGTTATTTAATCAGAACTCAGTGACACAAGGACTGGGTGACAAAAAGGTTCAAATTAAACATTCTGTCAGTTCAAAACCAGCAACCTGATGAACAGAATTACTTTCCCCATGGAAAAGGGCTGGAAAGTTGAGTGTCTGAGCCCACTGCATGACACTGAGTCACACCAAAATGACACATAAAAAAGGCACCCAGCACCTATGCTGCAGCACAAAAAACAGTTCCAGCTAAATGAAGGAAATCAGTGAGGTGTCCCCTGAGTCAGAGTGACACAAATGTGGGATTTACAGACTCCACCACAGTGCTGTTCAATGTGATGGCTTCAAATATATATATATATATATATATATATAATGAATTTAAATGCATGTGACCATACTACAGAACTGAGAAAATCCAAACTACTGCTACTTGGTCACTCCTCAGGTGCAAGACAAATCCATACCCCTGGCACTGCTTTTTAGGAACAAAGGCCACCTATTTTGGCAGCTTTCAAATAAAATTATTCATATTTCTGATTTCAGTGAAATGGAACAAAATTTGATTAAAAGCAGCAAGTGTGTGCAACTTCCTGTAACTTTAAAATTTCACTTCTAATTATGTGTTGAGAAATGTAATTAAAGTCATCTGCACACCAAAACAAATGCTATTTACAAATGAAAAATTAGTATTCCTTTGTTTCCCTGCTAGCCTGGCTCATTAAGCAAATTTAAATGGAGTCACTGATGCCTTGCATGAAATGGGGCTGTTCCTAAATGCCAGGGAATAACTTCCCCTGGTTATCAGTGCCATTTCTCAGGCTCTGACATTGTCCCAGAGCTGGAGGGGAAGCAGAGGGTGAGCTCAGGCTGGGGAGGGGTCTGGGCCTGTGCCAGGAGATGCAGCAGGACTGAGAAATCCCTGATTGCACAGGGAGTGGCACAAATTACTCTGCATTTTATGACAGAACAAAGTGGAAACCTTTCCTCCTTTCTCTGTGTTATGGTGCTTGCCTCAGTTTACCAAACATTATCTCACTTCCTGGTCCTTCCAAAGGCAACCATTCCCCCAGGAAAAACACTGAGAACCAGCTCCAGCAGCTCTCAGTGTTTGACACATTCAGCTGGGTTAAAAATACTTCTGTGCTGAGTTTCTTACTCTTTGGAGTGACCTGATTAGGCTGAAATGACTTCCAAGTGCTCAAGCACTTACATTTTCCTTAGTTTTGCATCTGTTGGATGAGATTCCTACACTGTTGTAAATCACAAGGGAATTCAGTAAAATTTAATTTTATCTAGAGGTCCAAACATAACTGTCCCATGAACTTTCCAATTCTGTGGACAGCATCACCTCCATGTATTTCTGGAATTCACTGAAAAGCTCAATGCCAGCTCTGACACAATGGTACCAGTGACAGGGATATCAAAACCAGAATTGAGAACAACAATAAATAGTAAATAAAATCTATTAAAACAGTAGATGTTGCATTTAAATTATTTTTTAAATTCCAAACCTGAGTTTCAGTATAAACTTTCTGTGAAAAGCTCAGTAAAAGCTGTTCTGAAAGTTTCAACTTCAAAGCACAAAAAAGAGCAGATCTCAGTTTGACACAGGTCAAGATCTCTCCCAGAACACTCAGAGGGTTGGGGTTTTTTTCACATTCCTCTTTCTCCCCATTTCTGTGAGACCTCAGAATACTCAGTGGTTTTCTGTAACCCCAATGTCTCCTTTCACCCTTCCATGTCATGCAAATAAATTACCTGTTCATAAACTCCTGACTTCATTATGCATTTTCATTTCAGATGGTCAGGAAAGAGTTTGAATGCCCACTTTTAAAACCAAGAGGATAACAAGGGTGTGTTGCTTTATTCAATTAACCCACCATGAGAGGATTAAATGTGAGGAAAATCCACGAGAGCACAAAACCACAACCAGAGTGCTGAGATCCCTGATACCTCCAGAAGCACCCCCTCCTCCTGAGGGATGGAATGCATGCTTGCATTACACTGCTACATCAAGTGTCATTTATCAGCCTTTTGCTTTTGGATTTAATTTCAAAACCAGCTGTTCCTTCTTTTACATTAACATAGACATAAGGAAGCACTTCTTCTCTGGAGACAACTCCTGAGGATGCTTCTCTTTAGTTAATTCTACCACATGCCAGGAATATGATTTATTTTACTGGAAAAGCAAATTAAGAGGTAACACTTATTTTTGAAACAAATATTATTTTCTCAACTCTCTCAGTAGTTTTACAACCCACTATATAAAGACCAAAAATAAACCCAGTATTACCAGCCAACCACTTCAGAAATTATTTTTTTTTTTAGCTTGCTTGGTAGCAAACTTCTAGAGTTTGCCCATTTCTAGAGTTTGCCCACTTCTAGAGTTTGCCCACTTCTAGAGAAGTGTTGTAGCCTCAGCATTATTATCTCTTAAAAATAACAACCCAGTGTCCTTGCACACAACATTTCACATGCCAGCAGAGAAGAGATGAGCTCAGAGAAGGAATTTCTCTCACTGAACCCGACATGGCAGAGCAGGGAGATTCAATGAACAACAACTCTGTGAACCCTGGCAGGGATTTTTTTAGGGTGTGCAGGACAAGAAGCCCCTTTACTCACAGTGTGTGACTCCAGCCAGGGTCTGGTAGAAGGTTGGGGTGTCACTGTCATCAGTGAGGGTGACATAGACCCCTCCTGAGAGCAGCCACCGCGAGAAGGTGAACGCGTCTTTGTTGTGCAGCAGCCAAACCCTGAACTTCTCATAGTTCACCTTCTCACCCTGCAAGAAAAACCAGAAAATGGGAGCTGTTTTTCTCTCTCTGCAGGTAAACAGGAACCATCCAGCTGTATGAACAAAAAATTGGGACAATCTCCTAGAAAAATAAGTGCTAATGTAATTTTTCTGCTTGGAGCCATGCCTGTTTTTGCCTTTCCTTTTGAAACAGCAATGGGAGGGAAATTAACTTCAAGTTCTCTCTGCATTTCAGCCACCTACTCAATGTGGCCTTTGGAAACTCATTTACTCTGAACCTCAGGTGAAAGGGATGAAAAGAAAAATGGTTACTTGCAATTCAAAAGAGCAGAGGTTATTTGGATGAATTTAAATGTATTATTATAGATACCAGCTCTGCTGCACCAAAAAAAACAGGTGCTATAAAAATCATAAACATTCTGTTCTATCTGTGCAGGTATACAAACAACAGAGAAAAATCTGATTTGGGAATAACTGATGCTGTGATTAATTACTGCAGGAACATGGGGACTTTTTATCACTGAATTTTTTGCCTCCACTGACCAAAATCCACACTGGAGCATAAAAATGAACATGATATTGCCAGGATCTCCTCACTCCCTGTCCCCTGCAGCTCCCTGTTCAGGAACACAGAAAAACTCCACATTCACACAATTCCAGGGCTGTTTAAACCATTTATTTGGCTCCTTGCCAAGCTGTGGCCATGAAACCATGGGGATCAGCAGACTAATTTCTACAGGACCTACAAAACTACCTCAAATAAAAGCAAACCCATTATCAGGAGACAAACTCATTATATGGAGATTCTCATCTCCAGGGGAAATAAACAGGGGTCTGCAAAGTGGAAGAGGTTTCAAGTCATTGATTATTTAAACTCCCCTCATATCACAGACCATTAAACTTCACTGAATTACATCTCTACAGAATCCAACAATTTGCATTTGGCCACGGACTGTCTGCAACTGCCAAGTGCAGAAAATTGAAAATTCACTATATTCCCTCTGCCAGGCTGCTCCAGTGGCTCATCACCACACTGCTGAAACATTTGCTTCCTATTCCCATTGCAGGGAGTTGTTTCAGCTCCAGATACTCATTCTTTTTATGCCTCTTTTTCTAGACTGAAGAGTTTTATATTTGCATCCAACAAATCACAGACTGGTTTGGGTTGGAAGGGACATTAAAGCCCCTCCAGTGCCACCCCTGCCATGGCAGGGACACCTTCCCCTGTCCCAGGCTGCTCCCAGCCCTGTCCAGCTGGCATTGGGCACCCTGTGCCAGGCCCTGCCCACCCTCACTTTGATTTCTTATTCTTCCATTTCTCCAACAGTTTGGATCAAGAGAAAAAGAACATTTTCTCCCTCTCTGTTCCACCCTTTTCCTCTTGTTTTTGCACTGCTCTTTGTAAAGGCAGCAAGAGCTGGGTCATTAAAACTCCAATTTTCCCTGGAAGGACAATGAAGAGGAACAGAAAAACTTTGGACAGGAGGAAGAAAGCATTTGAAGCAATGATGACAGCTGAATGATGGTGGAACCTGAGCAATGCAGTTACCACTGATTTTTCCCCCTGTATTTCAGAAACAAAAGGAAAACTCAGATATATTCTAAAACTTCTATTTCTAGCTGAGCAGATGCAATAATTCTGATGAACACAAGTGCCTATAAACATCACCCTTGAAATCAAAGGCATCCTCCAGCAGGCAGGCAGGAAGGCCCACAGCAGGAACATTCAACTTTCCCACTCTCCAGCAATGCCCATGGATGATTAAGAGCCCAGTAAATCCTGCTGAGTGGGTTATTACACATTTTCATTTTAAAACAAAAATCAATATGCAGCATTTTCTTGAACAGGAAAATGCTCTGAAGCCCAGGTTGATACTCATCTTCCTGCAAGGCTTCATGAAGTATTTCTGGATTTCTTGGACAGTTGCAATTAACGTGGAGGGTGCCATTCATCACAGCACACTGATGGGAGAGCAGAAATGGGAAATGGCACTGAGGGGCAGTGCAGAAGCTGCAGGGCAGGGGAATCAGGATTTCCATTGCAGCCAGGGCTCAGGGATGCAATCACTGCCCCAGAGCCAGGGCAGAGTCTGGCCCAGCACTGCCCACAGCCAGAGCTATCTCCAGCACAGCACAATCAAATCTGAACTAATTAAGTAACCTGAGAGCCACAATTAAAGCTCCCAGTCAATCTGGTCAATCCTTTTGCCAGGGGAATGTACAATGATGTCTCACATTTGCTGGTTTTAGTCATCTGATAACAAACCAAGCAGAAACCCCTGAAAATTCATCAGGATCCCTGGAGACAAAGAATCATCTATGAACAGGAAAGCACCAATGCTCTGCTTTAGAGGAGGACTTCAGCAAGCTGCACAAAGATTGCATCTCTCAAACAACTTAAAGCATAATTAAATGTTGTAGCTCCTGGCAGGAAAATGAAACAAAAGCAATAATATAAAATTATTATCTTGAAGCAACCATGGCTGTCAGGCATTTTTAAATCCAGGGTGCAGATTTCTCTGTGTTCTAGATTTCTTCCCTGATTGCAATAAAATGTTCACACTAATGACAAAGTTCCCACCAGCAATATTAGTATTTAAATTCACCTGATGACAGGATTCCCATTGGGAAATGATCTCTTTCCAAGGAGCACAGTGAGTACAGGAGCACACAGAATTTATACACCAAATACTGCTCCCATCAATACAAATTACATGAATACCACAACACAAAACCCCAGGAGCTTTTACTCCATTTCAACAAGGTAAATTTGTTCCCATAGGTGCATGAGTAAGAAAAAGAAGCTACTTAATGGAATCTTGACTTTTTTGTAACTGCAGCAGGAGGAAAGGTGCATGACACACCTCAGAGAAGCATTTCTTGAGTGACTCTGGGACCTTCCCATCAACCACGTGCAGCATCTTCTCCATCTCTTCACGGACCACATAACTCCCAGATTCATTAGAGAAGAGGCTGAAAATATCTGGGGAAACAGAAATATGTGTAAACATCTGTGGCAGTGGCATTTTTCAAGTGCAAGGTCTATAACTGGCTGAGAATGTCAAAGGCTGTGCAACAGCTAAAGGACTGAACACTTGGGTTGATCCAAGGTCAATACAGCTCCACAAGGTTTAGGTCAAGACCTCCCTTTTCTTTTACCACTTTAGTCAAAATAAAAATGAGTTTTATCAAGTGAGATTAACAGGGAAGACAAAACAACAGAAGTCAGTAGGCAGCTGTTTTCTATTTTTTTGAAAAATATCAATGCCATCCTCCTTCCTCTGCCCACACACAGAGACCATCAGGCTTTCTGTAGCATCCCAACACTGACATTCATGATGACTTGGCAAATATTTCATTTTGATGAATATAGAAAACAAAAGTGCACTTGATCTCCAAAAATACAGCTAAAAATGCTTCCAAAAATCCCATCTTCACTGTAAAATGGTCACACTTCATACTCACAATCCTCTGTCTCATTGTTACTAAGTTACACAACTTACATTTTGTTTTTTCCTCCTCTTTGCCTCTTGTGAGTAGAACTAATCCAACTATCAAGTTATTGAAGTGCAGCCCTTTGGATATTCCTCCAAATGAACAGTAGATAACCTGGAAGAACGAAACAGAGAAGTTAACCAGAACCAACAGAGATGTCAGAAGTAAAACCAGCGGCTTACACTGAGGCTCCACCTTATGTGGTTTTTGGGCTAATCACTTCACATTCAGCTAAAGAACTTCAATTCTTAATTGTGTTTCCCTTTTGTAGCTCTTCTGGTACTGAACAGCCTTTATTTAGTGAAACACAGGTACAAGTCATGAACAGCAATATAAAAATTCCACATTAGAACCTCCAGTGAAGGCACTCCTCACTTGCTCGTGGTGTTTCCCCAGATTTGTTCATCAGGGCTGGGCTCTGCCAATGCCCAGGGCACCAAGGGGATGCAGCAGGAATGCCCAGGGCAGGCTGGCAGAGGGAGGGGAACCCCAGAGCCCTGGGAGTCCCTGCCCCACCTCAGGGTGATTTCCAGCAGAGTCAGAGCTAAGCCAGGACTGGGAGTGCCCAAACAAAACCAGTCCAGAGCTGGCCAAGCCTCCCAGTGCTGTGGGGGCAGGAAGGGAACACCTGGCACAGAGAGGAGCACCAGATTTACTGCTGCTCCTCAGACACCTCAGCAGTGCTGGGCCACCTGCAGGAACCCTCTCCTGGTCTGTCTGTCCATCCATCCATCCCTCTGGACTACTGAAACCTGTCTGCAATGCATGCACAGCAGGATCTCATTCTGGGCCCCACTGCCATCCCACCCAAACACTTCCATTGCCACAGGGGCTCCCATCAGCCTCTTCTGTTCCTCTCCTTTAATCCACTCACAAATGCTTGAAGGGCTGAATTATTGAAACTGAGTTTGTGCTTTGTTTGGACACAACAATTGCAGAGGCTTCAAGGCAGGGATTTGAATTCCACACTTTTTATGTCTTCTGTCTTCACCAAATGCCTTCAAGGCTACACTGCCCATGTGAGCAATTTACCTTCATTTTACACTGGAATCGTTATTTTTTTTAAATACGCAGCTGAAATATCCACTCACTCGGGCTGAACTTTGTACATCCCAGCTGTGATAGCAGATGAGCAGCAAACATTACATTTATACATTGTTTCAACACAACACAAGGATTACTCATGAGACAAACAGAGGAAAGGAATTCCATGGACAATGTCCAGTGGATCAGTATTCAATATATGGAATTGCTTGGAGTTTAGCTGCTCAATCATTCCTTGGAAAGAGTTTATAAACACTTATAAAATAGTGTTTTAGTCATGTAACACATCATTTCTCCACATTTTTTCATGTTGGTGTGGCATTTGGAAAACTTCTAATAACACGCACCATCAAAATGTGATGCAATTTTGTGTCTTCCAAAATGACTTAATGCTGTTGCAGCTTTACTTAAACCAGCCCCACCCAGACAGAATGACAGCAATCTGCATTTCAGAATGTACAATTCACTATCATTATAAGGCACAGAGTACTTTTTAAAATAAAATTTAAGCCTGACATGTTCTGTTTCATGGGCAACTGAAGAGCATAACAAGACTGAAAAGCCAAAGCTGTGCTCCTGCTTCCCCACCTGAGCAGCTTTCCTGCAGTTTAACACCACAGACACATCCCTAAATTCCCTTTTATTAATATCTTCAACCCCATTCTCCCAAGGGATCCTCCCAGAACATTGCTGTCCTGAACATTTAAAAAATGTTTTGTGTGCAGGACAATCACCCAAATCGCTGGATTAAAGTTCCACTGGTTTCAGTTCTCTGTTTCATGTCCAGTTTGAAACTCCTGTGTTTTTAATTTAACCAATTCCTGAAGGCCTCTCTCTCCTCAGATATGGAAATCCATTATTTCAGCATGCAGAGCCCACAGCCCAGCTCCAAGGCTCCAAATATCAGCTTTAGTGACTGAAGGGCTGAAAACTCAGGGTTTTTAGCTGCCTAATGGCTTTGCCTGCCTCTCCCCATCCTGAAGCCAGGAATTACAAAGCATCCCTTGACTCAAGTCCCAATTTTGGCCCAATTTTCAGTTTTCAGGCTCACAGATTTGATACTGAGTATGAATGCTACAAGTACATCATAATTTGTACTCGGATTTTGAGATGAGTTCTGATGAGAAGCCATCAAAAACCAATTAGGAATCTTCCATTAATTTTATTTCACCACCTGGAAACCAAGAACTGCTCTGTAACCATCATGAGTGTTAAAAGAGAGAATCATCACCAAAATTGTGTCTAAAAAAATAAAATAAAAACCAGGCAGCAGAATTTGAACCCCCAGAATCTCTATTTGTGACCAAATCAGTAAATTAATCCTTAATACATGAAAGGGATATAAAGGTAGAAGGTAACACAGAACATAAAATTCTCAATATTTTATACTATTTCAAACCAAGATACATTTTTTGTTTAATCTTAGGGGTTACCAACATTCAAACTCAAAAATTCATGCTGAAGACAGGCTTCAAGCTCTGGGCAAATCAGACCCCTCCTTTTCCACTGCAAATTCTCCTGCTAAGCCTTGAACACCCACAAAAAAAGCCAACTGTTTACAGAAGTAAAGTAGTATCATCCTCTTTGCCAAAATTTAGGGAAAAAGGGGAGGAAAAGAATGGAGGAAAGATGAAGCTGAGGAAAGGGAACTCTGCCAGAGTGTAAAACCCTCAGCAATGCAACACTTCAGCACTCACGTTATCTAAATAAAACTGGGGACTTGCACCGTCCTCTGAGGTCAACAGCTCTGAGGGTGCCAAAAATAGAGGCTGTGACTGGGAATGACATGGAGCAAGGGATCAGCTGAAAGGTCTGCCTAATCTTTGTCTCTCTACCAAGAATATTTTGATATCTCTCTCAAGAAAGGGGCAACTCCAAAACAACTCCAAAACAAAATAACTTTTTAAACATGACTATGCATAGGATGGTATTACTATTTTATTTTTTAGATAGATATATGTTTATATCTATGTTGTAAATTTTGATTCTGGCTATTTTTCAGCTCATTCATACATCTGTTATGAGCAAATTTATTTTTAAGAGCTTGTAAAGATTCATCTTTAGAAAACAAACTAACAGCCAATGGAATCTCAAAGGAACCAACAGCAAGTGCATCTCTGGAGTAAATAAAATCTGTTATTATGGTCTTGTTAGAGATTCCCAGTCTTTTAATTGCCCAAATTTACATCTGGATATTTAGGTTTATTCCAAGTCATCTACCAGGTATTAACAGGGTTGGGAGCACGTCCCTGAGCCAGGATCCAGGACTGGAACACCATTTCCAGGCAGAGAGGTGCTTTGTGATGTTGTATAAAAACAGGAAACAATTCAATCAACTCCTCAACATTTGTGTGTGCACAGCAGATCCAGGTGCCCTCCATCCCTGCCTTTGGCTCCCAGGAAAGCAGCAATTCCCAGCTCACCTCAGCAACTTTGGGAGGGACCCCATCACCCAGAACCTCCCTGATGAAGCACTGCTGGGTCATATAATAGGAGAGGCCACAAGTTCTCTTGAAAGCATCTTTGAGCCTCTTCAGTTCTATGTCTGTAACTGAGAACAGAGGAAAGAAAAAAAAAATTGGTCAGTAAAGATGTTACAGAAAGATAACAGCTCAAGGAATCTCAAAATCCTCCACTCCTTACGTTTACCTTTACAATAAAAAGACACCAAGAAATTAAATGCATGATTTCCCCTAAAGAGTGGGAAAATGAGATCTAATCATCTAATCTTGCTTGAAAAGAGAGAAGGGAAGCAGACCTGTGGTTACCATCAATGGCAACAACAGCTCACTGCTAAGTTTTCTGACTACAATAGTGGATTGTAATTTGTTCTAAATTCAGCACCATTCTTGTCACACAAAGGAAAATGAGGCAGCTTTATGATCAATTCTGCATTGCATGCAAGCCAGGGAAATTATCTGCAACCAACAGTGGTGAATATTATTAAGAGCAGCATCTTTCAAGCAGTTCCATCTATTAACCAGTCTGCCTTTCTGTATTAAAACAAATAAAATACTTTATCATCACCACAAGTTCATGAGACAGTGCAGTGAGGTGTGATTTAGCAGGAATAAAATGTTGGACTACACGGAATTCTTACCCCAAGATCCCCTTGCACAGCCAAGATCTGCTTGCCAGCTACACCTGCTCAAACCTGTTCACACCTGCACTGGTGTCAATGTGATGCCATCCCACTCCAGGAGCTCCTGGAAAGCAGCGCTGCTGAGGCTGCACAAGCACAAAGCAACTTTCTAAGGAAGGGTTTAAAAGGGTGTTGTGGTGTGTTGCAATGTCCTGGTTTAAACTTCCGGTCCCTTCCCAGGTGTGTCCATCCCTTCTCCCTTCCCCCTCGCTGAGTGTGCCCTGGCAATCAGGCTAACATACCAGCAAGGCGTCGTGTGGTTGGTCCCTCAGGCCTGGGGGACATTGGATAGGTGTCCCCAGTCCCTTGAGACCCTGCCCCTTCACCTGGTTGGTGGCTCACCTGTCCCCTCCCCTTCCCTGAGCTTTAAAGGTTAATCAGACCATGCGGCCGCTATTCTGGTGGAGGAATTGCCCCAGTTCAGACCTCTGTACCCATGGAATAAACATCTCGCAACCCTCCAGCAGAATCCTCCCTTTCTTCTCTTCACCATCGCCAGAAGCTCTCTCTCCTGAGGTAAACGGAGTCCTGACAAGCCTGGACTTGTTCAGTGCCCCGCTGCAATCTCCAGCAGCCAAGGTATCTCTGGGGTAAAGCACCACAGTGCTGCCTTTGGCCCAGCGGCGAGGGTCAGAACTGGCCCAGGCACAATCTAACTGGTTATATTGGGGTTCATATTCCAATACCCTGTCAATCAGGCTAACAGACCAGCAAGGCATCGTGTGATTGGTCCCTCAGGCCTGGGGGACATTGGCCCTTATGGGTGTCCCTGGTCCCTTGAGACCCTGCCCCTTCACCTGGTTGGTGGCTCACCTGTCCCCTCCCCTTCCCCTGCCCTGAGCATAAAAGATTAATCAGACCATGCAGCCTCCATTCTGGTGGCAGCAGTTGCCCTGGTGCAGACATCTCTGTACCCATGGAATAAACATCTGGATATAACCCTCCAGCAGAATCCACTCCTTCCTTCTCTTCACCATGGCCAGAAGTTCTCTCCTGAGGTAAACGGAGTCCCTGACAAGCCTGGACTTGCGTCTGTGCCCCGCTGCACTCTCCAGCAGCCAAGGTATCTCTGGGGTAAAGCACCACAGTGCTGCCTTTGGCCCAGCAGCGAGGGTCAGAACTGGCCCAGGCACCATCTAACTGGTTATATTGGAATTCATATTCCAATACCCTGTCAGTCAGGCTGACATACCAGCAAGGCGTCGTGTGATTGGTCCTTCAGGCCTGGGGGACATTGGCCCGTATAGGTGTCCCCAGTCCCTTGAGACCCTGCCCCTTCACCTGCTTGGTGGCTCACCTGTCCCCTCCCCTTCCCCTGCCCTGAGCTTAAAAGGTTAATGAGACCATGTGGCCTGCATTCTGGTGGCAGCAGTTGCCCCGGCTCAGACCTCTGCACCCATGGAATAAACATCTGGATATAACCCTCCAGCAGAATCCTCTCCTTCCTTCTCTTCACCATCACCAGAAGCTCTCTCTCCTGAGGTAACGGAGTCCTGACAAGCCTGGACTTGCCCCGCTGCACTCTCAGCCAAGGTATCTCTGGGGTAAAACACCACAGCGCTGCCTTTGGCCCAGCAGCGAGGGTCAGAACTGGCCCAGGCACCATCTAACTGGTTATATTGGGATTCATATTCCAATACCCTGTCAATCAGGCTAACAGACCAGCAAGGCGTTGTGTGGTTGGTCCCTCAGGCCTGGGGGACACTGGCCCGTATAGGTGTCCCCAGTCCCTTGAGACCCTGCCCCTTCACCTGTTTGGTGGCTCACCTGTCCCCTCCCCTTCCCCTGCCCTGAGCTTAAAAGGTCAATCAGACCATGCAGCCTCCATTCTGTTGGAGGAATTGCCCCGGTGCAGACCTCTGTGACCATGGAATAAACATCTGGATATAACCCTCCAGCAGAATCCACTCCTTCCTTCTCTTCACCATGGCCAGAAGCTCTCTCCTGAGGTAAACGGAGTCCCTGACAAGCCTGGACTTGCGTCTGTGCCCTGCTGCACTCTCAGCCAAGGTATCTCTGGGGTAAAGCACCACAGTGCTGCCTTTGGCCCAGCAGCGAGGGTCACACTGACCCAGGCACCATCTAACTGGTTATATTGGGATTCATATTCCAATACCCTGTCAATCAGGCTAACATACCAGCAAGGCATCGTGTGATTGGTCCCTCAGGCCTGGGGGACATTGGCCTGTATAGGTGTCCCCAGTCCCTTGAGACCCTGCCCCTTCACCTGCTTGGTGGCTCACCTGTCCCCTCCCCTGCCCTGAGCTTAAAAGGTTAATTCTGGTGGCAGCAGTTGCTCCGGGTCAGACCTCTGTACCCATGGAATAAACATCTCGCAACCCTCCAGCAGAATCCACTCCTTCCTTCTCTTCACCATCACCAGAAGCTCTCTCCCCTGAGGTAAACGGAGTCCCTGACAAGCCTGGACTTGCTCAGTGCCCCGCTGCACTCTCCAGCAGCCAAGGTATCTCTGGGGTAAAGCACCACAGTGCTGCCTTTGGCCCAGCAGCGAGGGTCAGAACTGGCCCAGGCACAATCTAACTGGTTATATTGGGATTCCTATTCCAATAGAAGGGGAGGATCTCGTGGAACAAAACAAGCCCTGTGTCCCAAGCCAGGCTGCAGGGAATGGCACAGGACCTGTGCAAGTTCCTGAGGTGCAGAAAAAGGAATTTGCCATGCAGAGCCCAGGGAAGTGATGCCACACACGGGAGCTGTGTCACTGCATTTATAGCAAGGCATTTTCCTTACCCTGCTATCAGCAGCCAGACACAAACACTGCCATGGCCAAAGGCTTGTGGAGCTTTTTGTCAGCCAAAATAAAACAGAGCACTCGAGGGCTTCATCCAGCACTCAGTAAAACTTCTCCTTGTCAGTTAATTCATTCATCAAAAGCAAAAATCAATCCTTAAAAGTAAATCACATTAAAACATTCCTCCCTCATTTTAATCCGAGTCAACACTGAAACAGATGTTAGCTCCACTTAACAATTGTGTAAAAACAGAAATTGGGTTATATTTCCTCACAATTATATTACAGATTCTGGGTACTTCTAACCATAAAGAAAGAAAAAATCAAAGTATCTGAGAGACAAAGCTCAAGCGTGACCCACACAGCACCAGAGCTATCAATTAGCACAGTGGTGATTATCATTAGCACATCTCTTGTTTGACTGAAACCAGCCTGCTGTAATTACATGGCAGAGGAATGTTGGCCTCATTCTGTTACCTGGCTTACAGGGTGTTTAAATTCCTTTATTTCACATTAACATCCCAAACCAGGAGGGGATGAAGGGAGGTGCTTCACCTCCTATCACCCATAAGCACAACCAGGGAAAACTCCCCAAATTCAATGAGTGTTGGGATTGCTCAGGATCATGGAAAGGGGAAACTCCTGCCTTTGTAATTTGGGCAAAGCAAAGCCAACAACCTGGATCCTAAACTAAACCCAACAACAGTTATGGGATTAAATTATTCTCATTTTTTGCAGTTTTTATATGCCTGCTCATACACACATATCTTTAAAAAAAATAAACTGTGCTCTGGTTTCTTCTCTCTCAATTCTTCCATCTCCCCACCATTGAATCCAGTCTGGTTTGGGGTTATTTGGCAGAAGTTTCTACACAAACATTTCAGCACCCTGACTGCCCAGTGTGCACTCCAGTGCTCAGGAGCAGGAAAATCCCATATAAATGCTCCTCCCATAACCCATGGGAGTGACTGCAGTGCCAGCCAAGGTGAGGAGAAGGTTGGGAACCAGACTTGTCCAGCAATACTCCCAAGACCTTCAGAAAGAACTGCACCATCAGTGTATTTAATAGGGGTGATAAGTTGATACTGCCAGCCCATGTTACATTTCAAAAGCAAATTATTATTGCCAGAGCCCACTCAGTATTATTGTTTGCATACAGAAACTACAAAAAAGGTCATGGAATAACAGGCAAGGTAATTACTGCCATCCCTTCCCCAGGAGCCATCCAAATGACTGATGCTGCCCATTTCAAATCATCTGCAAAGCTTTGTAAAGATAAGTTCATTATACATTTAGATCCATGCACATGAAAGTACAACTGAAATGAGCAGAGCATAAATCAAAGATATTATCAATGTTTACTATGAGTCTGGAAGGCAAAATATTTGAATTCAGAATTCCAACACCAAAGCACCAATTATTCAAGAGAGATAGAACACGACGGCATTTTCAGAGGAAATAAAACTAAGTCTTCAATTATTAAAGGAACATTTCTAGAAGCAATACATCTATTACTATAATAACTCTAATAATTTCAGAAATTAGAACACTCCCATCCCCAGAAGCTCCTTTTTCTCTCAGTTCCACGAGCCCAACGCACAGGAAGCGCCAGAGAACACAGAGGGGTTTTTCATGCTGCCTTAGACACCAGCCTGTCTCCTGCACTGTTTCCTCCACTGACTGAAGTCCTTTCATGAGGAATATTCACTTTTTCCAAAGGCACAGATTCCCCAAACACTTGCAGGAGCCAGTTGTCTCCAAACACCTCTGAGAGGAGCATTGACAGGCTGCTGTCAGACACAGGAGGCAGCCACCACACTGAGAGTGCTGCACTCACAGGGGAACACGGGGGAACACGGGGGAACACGGGGGAACACGGGGGAACACAGGGGAGCACAGGGGAACACAGGGGAACACAGGGGAACACAGGGGAACACAGGGGAACACAGGGGAACACAGGGGAACACAGGGGAGCACAGGGGAGCACAGGGGAGCACAGGGGAGCACAGGGGAGCACAGGGGAGCACAGGGGAACACAGACCCTGACAACTGCCCGGGAGGAGTCTGAGGGGGTGAGCACAGCAAAAAGCATCTCCAATCCCACCTGCCACTAACAGGAGCCACTGCAGGCACAGGGACTCAAATGGAACTGCACGGCTCATCCTGCACCTCCAGGGCACACAGGGGACCTTCTGACTCTGAGGTTGAGTCAAGGGAACAAAACCAAGTTTCAGTACTTAGATACTGTGTGATAACCCTTAAAAATCCACCTGACAACTTCCAAAAATCACCAGGTAACAAAACCAAGTTTCAATACTTGGATACTGTGTAGTAATCCTTAAAAATCCACCTGCACATCTCATTCTTCACACCTTCAGAGCACACAAGTGACTTTTTGACTGTGAGGTCGATTCAAGGTAACAAAACCAAGTTTCAGTACTTAGATACTGTGTGAAAACCCTTAAAAATCCACCTGACAGCTTCCAGTAACAAAACCAAGTTTCAATACTTGGGATACTGTGTGATAATCCCTAAAAATCCACCTGTCCACTTACAGAAATGACCAGGTAACAAAACCAAGTTTCAATACTTGGATACTGTGTGAAAACCCTTAAAAATCCACCTGACAGCTTCCAGTAACAAAACCAAGTTTCAATACTTGGGATACTGTGTGATAATCCCTAAAAATCCACCTGTCCACTTACAGAAATGACCAGGTAACAAAACCAAGTTTCAGTACTTAGATAATGTGTGATAATCCTTAAAAATCCACCTGCCCATTTCCAGTAACAAAACCAAGTTCCAATACCTAGATACTGTGTGATAATCCTTAAAAAAAAATCCACCTGCACATCTCATTCTTCACACCTCCAGAGCACACCAGTGACTTTTTGACTGTGAGGTTGAGTCAAGGGAACAAAACCAAGTTTCAATACCTAGATACTGTGAGATAATCCCTAAAAATCCACCTGCCCACTTCCAGTAACAAAAGCAAGTTCCAATACTTAGATAATGTGTGATAATCCTTAAAAATCCACTGACAACTTCCAAAAATCACCAGGTAACAAAACCAAGTTTCAGTACTTAGATAATGTGTGATAATCCTTAAAAATCCACCTGACAGCTTCCAGTAACCAAAGCAAGTTTCAATACCTAGATACTGTGTGATAATCCCTAAAAATCCACCTGCCCACTTACAGAAATGAGCAGGTAACAAAACCAAAAGCAAGTTCCAATACTTGGATACTGTGTGATAATCCTTAAAAATCCACCTGCACATCTCATTCTTCACACCTCCAGAGCACACCAGTGACCTTTTGATTGTGAGGTTGAGTCAAGGGAACAAAACCAAGTTTCAATACTTGGATACTGTGTGATAACCCTTAAAAACCCACCTGACAGCTTCCACACCCAGCAGAGACAGCAAGTCCCAGGGAGCCTGTGGTGACCCTGCTCACACACAGCCCTGTGCCCCCTCAGCTGGAGGGTTTCCAGCCCAGCTGCAGACACTTGAGCAGGAGATCCGTGCTGCATCCAGCTCTCCAGGGAATGCTGCAGCTCCAGTTTGTTTAATAAAGTTTAAATGAAACCGCGACGCAACCTCAGCTAAAAATGTCACCCTGCTCACAGTAATTGTAACAAACCTTCAGCTCACCAACTGCTCAGGGTATTTTTAGTTTCCCTGTGTTACTTAAACTTCAGGCTGTTTATATGGATGTGCTAGTCCACATTTTTTGGTTTAATTCCCATCTATCCAGGTAATGAAATGTGCAGTGCCCTCCAAACCTTCCCTGCTGGAAACCACCTCGTTCTGCTCTGCTTTCACATATTTGTCACCAAGTCATCCTGGCCTTTTCCTTTTGGACTAAAACTGTATCTAAACTCAGATTATGTAAATCCAAATCTAGATTTAAACCTTGTTTTGCCATCCCAATGAAACTGCTCAAACCAAGCTGGAGGAAACCAACCCTTCCAGTGGAGCTCTGCAAGTTCTGCTGCCACATTCTCCATTCATTTTAGAACCTCTATTCACTTCAGACTTTGTTTTAATTTTTAATTTCTCTAATCCCACCCCCACCTTCTGGGAAGGTTCTAAAACACCCTGTGAGCACTGTGGGGTTTGGGGTATGGCACCACCTCTGTCCCCTCCAAAAATCCCACTGAAAGGACAATTTTTAACAACAAAAACTGGGCAGCAAATACCTGACTCAGCAAAACTGCTCTGCTGTTATCAGGCTGCTAGTGAAAATTATTAAGAGTCATCATAAAAATATAACTGCATGGCTAAATACAAGTAATATTGATATTTTTGCTTTTTCACGTCCTGTTTTGGAAAAAGAGAGAGGAGAAAATGGTTCCATCAAAGCCAATTCCTCACTACTCAAAGCACCTACACTGCACATTCTGGGATATTTCCTCAGAGGCCTCTGAATCTGAGCTAAGGTTGCAAAAATTACCTCAATAAAGTGTTTCATTCAAATACTGTAAGAAGGAACCTGGAATCTTCCTTAATTATACATATTTTTGATGATGTAACTATTGAACCTAAGGAATATAAAAACTTCCACACTCCACAGTCTCTGTTTAAAGGTTAAAAGGAGTGGTTGGTCAGGCCTAGTGGAGTTATTACAGCTTAGAAAAAGAATATTATACACCTTACCCGTGATACATGCATCAAGAGCAAGCACAATAAATGTATTTAAAATTCCTATTTAGTATTTATTTGCAAAGTCAGATCAGCCATAAAAACACCTTCCCTTACAAGACTTTTCCCCATATCTTGCAAAATGAAAGCAAAATTAAAATGCTGGGAAACAGAGGCTGGGAGCAAAGCACAGCAGCCACTTGTCTGTGGAGCAAAGGTGACAATAAAAGCATTTGAACTCCCATGCAGGCAAAGGACACTGAACCTCTCCATGTCTCAGCTCTGACAGGGATCCACATTCCAGCCTGCATCAGACACCTGTGATAAATGAGCTAAAATATTGTGTAAAAGCACCACAAGCCACTACTAAAAAGCTGATTTAATCAGTGAAAAGGGCAGAACTCCAAGTGTTTAACTGAGGGGAAAGTGGAATTAATCTGTCCTGGCTACTATAAACTGACCAATTAACATCAGGTAGAACTAATTGGACACAGAAACAGCTCCAGAATGACAAAAGCTCCCTGCAAACCATCGGTGCCATTAGGAGGAGCAGCAGCAACCACAGCAAAAGCTGATCTTTGTCCCAGGAGCCTGAAATACTTCATTGGGCTACAGGAAAATAAAGGATTTCTTCTGGTTCACAGGCTGCCAGCACAAAACCCAAACCAGCCCAGCCAAGGGAGAAAACCACAAAGTATTGACAGTGCTGAAAGTCACAACAGGAAACAAAACATTGCAGAAGCAGGAAGAGAAAACACAGGAAAAGAAGGTCAGGCAAGGTGAAGGGTCAAGAACCTTTCCAGCTCTTCTGACTGAAGCACTGCTGATTTCCCCCCGAAATGGAAGCATCAAAATGCCCCAAATACTCTCCAAACACACCCCAAAATCTGAATTTCCAATGTCACTACTGATGAAAAGCAGCTTGATCAGTCAGTGCCTTAAAAAACAAAATCCCACCAGCCCCGCACATCACAAGTACACAAAGCAAGCAATAATTTGCAACCATCAGCATAACATTGCATTTATTCTTCACTAAAAATAACCAAACCTGAATTCTAATAAAACTGACAACTCGCTCATCTTTCAGAAAGCAAGAAAAAAATCACCTGTCTCAAGTTCTTCCTCACTTCCAGCTCAGGTTTTTTCATCATTCCAATATTTTGATTTTTAAGTGACAATTTTTGAGGTTCAATATCAAACTCACAGGGCATATAATTCTCTAACCAGACAATTATCTTCCCTGTAATCACTCGCTCAATATTTCCCTTAGGAATCTTCACCCTAGTTATACATGGAAATTTTATTACTTTTTTCATTAGTCTTTATTGTGACTTAATGGCTGTGGTTATGAAGTTGTCAAGAACCAAAGCAATTACTAAAAAGCTTCAAAGAGGTAAAATGTGCAAGTGAAAGTAAAGTCTGTTTGGGAACAACCCCAAATTGAAGGAACCAACTGCAAAACGCAATTGAGATAAATGAACCAGCTATGACTAAAAAGTCAACCCCACACCCACACACTCTTGCTAAAAAGGAATCCAGTTGGGAATATTTTGGGAGAAAACACAGACTAAAAACTCCTGCCTTCCCTAATGGCAAAATGAGCCCACTCCTAAGGAACCTTTCATGAGTGGAACATCAGAAATGGAACCGCTCAGTGCACACAGGGCACCTCCACAAAGGCTTCACACACCTACCAGGAACGGGAATTTAAGGAAAACAACACCACAGTTTGGGGACATTAAAAAATGGAATGATTCAATCCAGCTGTATTTTCTCCTCCCACCTATTCTGTGTTTTGGGTAGCAGTGGCTCCCCCTGTGGATAAAGCTTTCCCTGATGCACATCAAAGGTTTAACAGCTCCTGTGCAGGCAGATTCAGTCATTACAATGGGATTTGCCAATTCTCTGTAACAGGAATACTGAGCATTTATGTGATGCTTTTCATCTTCAAAGAGCTTCCTCCTCACACTTCCCATTCCCAAAAGAATTCCCAGTCTGGTTTATCCCTCCCTATCTCCATCAGGGCACGCTGCTGCTTGGATTAACTCTCCCAGTAAGCCCAGTGTGGAGAGCAACTGGGACAGGAAGGAAGAGAAAAGAGAAGGAAAGAGAAGGAAAGGAAAGAGAAGGAAAGGAAAGAGAAGGAAAGGAAAGAGAAGGAAAGGAAAGGGAAGGAAAGGAAAGGGAAGGAAAGGAAAGGGAAGGAAAGGAAAGGGAAGGAAAGGAAAGGGAAGGAAAGGAAAGGGAAGGGAAGGGAAGGGAAGGGAAGGGAAGGGAAGGGAAGGGAAGGGAAGGGAAGGGAAGGGAAGGGAAGGGAAGGGAAGGGAAGGGAAGGGAAGGGAAGGGAAGGGAAGGGAAGGGAAGGAAAGGAAAGGAAAGGAAAGGAAAGGAAAGGAAAGGAAAGGAAAGGAAAGGAAAGGAAAGGAAAGGAAAGGAAAGGAAAGGAAAGGAAAGGAAAGGAAAGGAAAGGAAAGGAAAGGAAAGGAAAGGAAAGGAAAGGAAAGGAAAGGAAAGGAAAGGAAAGGAAAGGAAAGGAAAGGAAAGGAAAGGAAAGGAAAGGAAAGGAAAGGAAAGGAAAGGAAAGGAAAGGAAAGGAAAGGAAAGGAAAGGAAAGGAAAGGAAAGGAAAGGAAAGGAAAGGAAAGGAAAGGAAGAAAGAAAAGAAAAAAAGAAAAGAAAGAAAAAAAGAAAAGAAAGAAAAGAATAATATTAATATTAATAATATTATTATTATTATTAATAATAATAATAATAATAATAATAATAATAATAATAATAATAATAATAATAATAATAATAATATAACAACAACAACAGTGAAATAATCCTGCCACTATCTGAGCATGGAAATCTTATTGGCCATATTTTAGATCCTCAGGAATTAAAGGAGCTCCCTGGTCCATCCCTGTGAGCCATGGGACAAATCTGAAAGAACCTGAAAATTCATAAAACTTGCCAGATCAGCAAAAATCTATTTTAGCATTTTTATAACCTCAAATTTAAGCACAATCAACTGCAATGTTATATATTAGGGACAAATAGGGATTCTGGTTATCAAGTAAGGAATTGATACTCATTCTCCAGGAGCAATTCCCAGCCCTGGATCATCCCAGGTTGTCCCTCCCCACCCACAGCTCCTGCCCTCTGCTGCCTGGAAAAGGGGAACAAGTTTTAAACGGTTTAAAAGGGTTTTAAATGGTTTGAAGAGAGCACACATCATCTCAGAGCACTGAGAACCCTGAGATAACACGGCCCAAAAATGAATCAGGAGTCTGGGATGCCCATCTTCCCCTGAGTCCCCAATATTTGCTCTCCCTTTCCTCTGCTGTTTTCCTCTGATGTGGTTTTTCCATGATTTCCCAGGTGAATGTTTTAGCTCTCAATCTTTCCAGCATTTTGAATTAATGTTTAGTCCTGTTTAGATTAGAAATTTAACTCTGCTTTTCTCAGCTGTCCCTTCATCAGTTTTCCTGGCAAGCACACTGAAAGTTTGTGTTGTTATAGGTGAGCAGAGCAGCTTCTGTCACAATTCAAAAAAGCTGCTTCTGCTTTATTGCCACCATGAAAATCATCGAGACATTTATGCTGGTTAAGATTCACAAAATTACAATATAAAACTCATTTCCAAGAAATAAACACCCAGCTCAAATGAAAAGCAAGTGCCAACTATGTAAATGCAAACACCACATAAGGACCGTGCTACAAAATAAATTGAAATATAACAAATATTTCATATCCTGTCTCCCAACAGTGCCAAAGATACTAAATGCAGCTGTAATATGAATTGTTCTTTAAATAAAAAATTACAGTCTAAGCCTGAAAGTTAAACAGGAGCTACAGCTCCTGCACAGGAAGGCAGAGCTCCCCAGCACCTTCAGGAGGATGAGAGGCCAGGCAGGAGCTCCAGTTTGGGATTGTTGGCAAAGTCTGATCAAATATTCACAAATATTCAGTGCTGGCCCCTGGCAGCTGAAAGAGCCAGCTCTGGTACAGCACAGCACTTACACACTGTGACACCGAGAAGAAAAGATTCAGATAATATTTATACATTGCTACATCTTCATTTCTGAAGTCAGAGGAAAAACATGGCTCACTTGCAGGTCAGGTGCTCTGGCACAAACCCTCCCCACGTGTGGGGTCATAGGGGCAGAAAAGGCCTCCAGCCTTCCTATCCCAGCTCCTGGGGACACATCTGCCCAAAATATCACCCCAAACTCAGCTGCAAAGGGAATATTTCAGTGCCAGGTCCCAGATTTCTGTCTCCTGTTACAAACACACAATGACAAGCTTGAGATCCAACCTGAGAAAGGCTGAAAAGCACCAGCACAACCACAAACACTGCACCAGGCAGCCAAGAAATAAAATAAAAACCAGCACGTGCTCAGTTCTGGGACCCCATTACATGGTTGGTAGAACACCAAGAACTGAATCAGAGCTTTATTTTTTAACAGACAATAGCAAACAATTAGCATTACTATTTCCAAACTCCATCCCCACTGCTGCATCTCCTGTTAAGAGAATCCTCAATTAACATCCCAGGATTCTTATTTAGGATTATCCTGGAAGGTGCCATGATAGTTTTACATTAAAAAATTCCTCAGTGCATGTGAAAAATGCGGATTTTATGATTGGCTTTTTGCAAATATTCAAATGAATATTCTATGTGTTGTGTTAGAAAGTAATGCTGTATTAATTCTCTTAAGTAGTGTGGTAAATATAGTTTTAGGTTATAAAAATGTTAAAATAGAAACTGTGCTATGTAGGATATATTTTTTTAAGAAAGGACTGGCAGTGAGATAGCAGCCACAGGACACCCAAATCTTTCAGAGAAAAAGAATTAATTGCCCCATTATCAGAAGAAATGAACTTCTCCCTGCCTCAAAGGCATTGTTGGGATTGAGAGGAAGAAGCTGAGGATGACCAGACAGAATCCTGTGTTTGAATGGAATTTACGCATCATGGATGAGGTGTATGAATATGAACAGGCTGTTGTTTTTAAGGGTTAATCCTCTGTTAACTGTGTCCTTTTCCAGGCTTATTTTGCCCAGAAAAGGTACCTGGGCTGTCTGTAACTCTTTGTCTCTATTGTCTCATATTGTCCTAATTCAAATTGTCCAAATTATTATTACTCTAATTGCATTACTATTTGTATAACCATTTTATTACTATTAAACTTTTAACATTTTCAAACCAAGTGCTTGGTGTTTTCTGCAGTGCAGACACTCAGCATCAGTGGGCACTGCTGCCCATGGCAAGGATGGAACAGCACATCCAGAGCCACCCTGGAGCTGCATGGGAGCAGCTGCAGGGATTGCTGTGAACTCCTGCATGGCTGGGATGGCTGCAGGGATTGCTGTGAACTCCTGCATGGCTGGGGTGGCTGCAGCTGCAGGGATTGCTGTGAACTCCTGCATGGCTGGGGTGGCTGCAGCTGCAGGGATTGCTGTGAATGCTCTGTGAGCTCCTGCATGGCTGGGGTGGCTGCAGCTGCAGGGATTGCTGTGAGCACCCTGTGAACTCCTGCATGGCTGGGATGGCTGCAGGCATTGCTGTGAATGCCCTGTGAGCACCTGCATGGCTGGGATGGCTGCAGCTGCAGGGATTGCTGTGAGCTCCTGCATGGCTGGGGTGGCTGCAGTTGTGGAGATTGAGGTGAACACCCCCTGAGCACCTGCATGGCTGGGGTGGCTGCAGCTGCAGGGATTGCTGTGAACTCCCTGTCAGCACCTGCATGGCAGGGATGGCTGCAGCTGCAGGGATTGCTGTCAGTACCTGCATGGCTGGGATGGCTGCAGCTGCAGGGATTGCTGTGAGCACCTGCATGGCTGGGATGGCTGCAGCTGCAGGGATTGCTGTGAACTCCTGCATGGCTGGGGTGGCTGCAGCTGCAGGCATTGCTGTGAGCACCTGCATGGCTGGGATGGCTGCAGCTGCAGGGATTGCTGTGAGCACCCTGCCCATTGTCCCACACCAACAGAAAATGGCACAATGACTTCCCACCAAAGAGCCCTGAAGAGAGGCAGCAGCTGGGATCTCTCCCTGCATCCCTGGAGAGACTCAAGATACCCTCAAGGACATCACAGGCTCTGTTAGCAGCAGTACATTTGCATAATAAATGATGAACATTTTACGATTCTATATTTATCAAATATTTTCTATTCTGCTTCTTAACCTCCATCCCTGTAACACTGTGGCCTCTGCAGATATTTATCCTGTGTTCTGCACTGGAATTAGTGCACGGTGTGGTTTCTTCCTGCTCTGCCCTATCAGTGTTGCAATCTACTCACTATTTTAAAAATAACATTGGTTCTCACAACACATTTACACCACAGTCATCAGAAGACAACGCTGAATTGCAGGCAACAAAAAAGTGGGAATTGGTTAATGGCAAAAAGATCAATTATAATTCTTTAGGCAAAGACAAATCATGTCAGAAAACAGGGACCAAAAAGTTCTGCCATTACTGTTCCAGTGATAACAACCCCACCTAAACCCTGGCACAGCACAGGCCAGGCTGCCCTGACTGCACCAACTGCTGCTCATCCATCCCACAGCACTCCTCTTGCAGCTGTACAAAGTGCAAATCCACTTTTCAATTTTTAAACTGAGATCTGGGATTTAACTGTACCACATCACGAGGGAAAACGTGCTAGAAATCTTGACAAGACTAGGAAATTTCCAGGGTAAGATTTTGCTTCTGGATCACACCTAACAGCCAGAAACAGGGATTGAAAAGAAATGCTTCTTCAGCCCAAAATACATTCATGATGCCACATTCAAGTTCATTTTTAGAACAAATTCAATCTGCAAACTCAAGTTCTCATAATTACTATCCCAATACTTTCAGTTCTTTTTCCCCCACATCCACAGACTTATTCAATCTGGTACTTCCTGTTCTGTTTAGGGCTCTCTGTGTTTCTTCCACTTTTTTATTTCATTCAAGGTCTCAGAATTTTAAAAGAACAAATTTTGCAAACTAATGGAGTAAAATTAATCATGTGAAACAACTCCAGCATGTGAAGGGAGCTCACAGGGAAGCTGGAGAAGGAAGGACTCTCCATCAGGAACTGTGGTGGTAGCAATGGGTTCCAACTGCAAGAGGGCAAGCTTAAATCAGATAGAAATTCCTGTTAAAATATTTCAGCTCAGGAATCTGTCACAAACGCTGAGCACTGCCATTGTCACCAGATCTGAGATAAGGAACATCCATTCAAACACAAAAGAAACATAAGCATCCATTCTATATGAAACACTTAACGTGAAATTAAACCGGGAGTGGATGACAACTGACAGACCAGCTGACAAAAAGAGAGACACCATGGGAATAAAATCATGGTTTGGAGGAGGAATTCCAAAGGGCTTGTGGTAGGTTCTGTTTGCCAAGGATGCTGGAGCTGGGCACAGAGTGCTGGTGCTGGGCACAGAACTGTGGGCACAGAGCTGCTGGTGCTGGGCACAGAACTGTGGGCACACAATGCCGGTGCCAGGCACACAATGCCGGTGCTGGGCACAGAACTGCTGGTGCCGGGCACACAACTGCTGGTGCCGGGCACACAACTGTGGGCACACAATGCTGGTGCTGGGCACACAATGCTGGTGCCAGGCACACAACTGTGGGCACAGAACTGCTGGTGCTGGGCACACAACTGCTGGCGCCGGGCACACAATGCTGGTGCTGGGCACACAACTGCTGGTGCTGGGCACAGAATGCTGGTGCTGGGCACAGAACTGCTGGTGCCGGGCACAGAACTGCTGGTGCTGGGCACAGAATGCTGGTGCTGGGCACACAACTGCTGGTGCTGGGCACACAACTGCTGGTGCTGGGCACACAATGCTGGTGCCGGGCACACAACTGCTGGTGCTGGGCACACAAATGCTGGTGCCGGGCACACAAATGCTGGTGCCGGGCACACAACTGCTGGTGCCGGGCACACAATGCCGGGCACACAATGCTGATGCCGGGCACACAATGCTGGTGCCGGGCACACAATGCCGGTGCCGGGCACACAATGCCGGTGCCGGGCACAGAACTGCTGGTGCCGGGCACAGAACTGCTGGTGCTGGGCACACAATGCTGGTGCCGGGCACACAATGCTGGTGCTGGGCACAGAACTGCTGGTGCCGGGCACACAACTGTGGGCACAGAATGCTGGTGCTGGGCACACAAGGCTGGCGCTGGGCACAGGAACCCGGGCACCTCACCAACACCACCATTCACGCCTGGCTTCTCCTCACAGCCACATTTCCATGGGATGGCAGAGGCCTGCCCTGGCTGGCACAGGTTCCAGCAGGATTTGAGCACCCTGGGCATCGGGGCTGTCCCTGCCCCTGCCAGGTCACCCCAGCTGGCAGAGCTGAGCACAGGGAGGCAGTGACTCAGTGAGGAACCACCCCAGGGCCTGCACCAACCCCACACTAAATTACATTTATTTCTATGGGAAATGAACCCTGGGCACTGCAAACTGCCTGGCCAGCCCTTGTCCCAACCTTTCTCAGCCAGCTCCTTTTATTCAACACCAAATAAAGGCCCTGTTGCAAATGTTACCTTATTTTTATAAGAAAAATGGCTTTGTTAAACTTTTAGATTATTAAAGCAAGAGTCTCACATCTCTAGGACTTAGAGTGTCAGTAATACACTAAAATAACCAAGGAATTTCCTTTCATGCTGATGAATCAATTAATAGACTACATAGAAAAATTCTGATGGATTATAACTCACATCAGAATTGGGGATTCTGATCTCTCAGGAGGGATCCCACCTGCAGAGCTGCCCCTACAAAACCCACATGCAGGCACATTTAGTGTCAAACCAAGACCTGAATTCAGTTTACAGCCACTGAAAATCAGAAATGCAGAAGAGATTCCACATCAGTTTAATAAAGCAGCATTTCAAAGTGATGCACTTGCCACACAAGCCCCACCTGCAGGGACCATGGCAGCCCTGCTCAGCTGTAAATACAACCCCATAAAAATCCCCATTGCTCAGAGGTGCTCAAATTCATTATATAAAAAAAGAAATGAAAATTACTATTAGACAGCTCTGCTGCAAACATTAAAGCTACACAGCCTATGAGATATGGAGTCATCACTAACAAAGGTAAGGTGTCCCTGAAGAAATCACAAAAGAAAATGTGCATTAGGATTTTGCCACTCTTTTTAGGCAAGCAGGGAATTTTATTCCAGTAAGTGCTAGCAATAATCCAGCATTCAAAGTTTGGTGAATTAGGCCCTTTCAAACTCTTAGGCAGAATCTACCTTAATGGATTTTTCTTCTACATTCATCTTTGCCCAAAGGCTTCATTGTCTCATTATGTAAATGACCTTTTCATATGAAAATTCAATGTTAAAGATGCTTTTTGTAGTTCTTCAATACTGCAAATATCACATGGACATTCACAATAATTCAGACTAAGTACAACTTATAGAAAAAGCACCTGCTTCAAGGAATGGAACAAATTAAGAAATAACTTGGTTTTAAATGACTAAGAATTGAAAGTCTTAATTAGAATTAACCCACAGAACTTTCTTTTCTATACAGAATCTCAAACTAGGAAAGCATCAGGCAAAGAGGAACCTGAAGGAGGCCCTAAAACCCCCAGGTGGGCAGGTCTGCCTGACATCAGCTTGGAAATAACCAAAGGCAGTGGGCAGAAAATGCCACGCTTGTCCTAGCCCTGCTCCATCAGCTCTCTGTGTGCTCACAGCATTCAGAACTCCTTCCTGGACCAGAACAGGGCAGGATTATGTTAATAATAATTAATAACTAAGTGATGGGATGTCATGAGAGCTCTGCACTCATCAGACCTCCCATGGAGCAAATGATTTATAGCAATGTAGGACTTCACAAGCTAACCAAGGACACACTGCATTTTCAGTGACACTTTTTGAATGACAGACATTAGTAACACCTGGGTTTTTAGATACAGAAAAACCCTACCCAGTCCCACCTCAAAGCAGGAGTTGTACAATAATCCTAATTCAGAGAATTCAATAGACACTTCATGCCTCACCTCATCACATTACTGTGTTCTTTTTCATTCTCAGCCTTGTCATCCCTTCTGAGGCCCATTTTTGAATCTGATTTCATTTTCTTGAGTACTAAAGAACTGAATGCCTTCCTTATTTTCTGAAAGGAGACAGTGGGCTGAGTTCCCTTGAGCAGAGCAAAGGGGTGAGGGCTGTTTCACTCATTCCTGCCACAGTGCCAGCAGCCAGAAAGCCTGAAACTGTTACAAGTCAAGTAAACAGGATTCAAAGTAGTCCCCTCTTATTTTTTTTTCTTTCACATTTCATTAGAGATGCTTCATCTCACACCGAACAACTTCCTAGTTTCTATTTTTGTCCTTCTGTTTTTTTTTTTCTCTGTAGGACACTGTCAGGTAGATTTAGGACTTCATCAAAACAAGACTTCACAAAATTCAAGCTGAACAGAAATATTTTATAGAATCTATCAGGTTGGAAAGTATCTCAGGAGGTCACTTGGTTCACCCTTGTGCTTGAAACTGGGTCAAGGCTGAACTCAAACCAGCTTCCAGAGGGTTTTGTCCAGGCAGGGCTGGGAAATCTCTAAGGATGAAAGTTCAACAACTTTCTCTGGGCATGTATATTTAAAAAAACCTCTGATGTTACAGGAGAAAAAACTAGAAACTGATTAGAAACTATAAAACCACTGATGTCATTGATTAAAATCCAAGAAATAAAGCTCAGGTTTATGACCTGGGAGATACACAGGCATTTAATCTATAATCCAAATGTTTTGAGGACTCAGTTTCATCTACATCAAGATAAGAAAATGTATTACTTACAGAATAGCCTGATAGTGGTCTTTTCACTTATATCAAGATATTTAACACTCAAAATGAGGATTTGTCCAGCTTATCCTGTGACCTCCAGCCCCGTGGCTGGAATGATATCTATTTAAACTCCCCTGGCAGCTTTCCTGCCTGCCCTGATTGGAGTCTGCAGTAACGCGCTGACAGGACAAAACTGCAGCTAATACTGGGAGCCTGCTCCTATTTAGGGACATGATTCACCTGAGAAGTGAGAAACCAGAGGATTCCCAACATTTACTGAATCATAATTCAACTTTTTGAAGGTTTTTTCCTTTAAGATGATCAACCTTTTCTTATTTATGAAACACCTATGTTCTTAAATCCTCTTTTCTCAGACTTGCATCACTCCCTGCACACTCAACACTTGTGCAATCACCAAGTTTCCACCGTGCTTGGGAACCCTCTAAGAATTGCTAAAAACCTCCTAAAAGGATGCAATCAGCTCCCACAGCACCACAGCACTTGCAGCAGCCTAAGCAGGAGGCAATATTTGCCCCTAATTTGTAAGTTTTCAACTGGTATTTCACAAAGAGCCTCTAAAGACCACAAAGGTACCTCAGGAAAGGAAATTTGCCGTTAGCTGACTGAAGTTCACTCCAGCTCTGTTCCTCATTTCCAATAGGAAATAACGCGGGGAGTCCTGAGCAAGAGGCTGAAACCCCCTGAGCTCACTTCCCCAAACTTGGAACCTGAGCTAAAGGAGAAAGTGGTGGCTGCAACTCAGCAGCTGCAGAATTACAGATGAAAACCCAGCTCTCTTCCAACAGATCAGCTGCAGGGAGAGCCACTGGGGAGTGCTGTGGGTGAGAGGCTGCACACACCCTGTGCCCTGGGCAGCAGAATGGGGGATTCTGATCCCTCAGGGGAAATCCCACCTGCACAGCTGCCCCCAGCCCTGAGGGACAACCCAGAAGGAGCTGCAGGTGATCAGAGGGATGGAGCAGCTCTGCTGGGAGGAAAGGGGGAGGGAACTGGGATGGTTCAGCCTGGAGAAGAGAAGCTTTGGGGTGACCTCATTGCAGCCCCCCAGTACCTGAAGGAGCTGACAGGAAACACAGGGAGTGCCAGGACAAGGGGAATGGCTGCACACTGACACAGAGTGGGTTACATTGGATATTTGGAAAATTCCTCCCTGTGAGTGGCACAGGCTGCTCACAGAAGTGTCCAAGGCCAGCTGGAGCAACCTGGTCTCATGGAAAGTGTCCATGGCAGGAGGGTGGAATAAGATGCTCTCTGAGGTCCCTTCCAACCCAAACCAGTCTGTGATTCTAAGGAGCATCTTCTCACCAGTTCATGGAAGTTTCAGCAGAATTCCCCCAGTCACTCCTGCCTTTGAAATACATGTTCAGCAGAGCCTGCTGAGGTGCCCTCCCAAAACAAGCACCACAACTGAATGCCAGAGTTGTGAAATAATTACTGCTCTGTGAATTTGAGCAGCCACTTGCAGCTCTATAAACAGGAAGTGTGAAGCTCTGCATTCATACCTGCTTTCATCATATGACAGAGCCCTGAAGCCATCAAATACTGGCTGACAGAACAAGCCTCGCTGTAGAATCCAGACTGTCTCCACAGTGCATTCTATTCATTCTGATAGCTCAAAAAAAAAAGGCTGAGAGACTTCTAGGCATTTTCAGCACATGCCTCTGGAACTCAAGGCACAGAAAAGCACAGGTTTGTACCATTAAAAAACAACATATCCCAAAGAACCTTCACCTCTCTATCATGGTCAAGCTCTGGTTTTTGAGAGAAAATAAAGCAGAACACTCTCCTTCATGGAATCCAGAAAGAAGAGAATAAACTACCAAAATGGTTCCCTGAGTGTTTTTCCTAAAAGATGGCTGGGATTTAAAAAGTTAATTTCATCATCAGGAGTAATAAAAAGCAGTTTTCCATGGGCTGAAGGGCTGAGTCCATGGATTTGTCACCAGGCTGAGATCGACACCCTCAACTAGATGATGATGTATTTGCACAAGTTTTCCATCATCCTCCTGTCACATTTATGACATGTGAACGCTGGAGGATGTTAATGATCAGACACCAGATATATTTGCCTTGATTTAAATAAAACAAATGTAGCTATTTTTCAAATTCAATCAAGACACAAAAGGTCATTAGCAAGATTTATCCCTGCCCATCACACATTACTCATTACTGCACACACTCACCAAGCTCCTCGTGGGTTTTGGGGGTTTTTGTTACTTTGGTGCTCTCCAGCTGGTGCCATCTCAGAGACACAAAACCAAGGAAGAAAACTGCCTTAAAAACCACCATGCCACGAACTCTCCAGAGGCAAAACCTGTGCAATTCATACACCTGCAAGCTCTGCCTCGCTGTTAGCTGGCATTTCAGCTGCATGTACATTTTCTAACACCAGCACTGTTTCTGTGCTTTCGTTCTGCTCTTTTTCTCAGAGATCACTGAGCACAGGACCAAACACAATTACATGGATTTATCAGCAGTCACTCATTTCTCCAAATTCTACGCTCACTGACCATGCTGATGTGGTGCATTCATGAAACAAAAATTTTACCTTGCTTTGAGCAGAAGGAAAACTCTGCCTTCCTCTCTGGCCCAAATTTGACAGATCCATGATTATGCACCAACATTTCTTTTAAGTGGTTTCCTGACTCAATATTTAGCATAGATAATTTAGCTGGAAATGGCCTGAATTACACCTGCTCTAAGCAGCATTCACACAAACTTGGACTACAGATTCTACAGTTTCCTAATTCACAAGTACCTCCATAAATTTATGCTCAGACTACAATTATCCTCTCAAAGTTACTGAAGCAAAACACATTAACAGCCACTGAAAAATACAGTCCACAGGGATCTGAGATAAACTGGCCACCAATACCACACAGGAAACTCTTTCCTAGAATTCTTATTAAAATATTGCATATGCAACACAGGACAGTGCAGGAGCTGCTGTGCTGATACAGGAGCTAATACAATAGTGATAAAATTCTTTATTTTATTAAGTTTTTATAAAGACAGCTGTTTGAGGAACTGGGTATCAAGACTGGCAGCAGGAAAGCTAAAAGATAAGGCAGATTTTAGAGCATCATCTCCCTGGCAAGGCCAGAGCACCCAGCCAGCCTGATGGACACACTGGTAGGACAGGAGTGGGAAATCAGGGACAAACATTGGAAAATCCACCAAAACAAGAACTGGCTGACTTACAGCACTGCCCTTAGCAGAAAATTGCTGCTGGCTAAGAAAAAAGCAACAAGCTCAAGAGCCACAGTACCAGTTCATGCCACCACAAATTCAGTTTGATAAAATAACTGACAATTTTATGCTCAGTTTGGAACAAAGCACTTCTGACTTCACCTCTAATGACCTGCCCAAGGATTTCATCTCCTCACAAAGAATCCATCCTCAGAAAGAGGTCTGAGGGGTCAGGAATAGCTCTCCTCACTTCTCATCTCATACCTTTTCCACAGCAACACCACTCTGTGCCTCTGGCTACTATAAATAAGATGACCACAATTGGCAAAATTCATAAAAAGAGATGTCTAAAATAGCATCCTGCTTTCCACTGCAGGCAGACAGATCTCAGGGAGGCTGTGCCACTCCTGTGACCTGCACTGGTGGGGACAGCACAGCTCCAGCGTGCCCATCCTCAGGGCCACGTCACCACGGCACTGTCAGCTGCCTGTGCCAAGGAAAAAGGGGAAAATGAAACAGCAGGACTGCCTCCTGCTCAAGGGTGGAACAGGCCACCAGCCCAGGCCGCTCTGGCACTTTCATCTCCTTCAGCAGAAGTTACATTTTAGCTACTGTTATTTACATTGTGAGCCTTTAACCACAACTCCCCTCACCTTCACAACCTTTGCTTACTACCAAAGTGGAATTGCAATAAATGAAGCTGCTGAAAAGTCAGCCTTATTTTCTGAAGCTGACAGAAGCAGCATTTTTTCCAGATATTCTGAACAACTGAAATTCAAACTGGTGACTCAAAAATACGATCACAACACTCTGAGTGACTACCACAAGTACAGATAACCAGTACTGATTGCTCATAAAGAATTCCCAGCAGAAAAATCTGTACAAATACCACCTAATCCAAAACTTTCTCACCATTTAAGAACCAGGAAACAGTGTTAGAGAAGGTGGATCTAACTGGAGATAAATGTATTTGATTTTCTTTAACATTTACGTTCATCCATTATCTCTGCTTGTGTCCACAGAAATGCCACAAGTACCAGCAAGGTTCTGTGGAAGTAGGAATGGTCTAACAAATAATGTTTTGATAACTGGCCTGTTTTATACATACAGTGATTCACTGGTTAAGTAAACAACATAGTTATTTAGCAAAACATCAATTTATAACAGAGTGCCTAAAACAACCTTCCTGGTCTCCTACAGAAAAACAGTATTGAAGGTCTCATATAGAGAAGAAAAACATCCAAAAAAATAACAAAGAAAAGCATTATATTCACTGCACAGAAATAAGTTCTTATTAAGAAGAAATCAATCTTATTAATTATGAAGCATCAAGAACAACTGCCTTGATTTTGAAGCAATGTAAGAGTTTAAATCTAACTTTAAAATTCAAAACACTTGTTTTTTCTTATTTAGGAACTCTGGAATATACATTGTGACCAAATGACTGTATTCTCCACCAAACAGCTTATTTCAAACGCTCCCTGATATATTTAACTTCACACCTCTACCAAGCTGCATTTATAACTCCAGCTCTTCTAAAAATACGTGCACCAGAGCTTTCAAAGACTTCCCATACTTTCACTAGCAGTGAAAATCCTTCAGGGCTGTTATGTTTAAAATCTGTAACAAGTGACTTTGAATCATACGTTTGTTTCTCCTGCTTGACACTACGTTGCTCCATTTCCTATCTGACATGGCATCCCTCAGAGGCTCCACCAGAAAAAAAAAAAAAAAAAAGAAAAAGAAAATATTTAACAAAAACCCCATTTCACGTCAATTTGTTTCTTTTTCAGTTAACACCCAGCGGTTCCTCCCAGTTCTCCCTTATCACTCCTGACATGCCTCTCACATGCGAGCAGGAATAAAAAGGGCAGCCATAGACTAGCTCGAGCTTATGAATTTTATCAGGGCTTTAAATATCAAACAGGTGAGCTGCTTTACCTGCGCTGCATCACGGGAACGCACAACAGGGCAACAATTACCGACACCTGTCCTGCCTGCACAGCATTTACTGCTGACAATTCCCGTCCCTCTTTGTCCTTGGACTTGGCTATCGCTTCCAGAGCCACGGAGCTCCCAGGGTGTAGCTTGCCGTCGCCTTGGAGCCCCGCAGCTGCGAGCGCTCCCCGTTCAGCTTGTTTATGTTTTCCCTTCGCTAGTTGCTCTTTAAATCCTCCGGGAGGACCCTAAACCGGGCTAAAGCGGCGACACCGAGCCCGGGCCACGCACGCCACATCCATCTTGCCATGCGGAGCCGCAGCTGCGTGATCCCCGAGCACGGGGAGGTAAACACGAGGAGCGGGAGGGCCGGGAGCCGGCTGACAGCCCCGCCACACCGGGAGCACGGCGCTGCCCGCCTCATGCCGGCCGGCCACAGGCGGAGGCCGGGCCGAGGGGCGGCGGGGAGGGCACGGCACCGGGCCCTGCCGGGGCCGCCTTAAAGAAGGGGAGAGAGATAAATAAATAAATAGATCAGATAAATAAATAAACGGCGGGGCGGAGGGGCGAAGGCAGCGGGGAAGGAGCCCCCGAACGGCACGAGTGCCTCCGCGCGGGGTCCGTCATGGAGGTGCCGCCTCACCGCCCGCTGGCGGGGGGCAGCGCAGGGCCCCCGCACCCCTCCCCGCCAACCTCCACCCAGCCTCCCGTCCCCGCCGCCGCCTCCCTTACCCCTCCGCAGGGCCTCGTCGTAGCCGAGGAAGCCGATGCGGGACTCCTTGGCGCCCATGGTGCCGCTCAGTCCATGGCCGCGGCGGCGCCCGCCGGAGCCGCTACCGACGGGGGAGGGGGGGCGGGGCCGCCCGGGGGGGGCGGGGGGAGGAGGAGGCGGCGGCCGCGCGCCCGCCCCGCCGCCGCCGCCGCCGCCTCCATCGCGGGTCACGTGGGGCGCGCGCGCCGCGTCACGTGGGGCGCGGGGAGGCCGGGGCGGGGCTCTGATTGGCCAACGCCGAGCCCCCCGTTCCCGCCCGCCCGCCCGGCGGCGCCGTCGCGCGTGCCCTCAGGGGCGGCTGAGGGGGAGCCGCAGCAGCAGCGGCTGCGATGGTCGGAGCTCTGCAGCACCGCGGCCGCGCCGGTGCCTCCTCGGCTCCGGGTTGGCTCCGCGGCCGCAGAGGAAGGAGGTGTGACGAGGAACCACCTGGCTCTGCCCCGGCACAGGCGCTTCGGAAGGTGTCGCTTGCGAAAGCTGTCAGCGCTTTCCGTAGCGTGCAGCGGCGAGAGGAGAAAGGCTGCGGTGCGATGGGGCCCCCGGCGGAACAGCCCCAGTGGGAGGGTGAGAGTCGCAGCACCCTCAAAGTGCACAGGGAACAGCCCCCTCGGAGCTTCACAGGGGATCAGCCCTCAGCCCCCTCAAACGTCGCAGGGAACAGTCCCTCAATCCCCTGGATCTTCTCAGGGGATCAGCCCTCAGCCCCCTCAAACCTCGCAGGTGATCCGCCCTCAGCCCCCTCAAACCGCCAGGGAACGGCCCCTCAATCACCTCGGATCCTCACAGGGGATCAGCCCCTCAGCCCCCCAAAACCTCACAGGAATCATCCCCTCACTGCCCTCAAACCACACAGGGAATCAGCTTCTCAACCCCCCAAAAATAATAGGGGATCGGCCCCTCAAAGCTCTCAGGGGGAGCAGCCCCTCAGCCCCCTCAAACCTCTCAGGGCACGGTGGTTCTCCTCAAAAAGTCCTCTAAGTCGCAGGGCTGCAGGCATGGGGTGACAGTAGGAGGTTCCTGTTCCATTAAAATGTCTTTTCACTGTCTGAAACAGAAACACGGGCTGAATTGTAAAAGGATCAAAACCACCCCTGCCCTTTGCTGTTCTCCAGCATGTTTGCTTTTAGTATTCAGCCCAGGACTGACACAGAATGGGAGGATTTCCCAAATGGCTTTGTTACAACATTAAGCCTGGTAACCTACCCTGGGTCACTCCCGAGCAGAAAATAAGGAGTTTGAAAGAAAACACTGATTTCTAAGGGCAGCTTGTTCCAAGGATTGTTCCTGCCCTGAAACAAAGCCTGTGAAAACACCAGTTGCGAGTCATTCCCTCAGTTACTGTTTCTGCACGGAGTGATCTTGCCACATGGAGCTGCAGAAAGGTCAAGCCAGAGTTGCTTTCTCGCTGATGTAAGTTCATGCGTAGGTATTTTTATAGCAAACATTCCAAACAAATTTCATATCTGATATGCAAAGCCAGGAATGCTGCTTACAGAGACACAGGCTCCAAGGCCAAATTTCTCCTCATGTAATCCAAGTGCAAACACACTACAAATGAAATAACCTCCATAAAGCCTCCTTGTATCTTTTCTGAATTCTTTTTTATCTTAGATTTGGGGCATATCAAAAAACCCTTATCATTTTCAAGCATAAAATCTGCCACAAAGGGACCTTTTACCTCTCTTATGAGGATGAGGGAGAGAACTTAAGTGATTTTTAAAAATATAAATTTAATTGGTGGAAATATGCTTCACTCATCAGCCACTGATTATGTATTTATCATTTAAAGAGCAAAGGTAAATGTAAAGGCAGCAGAGGAATGAGAGGATAGAAGCTGCCTTGATATATATATATCCTCTTATTCCTACCCTACCTTTACATATCTCTACTCAACACAGTTCCTCACCAAGCAGCTTTCAGTTTAGATACAAAATACACTCTTTAAAACGTCTGAGAGTGAATTCAACAAACATGGCAACATGTCAATCAAAAGCCTAAGTTGGCAATACCAGAAACAGCTGGAGAAATCTGTTTTATCTTGTGCTTAAGAGAAATATTCCATGGCATCCCTAGAGCCATGCTCTGGTTGTGATGGATCCCTTTCTTTAAGCATTAACTCTCAGCTGAGGAGATGGGGTTTAATTCCTGACTTCTCTGTCGTGTTTCTGTGTGACCTTAGGTCCAGTAATAATATTTTAATGTTTTGGTTTCTCCTCTGAATTACAAAGATAATGACCAAGTCCCATTTTGCCTGGAAGGAGCAGCACTGGGAGCCAGCCAGCCCCGAGCTGGCAGAGCAGTTAGAGAAAGCAATTAGAGCAGGAAGCTGGGGTAGGGCAGCTCCACACCGATTCCTGCTGCTTTTCAGGCCAATTTCTCCATGCCTGTTTATCCTCAGGCTCTTACTAGAGAGCAACAGCCATTCCCTGAGCACCAGGGCTCACCAGAGATCACAGGACACTGCCAGTCCTGTTTTGTCTACACCCAGCACTGAGGGACCCTGCCAGGACAACTCTGACCCAATGCCTCTGCAGCCACCACAGTTTGCAGAATTATTCCATTTTTATCTGTGATGTCAAGACAGAACCTCTGCTTACAGTTCACACAAACCCCCCTCTCAGGCAGGAGAGATTATCAGGCAGTATAGGGGGTTTAATGACAGCTAAATCATGAAAAAAATGAATGACTGAAATTATAATTACAAATCAGACCCTGCCACCAGGTTACAGTCACAAACAGCCGACTGGGTATTTGGTGCAATGAGGAAGCAGAACCCTCTGGGAGGAGTTCCTTCCACTGTGGGAAGGAAAAGGGATGGAGTGATGGTTCTTAATAATGGCTAACACTTCCTATTGACCAAAAAACCAAAGAAAAGGTGTGACACTTTAGGTATGACACTTCAGGAAAAACCCAACTACAGCTCATGTGCCAGAGGTACAGACAGTGTCCAAGAACCAGCAGAATTCTGTTTGAAGAGCACTTCAAAATCATTTACTGGATCCATTGTACACACGGTGGCCTGCACCAAATTTAATCACAAAGATCCCCTGGATTGGAAAGCCAGGCTGGAGCTCCCGATGGCAGTGTCTTTGTTCAGATTAAATTAAGCATGTTCTCAAAGGCACTGAAGCAAGAACCCAGAGATAAGGCAGTGTGTGCTAACCCTGGGTTAGATCTGGCAGTAAGTTTTTACTGAAGCCTTATTGGGGAGCACAAGATTAAATGTTGCTGCTATTTAAATGCTGTGTCAAAGGTAAATCAAATTAAGATACAGCGAATTCAGACTTGCATTGGATGAACTGAGCTCCTCTCTTGTCACAGAGAAGTGCTGCGTATGCAAATCGAACTGGGCACGTGTCCTTTGAATTGCTGGAATTTATTTAATTATTCGCTAATCAAAAACTAATTCACGAGCACTTAGCAAATATCTTTAAGTGTCTTTGCATGGCTGTCAAGGATGTGAGGCAGAGCAGGTATTTCCAGCTGCACAGGAGCAGCAGGAGCCTGGCAGCACAGCAGCTGTGGGGCTCTGCCAGGCTGCTGCAGTCCAGGGCTCAGGAACGGGGCAAATCCACAGCCCGGGCTCCAGCTCTGCCCACAGCAGGCACTGCAAGGAGAGGGGCTTGGAGCTGCACTGCAAAGGCCTGAACTCAAAAGGGATGAGCCAAACAGCAGAGGAACTGCTGCAGTGGCTCAGAAACACTTCTGAGAACAGCACTGTAAGGCCTTAGGATTTCCTGATTCATGTTCACTAAAACAGAAGCCAAAAATGCAGCTTGGTTGCTGGTCTCTAAATCTGTGCCTCTTGCCCCAATACCTGTCTCCCTGCCCTGGGATATTGTTATTTTTTTAAAGGACTTTTCTTGGCACTGGACAAACACAGGACAATTTTACCCCTTCCTGCTTCAGACAGCCCTGACAGGAGTGTGGCAGAGCACATCCCAAATATTTGAGAAGAGTAGAAAGTGGAAGAGAGATCAAGATGCAATATGAGGATTCAATCAGGTCTGCAGTGGTCAGGGCTAAATGGCTTCATATCTAATTACAGTGAACTGGTGAATGAGAAAAATACCCCGAATCATCATCTGCCAGCCTGATTCTGATGTTATCAGAGAGAGAGGAAATACAAAAGGCTTCCTCAGAGAACAACAGAACAATATTCAAAGTGAAACTTGTATCACATCCCACATTTTCTAGGAAACAAGTGGCTTAGGGTGGTAGCAGAGGGTGACAGATTTAAATGAACTCAGGGGGAAATAAAAGGAGCAGATTCTTACCAGGTCCCTCCTACTGTTGTCATGTAGGCTGTACTCCCACACTATTGCCAGTATGAGCTTTGGAGTGGAATACTGCAGGGGAAAATGAAAAATGTCATTTAAAAAAAGTATTTCAAAATGAAATGAAAGTCATCCCCCTTGTTGAAGGGACATGCTAATGAGGGCAGTGCTCACCAGGGCTGCAGTGTGGTGTAGCCAGGGGACTCTCAGAGTGAGTCGATTGGGATTTTTCCCCTCATTTCCAGTTTGAGGGCACTTCCCTTTTCACACCTGCCCTAGAGATCCCCTCTTCCCAGAACTCCCGTGACCTTTTGGAGCAGCTGCCCATCCCCACCCCCCTGTCCCAGCAGCCAGGCCCTTGCCCTGGCATCATCCCCTGCTGGTTCCGGGCAGCAGCAGCAGCAGCCACCTCCTCCCCTCCTTTTTCCTGGTGAGCTCCAAGCGGGGCGGGGACAGGGAGAGAACAGCGTCCCTCTGTCCCAGAGGGCTGAGCTCCGGTGACAGCTCAGTGTGGGGGTGACAGGCACTGCTGCACAGGCAGGAGTGACAGCCCTGCTCTGCACACCCACACGTGCCAAACGCCAGACCTGTACATCAGGTTGTGGCAGCTACAGGAACAGGGCTTGGATGGCACTGCCCAGGCTCTGGAAAGGGCAGCAAGGGAAGTGGGAGCATCCCTCAGACCTCACCTGACCCGTGGGCTACCTCTGTTTAATTCTGCCACCCCTTTAGGAGAGAATTAATGAATGTTTCTGCTGAGCCTCTGAGCCCTGGCTGTTTGTGTTCAGGGAGCCCGTGACAGGTTTAAAGCTGCTCAGAAGCGCTGCTCACATCACTGCTCAATCCATAATTTCACTCCTGTTATTAATAGTAGATCTCCACAGCCCAGGAAAGTGAGGCACGTCACACACGTTCACAGCTATTTTAAGGTTTGTGGGTAAGTGGTCCCCCACTTTTCCTGCAGTTGCCTTTGAGAGACAGAGAAGAAAACACCATAAGGCACCCTCCACTCTTGATATTCTCCTAAGCAAGGCTTCCCTGTGCGTGGAAGGGTGGCACGATCACACTTGAGGCCCACAAAGAACAGTGACAAACTCTTCCTTCCTGGCAGACTTTGCTGCTGCTCCTCCAACCCAGGGGTAACAGGGTGCCACAGCTAATGGCAGTCAGGAGTTAAGTGTAATGCCTTGGATATTCATAAAAACATCACGTCCTTCCCGCTTTTCTATCAACCTGTTTGATTATGCCTTATACAGGGAAAGTGTGACAGAATTAATCAGCCTGCTGGAGTGCACACTAAGGGAACAGATGAGCTTTGGCAAGACTGTTGTTAGCACTGAAAAACTGTGACAAAAAAGAGGCAGACTGCAATCCAGACACGTGTCATTCAGAAAATGAGACATGCTATGATTTATCAACGTACCAACAATTGAGGGAAATAGAGATCTCCCATTTCAAAGTGTTGTCTCTGTGTAGATTAAGAGTAGTATCTGTCATCAGGAAACAATGGGAGAAGAAATGTATTTGGTAAAAGCAATTCTGTGCTCCCTTGTAGACAGAAACCACTGTGGTGTTGGAATGGAGGTAAAGGATTTCTCTGCAGTTCCATCCAGGGCAGTAAAAAACACCAGCGTTGTGACAGGAGGAAGTGCAAATAATTAATACCAGATCAAATGAAAGGAGTGGCTTTGCAAGAAGTGACTCATGTTGACTGTGCTCTGGGAAGGCCCAGATTGCCTGGTGGAAGGAGGAGTCTGTGTGGCCCTCAGAGCACAGCACACAGCGGGCAGGGATGCACCACAGGCACCTCTCCCCTGCAAAGAAAGGGCTGCTTTCTTCTCAGCTCAAAGGCTGCTGCTCACAGCGTCCCCAGCACTGCAGCACTTTGATTGTTGTGTACAGAGAAAGCAACACCAAAGCATCAAACACAGACCAACTTGGGGAACATTTTGCCAGCAGCTGATCCAGTGGGAAGCGCATCTCAAAACAGCAGGGCAGCAGAGCAAAACAAAAGCCACAGAGCCAGAGCTGTTGTGTCATTTGGCACATCCTGGCACTTGCCTCAATTCTGCTTCAGAACTTGCAAGGGAAGGCCAAAGCTTCTTATTTGCTAATTAAGGTTTCACACGATTCAAACACTGAACAAAGGACATCCCCAAACAGAGCAACCTGCCAGCCTTGGTGCCCCTGCCAACAGGCTGATGTCTCAGTTCAGTGCTCTCCCAACACAGAGTGAAAGAGCTCTGGACAATGGCACATCCAAATGTGCACACACACACACATTTTTCTGCTGGCATGCACACATTACCTCTGAGCAGGTTCTAAAAGTTCCACCTCCCTGTTTTTGTTAAAGACTCCAGACACCCTGCAGACAGGGGGGAAACAGGCATTAAAACAGCAGACCTCTATTTTATGGTGTCAAATGGCTAATAATAGTAATTAAGGATCTTACAGTCCTTTATCAAGAGGCATTATCTAAGATGGCATCATGCCTGTAATCAGAGCCAATGAAAAACTGTTTGATCAAGACAAGAAGGCAACTAAAACAGTCTGATGAGTTGCCATCTGCTCAGGCCACCCCAGCCCTGGATCCAGCAGAGAGCCCCTGCAGGACACTGACAACCAGGTGGTTTTCCTGTCATTTCAGCTGAACCCTCGCTGCCTGTCCTTGTGTTCCAGAGGATTCCCAAACCCAAACATGAGAGATCACTGCTGAACACGCAGCTCTGACAACATTTTGCTTTGCCACTCTTATGGATTGATTGTGCACGTGCAGCAAGGTAAAGCATTAGGGGTTCATCAGAATTTTGCCTACCTTATTAAGTATTTGCATGTATATTTATTTATAAAATGTATGGTTAATTGATCCATAAAAGCCTTTGGTACTCACTCAGCCTCTGGGTAAAAGTCAAGGTACTCCCAGAAGAGCTTTTGACCCAGCAATTGTAATAAAATTTAGGCCTGGAGTATGGAGTAGAGTCTAGAGCAGATTCTTAGCAATAGAAGACAAGTTCAGGGTAGATGAAGGTTGCCAGATTGTCACAGTTTGAAAAAGAAAATTGGTATATCCAAGGAAGGAGCAATTTGAAGTTTTTATAAAGCACTCGGACACCACAATGATGGGCAAGAGTTTCTTCACTCATTTTGCTTTCTCTTATCACTTCCCAGCTGTTTCTTCCACTTTCAGGTAGTTTCAATTTATCCTTCTATTTTTACCCACACATTTCACTAACAGCCTTTGAGTTGAGATTCTTCTGGCTTTAGTGCTGAGGTGCCAGCTGTGCATCCCTGCAAGCTGGTGCATGGATGACCTTGAAAATTTCTGGGAAGCCAATCAGGAGGTGCTTGCAAACAGTTTCCTATCTCCCAGAGAGCATCTCTCTGGTTTTAGCTTTAGATATAAATCACATTCTAACATCCAGAGCATTGTGCAGGCACTACCCAGCTAATGCCAGCCCAAACCCCTCCCAGCCTGTGCCCTGTTATTGCCTAAGTAACAGCTCCTCCATCCCCCTGCAGCCAGCCCAGGGAGTTCTTTCTGCTTCCTTCTCTGCAGGAATATTAAACCAGAATGAGAATGAAGAGAGCTGTTAATTTTATGGCACGGCAAGGAATCCAAAGGTCTTCAGATCACACTTTCTCCTCAGTCTTTTAATTGCAAAATTATACTTCAAGATTTGACACAAGTTTCTCACCTCCCTGTTTTCAAGCTACTAGCAAGATAAACCAGACAAAAATAATTCTTTATTCCTACTCTGCAGAGCCTGTTAATTTCAGATAGGTGAAATATTGCTAATTAGTAGCATATTCTAACAGAACTTGTGATTTTACAGAGAGCTATGTCAAACTAAACCAGATTAGGGGTCAGAATGTGCCAATCTTTTCATTGTTGTCACTTTGTGATTTGTGTTCCTCCTCAATATGTGCCCTCCCAGGTTCTTGCAGCCCTTGGCTAGCACTGCTCAGCTGCTCCACAGTTATTCCTCACACCAGACACTCACAGCACGCTCTTCTCACATTTTCTCTAAACATTAGGTACAACAGCAGAAATAGAAATTGGAGATTTAGAAGCAAGAGACACCGGAATCTGGGTGGAAACAGATGACTAACAGAATTTTTGCTAAATAAAAACATGAAAAGGGGTAAAAAAAAGATTCCTGAGCAGACATAATACCTTTCTTTTTCTGGATAAGTGCTAATCTAGGCCCTGGAACACTCCCACTTCTAGATATGATGCTTAGTAACATGTTTCTAATTTAGAATTTTAGATTTTAATGAAAATAATGGGAATGCTCCTTAAATAAGTTAGAATGAAACTTCCTGTGGTCTCCTCCAGGTCCCACATTTTTTGCCTTTGCCAGTTTGAGACTAACTCCACAATGCTTGGCCAGCAGTGTGCCATGACCCTTCCCTGTGTTCCCTACAGCCATCCAAGTGCCTTTCCTTTTGATTAAACTTCACCTCCCAAGATGGAAATTCATGGATAACACCCTGCACAGGGGATCTGAGCATCTAGAGACCCCGTGGGGAGTTACACAAGCAATAAATCTCCAACCCCATTTTTGGGGCAGATTAATATTCTCTAAGTTACTCCTGCCATAAGCTATAAACAGCAGAATATGCACTTCTGTGCATTCCAGCATGTTGTGGGAGATCATAAAGGCACTTAATATATTATTTAAGCCATTTAAGCAAGATAGCACAAGTGCTGTAATTAGCAACAGTTCTCCAAATCCCCATATGCCAGACAAAGGCTCACGTTCAGCATTTCCAGCCTGGTAGGAGGGCATCAGAACATCACAGAAATAAATACCATGCTCTGCTTTTTTTTCCTGCTGCCAATCTCAGCAGAGCCTGTTTCACTACAGCTACTCCCCTGCACCACCATACAAGAGACCCAAAGTATAACATAGACTGCCCTTTTTTGGGTTTATTTTAGGAATAACAGGCTGCTCAAAGCTTTAAGAAAGAGAAACAAAGCCACTTCTCCTGACAGACTGGAGGGGAACTTCCTTGCTTTTTCCTTTGAATAAAGCCAAAATACAAGGAAAACCAAAACTTGCCTTCCTCTGGAATATCCATGAACTGAGGTCAGCGTTAGGTGGGAGTTCAGCACTCCAAGCAGAGGCACCCTCTGTGCACGAGGGTCAGGCTCAGGGCACTGGGGTGGGAGCTCAGCAGTGAGAGGAGAGGCAGGGTGAGCACACAAAGGGCAGCAGTGGCAGCTCAGGGACAGAGCTGAATGCTGCCACCAGCCTGAGCTTCACTGCCCTTGGAACCCCGGGACACAAAAACCAAAACCAAACAAAGAACGTGGCTGGGACAGACACCAAAATCCTCCAAAGGAGATCCAGAACTGAGAGCCTCTGCCACCAAGGGGGCTGTGAAATCGGGGGTGCCATGGCTCAGAGAGGGGAGATGCTGTCCCCTGCCCCATCCCCAGGCAGCACCAACTGGGAGATGTGTACCAGGCTCATCATTTTCCAGCCTTCTCTGAGTCATTGGGGAGAGGAAGTGACCAAGGCTGGTATCACCTAGAGAATTCATATTCCATCATCCAAAAGATTAACAAAAGAAGTCAAATTATTTTCAGTACAAAGAGATACCTAACTTCTTACAGATTTGATTTTATAAGTAGCACCTAAGGGACAGGCTCATTAACATCTCATTAATAATGCCTATTTTAATTTGCATAAACCCCTAAAAACTCACAAAGCACGATAAAAACAAAAGCCTTTAACTACCCTGTTTCTCACAGGCTGCAAGTTGAAGAAGTGTGGAGGAAGCTGATAATGCTCTTTCAGTTCCTGAGGACTTCAGGCAGCTATAAAAGTGATAGGACATTGGCAAACACCAACACTCAGCTCACAAACAGCTGGCTGAGAAGTTGAAGACAAACATCTGGAGGACTAAAATAGTGCAGGAATACCTGAAAATACTATTGAGAAGGAGCACCAGCACCAGAGGTTGGTCACTTATCCCTTTGGGCACTCTGGAGGGTTTGGCTGCCTGTGTCTGTCTCTCTTGGAACACACCTGAGGTGGATAAAAGAGATGCAGATGTGTTTCTGGTTTCCACACACCACTGGTCACCAATCCCACTTGTGTTTAGACCACATTAATTGCAAACAAGTGGTTAAATGAGCAACTCCCTGCAGGTACCAGAAAGGAACTGCTCTGGCAGTTCAGATGCCTCTAATGTTGCCACACAGAAACAAAAACTGGCTCAAATTCTCTTTCAGATCCCTTCCCCTGGCACAAGATTTGGTAAGTGGAGCCAATAGGCACCCAGCTGCAGGGAGAACATCATCTTCATCACCCTTCATCACCAGGGAAGGAATTTCCAGATGGAATTAGCAAAGCCTCCACCCCTACAGTCCGAGCAGTGGCTGAGTATCATTAATCATTCCATCAAATGGAGCATTCACCACCCTCCTGGTAAGGACAGGTTGCTGGAAAACATTCCTGATTACAATTCCTATTGAGCATTGCACTGCAGCACATCTGGCAGCAGTGTCTGGGGTTGATGTTTAACTAACCACATGTACAGGCAGTTGGTTTAAGTACAATGCAGAATACCTGTGCATTTATCTGTGTTATCAGCTCTCCTTCCTGTGACCTATCAGTACATAAATACCATATCAAATGCCTGCATATATTATACACACCAGATTCATCACATCACACGTGGTAATCGTGGTAGATCTGCCCAAAGCAGCAAATAACAACCAGCAGCAGACACACAACATCTTCACAACTGCTTCCTTTTTGGCTCTATGCCTGCTCTGCACTGCAAGAGCTGCTGCACCAGAGGAGTTGGTTAATGTTTGCACTTGCACAGCTCCTGGAAGATGAAGGCACTCAAATATAGAAATTAATATTCACAGGAGAGCTGTCAGGGGAAGAGTTTTCCCTGAGGTGCTCTGTTTCAGTACAGTGTGTTTGACTGGCACTTGGGCTCCTTTCCTTCATGGGGAGAAACAGGAGAGACATAATCTGTTTGTACTCTGATTTTCCCCATCCAATTAGAACATCCTTTCAAAGCATTCCTGTTGCAGGTAGGCAGGATAGACTTCCAGAGATGTGGTCTCTCTTACACCACCTTCCAGCAGAGAGGCTTCCCAGGAGAAAGCAGTGTTGTCTCCCCAAGGAGGGGGAAGGACACAGCCACAGGCTTCCCTCATGCCTGATCTCTCAGGAGTGAAGCAGGGTGATGGACAACTTCTAAATCCACCAAGCTCCTCAGATGAAGGCTGCCCAGAGAAGTCCATCTGTGCCTCCCACTTGCACATCCCTGGCTTTGGCTGAGCTCCGAGTGCAGCCAGCACTGAAAGGGAGAACAAAGCCTTGGCTTTGCAAGGGGAACTCAAGGCCCTCTCAGTGCTCTGCAGAGCCAAGTGTACACATGATAAGGCAGGAGAGCCATTCCACACTGCAGTCACATGCCATGTGGGCTATAATCTCACAAGGACACAGATATGGCCATGCAAATATGGGTTATGCCTGTGCCAACATCCAGCTCCTGTCCCTGGAGCTCCTGAATGGCGTTAATCTGGCTGCTAATGCAGGAGAAAGCTTGTGCTGGAGAGGCTGCATTTCTGCTGGCTCTGACCAGCCAGGAGCCTGCTGCCCTTTGGCACCTTGACTGGAGGGGTGAGGACACCAGCTGGCTCCTTGTTCCAGTCTCTGCAGGTGAGGGGGAGAGGAGCTGCCTGTCTCAGTGGGGACAGGTGACACAACTGCAGGCAGCAGGCACAGCGAGGGGGTGGGTGGGAACAGGCATTGAGAAACCAGCTGCATTTGCAACACCCCCTTCACCCAAACCACTTCTAACAGAGTCCTCACAACAGCCAGGCTGAGGCAGCACAGCCACACTCTCAGCTATCACCTCTGCTTCCCTCTGCAGAGTTTATCTTGTGTAAAGCAACACCTAACACTGTAAATCCTAGTGAATTAAACAATTGTAATGTACCTCAGGTGGGCCAAGCAAACCTCACTGCCAAGTTAGCAAGAAATTCCCTTTGCATCTGTTCAGCACCTGCCTGTGAAAGGCTCCTGCATCCAGAGCTGACAGCAAAACCCAGACAAGGGGGAGGAAGAAAACACAGGAGGCAAAATGCCACAGACATCTTAAGGGGGAGGGCTTGTCTTCATGGATTTTTGTCACTATTAAATCCAGCCATGGGTAAAAGCCAAACTTCCCTAAGACAGCCTGAGATCAAGAACCTGCCTTTGTTTCAAACCCACCCATAGGTGTCTTCCCAAGGTGACACCTGCTGTGGGCATTGGGCTCAGCTGGAGCTGCACGAGGAATTCCTGAGCAAAATCATCCCAATTTCTGCCAGGAGCAGCACCAGGCCAGAGAGACCTCAGACAGAGAGAGAGAGAGAGAGGCCTTTGTGCAGCCTGGGATGACTGAGGGTGCCAGAAGCGACCTGGCACAGGAGCACAGCTGAGTCACAGCTGCAGCAATTGCACCAATTGTCCCAGGGACACAACAATTGCACTTGTCTGACTGGTCAGCCCATGGCAGCAGCACAGGGCAGTTCTCTTTGTGAAAGCCTGCAAGTAAACTTCCAAAACAAAATCCCTTTAACTCCAAGCCTTTCCAGGCTTCTCCCTGGCAAGGGCAGTTTACTGAGAGGTCATGCAGGAGAAAGAAATCTCACTGCTGCTGGCTTTCACCATCACCTGTGAAGGAGATAACCCTGAATTCCCATTACACTGGGATGGAATTGAGGTCTCAGCTCCAGCCAGCTCCCTAAGAACACCCAAGGTGCAGCCCAAGGTCCCTGTTGCCCATCAAAACAAATGGGCTTTTTCCCCATCAGAATAAAAGTTTATTTTTGTGCAAAGGGTCTGTCAGTGGTTACACTCCCAAGCCAGACCTGAGCAGCAGAAGGAGGAGGAGGAGGATGAAGTTTGAACTCACAATCCACATCCTGCCTTCTGCTCTCTGGGGGGAATTTGTCTCCCTCTTCTCAGGATGGACATAAAGCAACTGCACAGTCTGCAAAAGTACATCAAGAACAAGCAAATGGATGAGAAAATGGGAAATTTAAAGCCCAAAAGGTGCTCCTGCTGTACTGATTTAAGGGGATGACCATATCTGCAGCATCTGTGGCTTGATCCATGTCAAAGGAGAAGCCTGTTACTGAGAAATCTGTTTATCAGCAGTACTTTCCCTGCTGCTCTGGGTGGCTGAGTGATGTTCACAGTCTTCAGAGCTCTTTGCTCATCCCATGCTTCCAGTCAAGCTTTACAGGCCCAATCTGATCCACAGCTTTTTCTGACTCTAGGAATTCAACTTTGAAACAGGCCACCAGGTCAGGGCCAGCCTGGATTGCCAGCAGTGCTCTGTGTGCCTGAGCATCACCTGTGCAAGGGAAGGAAAGGACATCGAGCTCCCTGAGAACACAGACTCCAAAGGGTTAACTCAGAGCCAACCAGAAACATCTCCTGAGCACAGGCTGGGTGCACCAGGAAGTTCAAATGTCCACAAGAAACATGGACTTGAGAGTTCATTAAAAAATAATTAGAATCAGATAGACACAGGGGAAAAAAAAGAAAAAAGTGTCAACCAAGAAATTGTTTTGAGGAAAGCAGAAAACAGAGAGTAACAAGGACTATTTGTTGGTTACTGGGACATGTGCCTGCTTCATGTTTAGGAGGGAGCTGTGGTCATTTGATAGCTGGGAGTGATAAGACCACAAAAAAAGTGTGAGGCCACAGGTAAACAGCTCTCTCCTCCAGCTGGAGAGAAAGGGGAAGCCAGCCAGCTTTTGCTTTTAGTTTCTGGGGAAACAAAACCATTTATTTCTTCCTAAGGAAGAAATAATAATAATTAATTCCTTTTTATAATAATAATTAATTTTATATTAATATAAATATAAAATAATTTATATATTTTTATATAAAATATAAAACATTTTTATAATAATAAATAATATTTTATAATAAGAATTAAATCCTAATTATTTCTTCCTAAGAAATAATAATTAATTCCTTTTTATAATAATAATTAATTTTATATTAATATAAAATATAAAATATTTTTATATATTATATAAAATATAAAATATTTATATAATAATAAATAATATTTTATCATAAGAATTAATTCCTAATTGTTTCTTCCTAAGGAAGAAATAATAATAATTATTTATATTATATAATTATAATAATTATATATTATTTATATATAATTCTTATATATATAAGAATAATATAATAATAATATAATAAGAATATATATTATAATATAATAATAATATAATAAGAATATATATTATAATATAATATATATTCTTATTGTATATTTATATATTATTATTATATATTATATATTATTATTATAATTATAATAATATAATAATATATAATAATATATATAATATATATAATACTATAAATAATATAATAATATATAATATTATATATAATATATAATATATAATATTATAGATAATATAATATATAATATATAATATATAATATATAATATTATATGGTATATATTAATATATAATATTATATAATAATATATAATATTATTATATTATAGTAATATAATAATAATATATAAGAAAAATATAATAATAATATAATAATATATTATTATATATATAATAATTCTTCCAAGAAGACATTCCATCCAGGAGGGAATCAAACCCACTATAAAGAAAAACCCAACCCCAGATTCCTGCTGGTAGCAGAGACACCGAGATGAGGGGAGAGGCCCTGAGGGAGCAGCCGGGGACAGACAGAGGAACCGCAGCTCCATTGCAGCACAGCCCTGCAGGCCTGGGCACCCTCAGCTAAGGACAAACAGCATTGCCCCTCAAATGAGTATTGAACAGCAAAAAATCCTCCAAACACCCTTCCATCCTTTTGCTCCCTAAAAAGCCACCGCAAACCCTTCAGCTCCACATCTTCCCATGCAGGAGGGAATAAAGGCCGGGCCCGGAGCTGGTGCAGGATCGGCCCGTGGGGCCCGGGGGTGCTGAGGAGCCTCCAGCGAGGCTGGGCTGGCCGGGAGCGGTGACAAACCCGCCGTTATGTAACGGGTGACAAATGCCTTTTGTTATGCAAGACAAGTGGGAGAAAAATCAGCATTTTCGGCTCCCTGCTCGAGCACAAACAACAGGCTCCGGCTCCGGGGGACACCGGCACCGAGCAGCAGAAAGAGATGCCTTGGAAACGCCTCCTGATTCTCATGAGTCAACAGAAAAATGCAGAATCAATATTTAATTTGAAGGGATTGAGGTTGTCAGCACGGTCATTTGATGATTTTGGGGGTTTTGTTAAGGAGAGGCCAGTGGGCAGCCATCCACCAGCCATCTAAAATGAGGGAGCTACATCCCCTTTGCTCAGCATTTGGGGTTCGAGGCTTTTTAAATTAAAAATTTAAATTGGTATCAATATAATTTCGTAATAAAACTAATAAACCCAAAAGCCACACACATCTGACTTTAAGCTCTGGTCCCAGCTCTGTTTTTACACTCGGTGGAAATCCCAGCTCCGAGCTGGAAGCGAGAATCCTCTGCCCTCTCCTGGCTCCTGTGGGCGGCTGAAAGTGCAGAAATCAGCCTCGTATCCCGCTCTGGGGAAGGAATCGGGCTCCTGCGCTCTCGGAGACCCTGAAAGCGTTTGGTTAAAGAATAAAACTCCAAGCAGCGTGAGCTCTGGCATCAGGAAGGTTCTTCATCCCCGCACTGCCCAAGGGATGCGCAGCTTCCCCGGCGCACCCTGCCCAGCGCCACCCCCGGTGCCGCACGGCCACAGCGCCATCCAGCGGCAGCTCCCGCAGAGCCCCGAAACGCCAATGCCCTGGGCCGGGAAAGGGCCGGGCTGGGGACGCTCAGGGAGCTGCTTGGGCAGGGTGGCACCGAGCGAGCAGGGACAGCACGGACACACGGGTGGCACCGGCACTGCCAGCACGGGCCCCTGCAGGGATAAACCCAGCGCAGGGACGGGACCGTCACCCCCCAGCTGATTGCTGCTGCTGCCGCCCCAAGCGTGAGTCAGCCCGCGCTGCTCGGTCACGTTAAACCCTCTGAATGTGCCTTTATGTTCCTTTTTTTCCGTTTAAGCAATCCTGCTGTCCTTCAGAACAGAACCCGACTCGGTTCCAGGACTCACAGGAAAGATTGAAGCAGCTTTAAACCAGTTGTACCTTGAGGAACAGCCAGGTAAGAGAGACTGTCACCACCAACGCCTGTAAGGTCACCGCCCAGCAGGGACAGGTGAGCACTCACACAGCCACTGTCACACTGCCACTGAGCAGGGTGAACATTGTCCTGCTCACACAGAGCCTTTACACCTGGCATTTTCACAGAAGGATGAGCAGGGGCAGATGGGATCAGTGCTGGAGGAGCTGGGCAGGCTGAGCTGCTGTCCCAGAGCAGCAGCTGGAGGAGCTGCTCCAGCAGGGAGGGAGGCAGTGAGCAATGAGCCATGGCTTTGTTGGCAGCTCAGGTAATTAGGGTGTCCCTGCCTTGCAGTCTGGATGCTCCAGCATATTTGTGGTTTGCTCTGGGCCCACCCAGCCCAGCCACACGTTTGTCTTCCCCAGCAAAAATGCAGCCCGACCTGTAGCAGGGGTGTTTGTGCCTCCCGGTCCCTGCACACCCCAAAGGTGCAATGAGAGAGGAGAGGCAGCTGCTGACAGCGCCGGCCCTGCCACAAACAGGAGCCCGGGAAGGAGGCTCTGTCCCACACAAACCCATTTTCAAGCTGCTGAAACACAGCCACGTGTCCTGTGGGAGTTCTCAGGCACCCAGAACCAGCTCGTTTCTCATCTCTTTTCTCCCCAGTCTCTCTCTCTTTACCTCTGAAATGTCCAATCTGGTCTGTAACAGCTCAGAGGGAGCCCTTTAAATATAAATAGGGAAACAAAGTCAAACCCCAGGAGCTGCCGGACAACGCGATCCAGAGGCTGAGCAGGAGTCCCTCGGTGCCCTGGCGGCTCCGGGCGATCCTGCCCGGCCGGGGAGGGAAACACCAGGCAGCCAATTCCTGCGGGGAGAGAGGCACCAGAGACACGCAGCGCCTGAAACGCCCCAAATCAGCGCCACTGAAATGCGAGAGCGCCCCTGGGGCTGGGACTGCTCCGTGCCCAGAGCGGGGCCGGGCCCGCAGAGCAGCCCCAGCTCCGCTGCTCCCCGTGCTCCTGAGCCAAGGCGGCTCCGGGATGCAGAACCCATCCCGGGGACACACTGGGCTCACCAGGGTCTGTTCTGCCTTCCAGTTACTTTAAGGGGCTTTTCAGGTTCGCAGACACCCTCAGAGAGGTCAGTGGGAATTAATCAGTGCAGCATCCTCACCCGAACAAAAGCAGGGAATCCAGACTGTCTCCATGGTTTCCCAGAACCACAAAGTCCTGCAATACTTGCAGTGTCATAGCAACAAGCTCCAGCCAAATGAAAATTCTGTCCTTTTAGACCATGGGATCTTATTTATGATGATCCTGGAGATCCCTTAGACTTGTGCATCAGCACCAAGACTGGGTTAAGGCTCTGAAAGTACCAGACCTACCTTCAGTGCATCATTCCTCGTGTACAAACCCCAACCATGGCAGAGCAGCTTCTGGAGGAAGCAGCAGCTGCTCCTTTCCTTGCTGGGGCAGAAACTCCTCTTGCAGGGACTTGGCTGGGCTGGATCACCATTGGGCTTGATGATCCCAAAGGTTTTTCCAGCCTGAATGGTTCTGGGATTCTGGATGACTCTGGCTGGGCTTTGGGGCTGGCCACATTTGATTCATGGTTCAATCCAAGCTTTAAGGAAACACCAGAAACATCAATAAATCTTTCAGTCTGACCAGCAAATCCCCCAAAGATCCTTCACTGCCCTGTGCTGGAATGGGACAGCTGGGTGGGGGCTCAGTTACTGCCCTCACCTCTGAACCCAAGCAAGAAAAACCCTCCTGGATTCCTTTGGGGGACCATTCTCAGGATCAGGACCACAGATTTCCTTTCTAAATGTGGATCCATCCCCACAGCTGGCCAGGGATTCCTGCCTGTGCTGCCCTGCCTTGGGAGGCTGTGGTGTCTCCCCCTCCCAGGCAGCAGGGCAGGCACTGGTGTGGTGCTGACCTGGATCTTGAGGGATTTTCCCTGGATAACAGAATAATGCCTGCAGCTAAAGGTAACCCCAATGCAGGAATGGCTGTGGCTGCCTTAGCAAAAGGCTGTCTGCCCTCAAAGTGTCACACTGCTTTAAGAGGGAACTCAGCAAGGCTGCTCAGGACTTGGATTATCCCACAGTTTTTCCAGTAGGACTTGAGTGACTTAGAAGTGACAGGAAAGCTCTCAAGGAAAACTGAGCTCTGCCAGAAATAACCTCAGCTTCCTGACCAGGTGACAAAGAGGAAAGATTTCACCTTTGGGGCTCCTGCTCCAAGTAGGATCAGAAAATTTTTGGAATAAACTCCAGGGTGCAATGTTACAGGGATTGCCTTTCCTGCTGCTGGATTTTAGAAGATGGCAGAGGCAGCTGGACTTGCTCTCCCCAAAAATCAGCAGAACAGCCTCATGCATACCTCAGTCTTCCCTTCACCTGGGCAGAAGTTTCAGGGTTGCTGCTGTTAATTCTTCCTTTACACCAGCAAACAGAATTATCTGCAGTCTGCTGTTGTTGGCTTTTTCTTGGCAGCCTGGATCCAGCACTCCCCAGTTGTCCTTTCCCTGGGGAGGAATTGAGAAAGCTGCAGACACAGACAGACACCCAGGGATATCCATTTCCATCCTGGAATTCAGGCCACGGGAGCAGAGCTGGCCCTGCCTCAGCCAGGGCCTCTGGGGTCACCCTCGTGAGCCTGGGCAGTGTTCCAGGGCCTTCAAAAATGGAAATCTCACCCTGTGAGACCGGGGAGGCCTCTGCACAGCTGGGCAGCTGCAGCTCACACAAACCTGATGGTTTAAAAATAAAAACCCCCAGAAATGCTGACTTTTCACCCACTCTATGCTCAGGCAGCCACAGGAGATGTTTGGTGCTGCCAGTGCACACTTGCAGGAGAGAATTTGCGTTCCCATGGCTACTTTGGGGGAAAACCCCAAGAACAGGGAAGGATCTGGGCAGGATCCACATCTTGCAAGAACCCCAGGCTCCCCCCTCCCCCTGTGCACATTGCACAGGCACCAACACAACTCCATCCATAAGGACTGACCCCAAAGCTCCATCCATAAGGATTGACCCCAAAGCCCCATCCATAAGGATTGACCCCACAAAGCCCCATCCATGAGGATTGACCCCACACAGCCCCATCCATAAGGATTGACCCCAAAGCCCCATCCATAAGGATTGACCCCACAAAGCCCCATCCATAAGGATTGACCCCACAGCCCCATCCATAAGGACTGACCCCACACAAGCCCCATCCATAAGGACTGACCCCACACAAGCCCCATCCATAAGGACTGACCCCAAAGCCCCATCCATAAGGATTGACCCACACAAGCCCCATCCATAAGGATTGACCCCACACAGCCCCATCCATAAGGACTGACCCCAAAGCCCCATCCATAAGGATTGACCCACACAAGCTCCATCCATAAGGATTGTGACCCCACACAAGCTCCATCCATAAGGACTGACCCCAAAGCCCCATCCATAAGGATTGACCCCAAAGCCCCATCCATAAGGATTGACCCCACACAAGCCCCATCCATAAGGATTGACCCCACACAAGCCCCATCCATAAGGATTGACCCCAAAGCCCCATCCATAAGGACTGACCCCACAGCCCCATCCATAAGGACTGACCCCACACAGCCCCATCCATAAGGATTGACCCCAAAGCCCCATCCATAAGGATTGACCCCAAAGCCCCATCCATAAGGATTGACCCCAAAGCCCCATCCATAAGGATTGACCCCAAAGCTCCATCCATAAGGATTGACCCCACAGCCCCATCCATAAGGATTTACCCCACACAGCCCCATCCATAAGGATTTACCCCACACAGCCCCATCCATAAGGATTTACCCCACACAGCCCCATCCATAAGGACTGACCCCACACAAGCCCCATCCATAAGGATTGACCCCACACAGCCCCATGCATAAGGACTGACCCCACACAAGCCCCATCCATAAGGATTGACCCCAAAGGCAGGAATTTCACCTTCTCCTGGCCAGGACAGGCACTGAGGGAGGGAGGCTGTAACCAATTCACTGCAGGTACTCCAGGCTGCAGGAACACTCTATTTATTAGGTCAATATTTCATTTGAGCAATACAGTTACAGAATATCACAATGCTGGTTACAAACAGAGATGGCTCCGTGGGCACAAAGGGTGGCAGGAGAGGGGGGGTAGGAAACTGTCCTGACACAACAGGGAGGGGCTGCAGGGTCTGGTAATGAGCAAGATACTTTTATATAAATGAATGTGGCACTACAGGTGGAGATTCTGGTTTAGAGGTGGCTTTGTGTAATTAGTTCAATTTATACAGTTATACAGTTCAAGCAACATCTTTTTCTTTTCTTTTTTTAATGCTATTAAATTAAAATCCCCTGTAGTTCAATAAAGTATAAAAATAGTACTGAACCCAGTAATATCCAATAAAATGTAGAATTCATTCACATCATTAAGTAGTAAAGAAATTGTAAAGTTGTAGTTACCATGGCAACATTGCTTCCCAGAAAGGAATGTACAGAAAAGAAAAGTTACACATATGGTACCTGCGACGAGTATTTAGCGATCCAACACTGAACTTGTGCACCACAAACCAAGTTTCTAAATATCTCTATATATTTATATAGTATATATCTTTTTCATCTTAAAATTTACTTTTGAAAAGAAAAAAAAAAATGTGCACTTCAACAAACTCACTAAGGCCACTCATGCTATAGATACCGAGGATTGCAAGGAGTAGTGGAATACGAGACCCCAGAGCACACACTGCCCACAGCCAGGGACACCTGTGCCACTGCCCACAACGTTCCTGAGATTGAGGGACAAAGCATTCCCAGTGCTGCCAACTCTCTGCAGGTACTGGAGTTGATTTCTAAAGGAAATTTTCCCCACTTCTCCCCAAAGCCCTCCCAGGGCCCAGCAGCGTCAAACACCCCCTCAATGCAGAGGCAGCTTTGGGCTGACACTGGCCAGGAATTATCTGATAAGGGAACAAGGAGTCCCAGGTAAAGCCAGGCTCTGCACAGGCAGCAGGAGGAAGGATCTGCTGAAAGCTTGGTCCCAGCAGCACCTGCACAGCACCCGAGGGAGGCTCTGCCAACACCTTCCCCCATTTGAGGCACGGCCAGTTCCTCCTCCTGTGCTCTCCCGCACTCAGGACTGAAAGGGAATGAACTTCAATGTGCATTTTGTACCATGAGCAGCAGCACCTCGAGCAAGCTCCCCCCTCACTGACCCAAACAACCTCACACAAAGTCAAACACTGAGGGTTTAACTCCATCAAGAGTGAAAATAATTTACCTTAAGGCGACACCCGTGCTCACCACTTGCAGCCAGTGACTCTGGGGTGATTCCTTTACTCACCTTCAAGGAGAAGATGCATTTCACAGGATTGCCACTCCCAGGTCTGCCCTCTCACTGCCAGCACCACACAGCCCCTGGGTGGGCACCTTGTGTGTCTGGAAATGCCAACCATTCCTTCCTGGATGGATGTTCCACCTGCCAGGCCCCCACCCCGTACTGACCCATGGAAACCCCCAGAGGCACTGCAGGCCCTGCAGGGGCAGAGTGGGGCAGCACTGCAAGATCCACCCCAACGAGTCCTGTACCTGCCTCTGGCACCATCCCAGCAGCCTCCCACTGCTCAACAGCACCAAACAAACTGTGGGAGCAGAGAGAGCAACAAACAGCAGCAGCAGCAGCACAGCATCCCAGCCAGGCTGCAGGTGCCAACACAAACCAACACAAACCTTCCAACAGCTCCACCTGGGAGACACAACCAAACCCTGCCGGGGTCACTGCTGTGCTGTCCCTGCAGCTGCAGCATCATCCTGCCAAGCCCTGCCCAGCAGTGTCAGCAATCAGCCACAGCTGCACGAGGGACCTGCCCTGGCCCGGTGGAGCTGCAGGGGCAGCTCAGCCCCAGGCAGGGCTCCCTGCAGGCACAGGAGGAACCCTGGAGCCCTCTCGGGTCACCCCCACAGCCCCTGGGCCAAAGGGGCTCCCAGGGAGCTTTGGGACCTCCCTCCAGCGCTGAGGCAGCTCTGGAAGGACACAGGAGCAGCCACCAGAGCACCACAAACCAACGCAGGCAGGTCCAGCACAGCTCCTGCCCGGCTGCCCTGAGCTGGATGAAAGCACAAACAGGGACACAGCCAGGGCTGGAGCAGGAGCAGGGCTCAGGCAGGCAGGCAGTGGTGTCAGTCAGTCAATGCTCCTCACCCCAAACACCTCTGGGGCTCCTTGGCCAAAAGCTGCAGAGCCCAGGGCTGGAACAGAGCGGGTGAATGATCTCCAGCCAGGTCAGTGCAAACCCAGGCACCCAGCTGGGAGCCCCAACACTCCTGCAGCACAGAATCACTCAGGTTCTCCAGCACAGCTTTAAGCCACTGTCCTGCCCAAGTCCTGACACTGCTACAAACTTTGTTTAACTTTAAATACCTTTTAAAAGGATTTAAGAACTCGTAAGAACTTTCTAACTCGTCAGTGCCACGGGCATTCAGGGAGAAGGTTTTGCCTTGTATAGCTGAATTTGTCTGTAGCTCCTACACAGTCATAAACAAAAACTGCTATAAATAAATCACATTTTAAATCCACACATAACTAAGTTGGATTTTCACTGAGCAGCTGTTGCAGACACACTGCAGTTAAGTCCTAATACCACAGGGGGTTTTATGCAAATACTTCTTTTCACCTCAGTGAAGATATTCTAAATATGCAATCATTAATCTGCATTCACTAATTATGTCATTGCATTTTAAAGTTGATATTACCCAGCTTTCCCCCCCCCAAAAAAAAAAACACTTGAAGGCACCAGAATATGAACTATTGGCCTGTAAAATTTCACTTAGAAGAGCCATTAAGCTCCAAGTCATGTCCAAAACCTCTATTTCTTCCCTGAAGATCATCCAGCAGCTTTCCCTGCCACAAACCCCACAAACCAACAGAAACCAGACCCCAAACAGAACATCCAGGCCCAGCCCTGCAGGACTGGCCATGGTACAAACCCTGAAAAGAGGGGGAGAGACCCCCAAAGCGACAGAAGCCACAGAATCCCAGATCCAGGGCACAGCTGAGGTAACAGCAGCGAGTCGGTTCCAGTTTGTGTCACACAGACTTGCAAATCTTACCCAACACTAGGAAATAAACCCCAAAACAACACCTGAACCCAAACCCACACAAGCACACAGCCCCCAACAGAAGAATTAAGACAAGCTAGTGAGAGAGGCATTCTCAGAGGGTCTGTACAGCTGAGCTCTGCTGCGTAAATTAACGTAAGGAATCGGTTTCTGGTTGTACTCTTGTTTAATGTAGAAATGAAGCATCACAAAAAAAAAGACCTGTTGTGCTTTTTGGCATTTTCACTGACCCCTGCGACCTGTACAGTAAGTTGTGTTCTCCAGAAACAGAAAATGGAACTGGACTGGAATACAAAACTCTTCACTGGTATGAACACGGTGTGGCCTCTGGGAGCAGAGAGAGCCCATGGGAGAGGAAAGGAGGAGTGGCTGCAGCAGAGGGATGGGGGAGCTGTGGCACTGCCAGCAATCTCTGCAGAAGCTCACTGGGTACAGACAAACCATCAATTCACTTCCTAGCTCTGGATCTATCACATGGATATCATTTGCACTGATCAGACACCTAAATGAGAGAGTTCTACTGTCAAAGTGAATGCAGGGGCAGAAATATTAAATTAAAGCCACTGGTCCAAAACGGGTCTCTAGCAGGCTGGTCCACCGTGGTGTCCTGGTCCTGCCCAGGGGAGCACTGGTGGTGGCACCGAGGCCACTGTGCTTGCTGGTCTGTGGGATCTGTACTGGTCCAGTTCAGGGCATCCACAACAGCACAGCTGGCACTCACTGAGCGAGGGTGCTCTCCAGAGTGGGTCTTTGCCACTTCTCTTGGTAAGGCAGCAGCCAAGGCCAGCACATCTCCCTTTGCTGGCTATTTACCATCAACTTTGCTACAATGATACAGCAGCAAGACCTTTCTCCTACAGCTCCTCAGAGTACAGCTTTTGTTCTCTCTGTCAATCAGCAGAAAGCTCTCGATGAAACCTTCCATCCGTAATAAGAATGCAACTCTTTTGAACTCAAACAGTTTTATTTAATGTTTTCTTGCAGACTTTCTGCAAAGTAGCTTCTTTTGAAAGAAGAGAGAGAGAAGGGGTTTTTTTGGGAATACCAAGTTAAAAACGTGAGCCGAACTAAACATGCCATACACATGCTGAGAGGAATTTAACACACATTCATCCGTATGGGCACTCTTCAGTAGACTGGACCAGTGTTTCAATGCAAATTCCAGCCCCCAGAGAACTACATGGTTTAGATTTCACAGTATGACTTTTCCCCCTGTAACCTGGGGGCAAAAACCTTAACTGGTTAATTGACCAAGTTCTTAGCTGCTCTGTCCCTCGAGGTTCTGAGACATCAGAAAAGACTGGACCACTTCTTCCGTGGACTGGGGGCTGGTGCTGACGTCCTCCAGCGCATCCGTCACCGAGAACTGCCGGTCCCGCAACCGGTTCCAGTTGGCCAAAATGTTGTGGTACTCAAACACCTTCTCATAATTGCCAATGGAATTGTACAGTTTAATGAGACCTCTGTAATCGTATTCAAGTCCACTGTATCCTTCACCAAAAAGCTTCTTTCCTAGAGAAACCCAAGAGAAAAGCCGAGTTGAGCGGGAAGATCGCCATGGGCTGCATCTGAGTTATCACATTATTTTTACCAATAAAATTTGCCTACACTCTCCACTTATGTTCTAGCCATAGAATGTTGTCTAGAGATTAACAGCCAAGTTATTTTCTAAAAATTTGAAGTTTCTTGCAGTCACTTACCAATTGCTATGGATCTCAGATAAAGCTTTTCAGCATTTTCATACTGGTTCATGTCATAGTTGTAGAGGGAGGCGAGATGGCCCACGGAGAGGGCGACTTCATAATCCTCCTGCCCTAGGAGCTGCTCCTTGATCTGGATGGCCTTGATGTGCATTTCCTCTGCTTCCTGTCAGGGCAGAGTCACACAGGTCAGTCAGACACCACTCACCACCCCACGGAAAGAGGGGAAATTAGCTTAAATCAACTTAACTATGGAGCAGCTCAAACAGTAGCATTTTGTAACAGGCAAAAAGTAACAAAGCCAAACATAAACCAAGTTCTCCAAATTCTTCTCTGTCACCCTCTGAGGGTATCATCCATCTCCATGGATTGCTATTGCATAAAGCTTTTGGGGTGAGTGATAAAGCACAGAACTACCAACTGACCTGGGAATGATGGACACTGAAACCCCTCATTTGTAGTGACAGATTTCAGGGGTCTCACAGATTTTAGGTCAGGAGTAAAGTCTTACCTTGAACTTCCTCATGGACTGATACAGTCTGCCCAGGTTGCCGTAGTGTTTGGCTGTTTGCACGTTGAACTCCCCAAAGGCTTTTTTAGCCAGCTGCAGCGAGGAGAGGTGCAGGTCATGGGCCTCCTGCAGCAGCCTCTGCTCTGTCTCCTTGTTGTGACAGTCTATGGCAATCTCCTCCAGGATAAGTGCTGGGGGCAGGAGACAGCAGCTGTCACTGTGCCCACAGCCAGCTCAGAACCAGGGCCCAGCCCACCAGCTCTGTGTCTGTCACACTGCACATTTTTATATTCTATAATTTCACCCCCACCCTGCTCCAACTCATCTGCCCAAGTTTTTTGTTTTTTTTTTTTTTTTTTTTATTTTTTTTTTTTTTTTGTTACAAGTGTGCTTTAAACACCAAGGACTACAAACACCTCCACTGAAAAAGACAACTCAAGCTGCATTGCCTGGAAAGGACCAGAATGAGCACAACCAAATGGTTCAAACAACAAAGGGAACTACCTTTAACTCTCTTTGAAGAGGCCAAGAGGAGATGGTCTTCAGGGAGAATGTGAGTGATAATGCCAATAGCACGTTCAGCATGGAATCTGGGAGAGATGAAATAAAAAATTCAGTATCTGTTTATGTATGCCAGCAGTTGATTGACAAAAAATTAGAAATATTAATGCAATGAATATTTTTCTTCATTTACAGCACTAACTGTGCTGCTGTGTGCTGTACTCACAGTGCATTGTCAAATTTGCCAGAGCTGTACTGGTGGACATATGAAGAATAAGCCAAGTCCTCATGAGCTGTGGCTACGTGGATGTTTTTACCTCCAAACACCGACTGCCGGATATCGAGCGCTGTCTGCAAGGGGTCCAAAAACACAATTTCATCAGTTAACACAGAAAAAAACCCCCAAATTCATCTCTATGATGAATCTACTGGCTCTGAAAGTCTTTACATATTTGAGACACTAGTTATATAAAGGACAGGAGTCAGGAAGACAAAGAAAGCAAAACCCCATAGCTGGAAGTGTTTGGGGATTTTTTAAACATCACAATTGCAGTAATGAAATCAACTATTCTCTATCTCCATGAATTAACTACAACATCTAAGAGATGAAAACCAGCAAGACAAACAAGTCCTGCTGCCTACCTGATAGATGGCAACAGATTGGCAGATGTTGTCTACGTTGAGCAGGTAAAATCCGTAGTCTAGTAGCGTGTCAGAGTACTTGGGGTGCTTGGCTCCAAAATGCTCCCTGCACAAACACACCTGCATCACAACCTGAGGCCAGCTGAGCACGATTTCAGAAGGGTTTTTCTGGAATGGCCCTTACCTGGCAAGGTACACGGCGTGCTTTATGAGCTGCTCTGCCTTCTTGAACTCCCGTTTCACCACGCAGGCCTGGCCAGGGGAAGGGAAGCCGTGAGCAGCTGAGCACTCACAGCTCAGCCCCACACACTGCCACACTTACTCTTGGTTTAATTTCAAAATATCCTTGTGGTTATTAAACGACTTTTTGGTTATTTAGGAAAAGGAGCACAGCATTAATAAACTGATTTTATGCTGCCTGACTGAAGGGATTGTGCTGTACCCAGTCCAGACCAACGAGGGGTCAGAGCCCTCCCAGGGAAGTTCACAGGTTAACATTGTCCCAAGGGTCCCTTGAGCAGCTCTGACTCCATTTCAGAGAGACACAAACAGAAACTCCCCCACCCATTCTGGGACAAACACAAACAACAACCCTTAGTGCTCCTGAGGAGAATTCTGGAGGTAACAACCTCTCCTCAGCCATTGGCACTAATTTAGCACCCAAAGCAACAGAGAAATTTCAGACTCACCTTTGATGCTTGTCGTAGCACATCCACCACCACCTTCACAGGCAGCCCAACTGTGATCTCCTTCATGGCTTCTATGCACCACTTATAGGCCTGTGGGACAGAGAGGCACCAACACAATGGAGGCTGGGACTTCACAACACTGCAGCATTCAAATATGACCTGCCTCTGAAAAGCTGATCATTTACATTCCAAAATTTAAAATATGCAGTTTGAGTGCTTACATGTAATTAATTGTCCAGCTATGCCTTCAAAGACAGGCTTAAAAACCACTTTTAAGGTTAATAGTGAATAACTAAGTGTTTTATATTAAAACTAAGTGTTTTATATTAATCTAAGGTTCATATTACAATGCCTTTTACAGACAGAACAGGGTATTTTATAATCTTTAAGAAATCCTCACAATTCTCATTGTGCAGGACAACACTCTGTCAGTGAACTTAGGGGTTAAAGGAAAACCATGGAGTAGTTACACTTCACACAGAGTTTAATAAACCAAGTTCTGCTATTCATTTTCAATTATTAAAATAAGCTTCTATAATATTTCATTTACAGGTGACCAACACATAGAGGCAAGGTAACACCTGTATGTTCATGTTGGTCCAAGTGCTGTGAAGAGCTCACAGCCTAACACACAACAAGATTCCCAGATTTTCTGGATGACATAACCAAGCAAGACTTTGACCTACTCCAGGGCATAGTGAAACAAAGTACCTGCACAACACACACTGGAATCAAGAACCAGCAAATGGTGTTCATCTCATTATTTGAATTTTGACTTATTTTACAGTTTCACATGACCTACTTTGAATTTTTTACATATACTTAGCAATTGCAAGTTGCCTGTTCTTATTTACTGGGAGAACCAAGAGTCTAATGGTAAAAACCACAAAGGCACTTCAGTGTCTGTATGCTAAGTACTCCAAGTTTTAAAGATAAATACTGATAGTTAGACAGTTTAAACTAAAGTAAGAAAGTAACACAGTATAACTAGTAAGACAGTTATACACATTTTCCACAAAGAAATAGCAAGAGCCTCAAATTTCCCATGGAAACGGGAGTGGATAATGAATTATCGCTCTGGCAGTGCCACACAGGTGCCAAGCAGAGCAGAATCAGGGCTGGCCAGCCCCAGGCAGGTGTCCGGTTTATCTCGGCTGTTTGAGGGGCCTGGAAGGGCCCGGGGGTGGCCTTGGGCAGCCCGCGTATCGAAGGACGAGAAGAGGCTTCAGTTCTTCTTTCGGTTTTTATGTTTATTAATTGTTTATCTAAAAGATGTTCTTTCAGCCGAACAAAGATCCGCTCAGCAGTCAGCCATGGGCACACTGTCTGCCCTGCGGGCAGCCACGTATCTTTATACCCATTGTTACGTATACAATATTTATCATTTTTCCCCAATACCATCTATTCTTATAACTCGGTGTACTCTCAGTAATAACCAATCCAAAGGTGCCACCGTGGCCAAAGAAGATGGAGGAGAGGAGGAAGAAGAAGGAGGACAGGACACACCCCAATTCCTCCATCTTACTCCTCTAAACCCCCCTGTACATAAATCCTAAACCTTGTGTCTCACTCTCTAATTAGCTAATCTTTTCGCCATTCACCCGGTGAAGCCCTCATCCTTGTCGTCTCCTGTGTAGGGTTAAAGTCCAGCTACCAGACACTTCTGGAACATTCCAGGACTCCCGAGACCCCCAAGCTGGTCTCGGAGGCTCAGCATCTCAGGACTGAGATCCTGAGATCCGACAGCCAGGAGGTGGCAGTGCCAGGGAGCCGGGGCCTCACCTCGTCGTAGTGGCTCTTGGCGAAGAGCAGCGCGCACAGCTCGCCGTACAGCGCCGCCTTGTTGGCCTGCTGCCCGTGCTTGGCCAGCTTCTCCATGTACGACTGCGCCAGCTTGAAGGTCTCCTCTCCCAGGTGGTACTTGCAGTTCCCGTTCCGGACGTGCAGCAACCTTGGGGATGCAGAGGGAGCTGCTGAGGGAGCTGCAGAGGCTCTGCCTGCAGCAGCACCAGGGATCTCTCAGGCTGGAGCTCTGCCAGCCCAGCACAGCTGCCCTGCCTGGGCACAGGGCAGCAATTCCTCCTGCTGGAGATGCCACAGCTTTTTACCTATTGATACAGTTTTGCATTGAACCATTCTAGTGTGGTGCCTTTCTGTGTTATTTGCCATAAAATCTACTCTTCCCAATAGTGATGAGATTCCATTCCCAAAGCCCTGCCCTACACAGCCTGAGATCCCTCCCTTCCACCTCCTTCCCAAAGGGTGGAACCCCAAGCAGCCACAGTCAGCACAACACAGCTCATTTTCCTGCATCCCTGCACTTCCCCCCCAAACCCTGAGTAGCTCCAAGTGGGCATTTCTGTGCTTTGGGGCTTGAGGGAGGTTTTCATGTGAGATTTCATCACATTCATTCCACATGAGAACCAGCACCACCATTTCATTGATCACAACAACTCAAACATCCCCTGCTCTTCCCTCTGCTCTGCTGCTGCCTTTCCATCTGAAGGATGGACACCCAAACACAGCCAGTAACACCCAGCACTGGTGAAACCTCCTCCTGTTTCTCCAGAGCAGAAACAGTTCCAGCTTGTGGCACTTGTTACAGATAAAACCAAAGCATCTGTGCATGAGAGCAGGCTGGTGCTCCCTGGCTGTAAGCAGGTGCATCTGGAATGGGTGTGTGTTGATATTCCAAGCCCCAAGGGCAGAGCTGGATTCCCAGCCAGGGCAGCTGCTCCTGCTCCACAGCAAACACCTGCCATGAGCAGCCATGGAATTGTGGAATTGAATTAACTCCACTGTCCCTGCTGGAAATGTGTCATTAGACAGTGAGTAACAGACTGAACACAGCAGGCAAGGCTGGGGAAATCAGGGCAACACAGCACAGGGAGAACTGCACAGAGGGAAGGGAAGCACAAAGTGAGGCTGCACTGCAAAGAGGCCCAAACTCTGACTGTACAGGAACTGCATTTTAGTCCTGATATCACACATTGGGATAAAACTTCCAATCAATTGTTAAAGGGGAAGGAGCAAACAATGAAAATTTTGCTCAATTTCTTTCCTAAACCTGTTTTCACTTGCCCCAAATAGAGATGTAAGCTATGCAGCCATTCCCCCAGTGGTACAGCTCAGCTCATCCTAGGAACTGCCTGTCCAACACTGTCCCTCCATTTCCCACCCAAATGCATCACCAAACCCCAACAGGAACAAGAAAGGAAATAAAGTTTCCATTTTCCTAAGCAGGGCCTGAAGGCAGGCACATGACAGATGTGGATTTGCTGCACAAAGAGAACATCAAAAGAAAAGCCCTTCAAAACCCTGCAAAAGCTACACAAATTCCAGCTCTCCAGTGGGAACCAGCACCGTGGCTCAACAACAAGACAGCAAAAAGCAACACCCACATTTGCCCTTAAATAAAGCTCCAGAAGCAAACACGATGTACAAGTGCATTGTGTGCCTGGTCACAGGAACATTCCAGCAACAAGAGACAGGAATTATAAAGAAAGGAGAGAAGAATTAAGTAAACAGTTTTCCTAAAGAGAAAAAACCATTTTGCCAACACCATTCACTTGGGAGCTGCTCTGCAACATCAAAACCACGGAGCCCAAATCCCATGTAATGGAATAAGCCAGTGGGGATAGCACTGCAATTTAGATAAGCTCCTGGGAAAGATCATATCCAGTGCCTGGATGCTTCAGTGATAGTGTCTAGAAACAAAGAAATCTCCCCAAAACCCAAGCTAAACCTAAGCCAATCCTCTAGGATAAGCAGAGTTTATGTGATCCAGTTCTGAGTAACAAAAAATCCTTTATTAATCCAAAGGAATCTTAGGAGATAAAGCCAAGAGGAAGAGAAGAGGCCTCAGGACGTTTATGCTAATGGCTCTGCAGCTCCTTTGATGTCTGCAATAACAGCTTTTGGGGACTAACCTCCCCCAGCAAACCCAGTCTCAGAGCCAACACGGCAGCTTAGCAAGTCTAAAACCACCAGAAGAAAACAATCCAGGAACCAGCCAAATGTGCAACAATGAAGTGGGAGAACCACGTATTTGTGTTCTGCACTTGTACCTCTCTGTTCAACACAGAATAATGACAGAAGGCAAACCAAAGGAGCACCACACTCCAGCAAAGCAGGGTACAAGCCCAGAGAAACCTCACACCGTCCCAGCTTCTCCACAGAATTCACCACTGCCAGGACAGGGAAACACCAAGTTGTGCTTAACACAAAACTTCACACATTTTTAAACTGTGTTCTATTAATAGTGCAATGCATTAATTAACTCCCAGAGGTTTGGCTTGCCAGAGAAAGTGTCATACTGTCAAAAGCTGGACTTGAATTTTGTTTCCTTAAAACTCCCCCCAGCTCCAGTGTGAGAGCCTCCTGCAGAGGGACCAGGTGCTTACAGCACCATTTACTCTCAAGCTGAAAGGCAGAAAAATCAGTCTAATGACTGCGCTCTGCCGCACAGAGGTGTTCAGATTTTACACATTTAGCCCTTTCCAAAGTGTTTGAGATTTTTCAGGTTGATACAACTCCAAAGCAGCCATGCTGAGGGTTTGGGAGATGCCAGAACATTTCCTGCTGCCCAGAGGGGGGATGTCCCAGCAGAGCTCCCCAGGGAACAATGGAAGTCTCTGACACCACCCCAGGTCAGGAGGGTCAGTCCAACACAGGCTGCTTTCTCCTGCACAGAATGAAATCTCCTTTCCACACTACTGTCCAGCAGAGACACTTCTCTTTTTTCCCTCCCTTTCTGTTCCCTCTTTTCATTTCTATTTGCAGAAGGTGACAGTTATTTTTAAGCAACTTCTCCAGCTTGCCAAAGAGCCTGATGTAACGAGAAAACTTTTTTTAGATTAATTAGGAGGCAAAGGACCAAGCAGTGACTGTGGCTCCGTGTCCATCACTCCCCAGTTCTAGGATTTGTGTGCCCGGGCTCCTGGCATCATTTCTGGAATGGCAGCCAGCAGAACCAGGCAGGGCAGCGTTGCCATGGCCCTGGGCTGGCACAGGACATCAGCAGCTCTTGGCAAAGCCTCTCCACTCTTCGTGTCTGCCCAACCATAAACACGATGCAGGGCTTTTTTGGGAGCAGCTTTCCAAACAAGTTTTGCTCTAGATTCAGATAAATACAGCACATGCTTTGTTCTTTGTAAGAGCAGCTAAAAACATAAAAATCCTACTTGAACTCTGCCCAGCAGCCTCCAGGTGCCCACAGGGTGGGCAAAACCAGCATGGTCATGGTGAGAGCAACAAAACCCAGCCAGCTCCTGCCTGCAGCTCATCACACCTCAACACACAGGGGCACAGCAACAGAGGCTCTGTCAATGAAAAGTGAACCCCTGCAGGCCCTGAGGAAAAAGGCAGCTTCAAAAACTCTAACAGCAAAAAAACCCAACTTTTCCAAATGCTTTCTTTCAGCTGTGGCCAGAGGTGCCCACAGGAATTGGACACCCAGATCTTTTCCCAGGCCCAGAGGTAAGCACTCAGCATGGAGCAAGAAAACTTGCTGGATCTGGAATCAGGAAAGGGAAGTTTTGCCTTTATCTCTGCTCAATTGTATCTGTGATGTTTGCATTTGGATTTGGCAAATTCTCTCTGTAGCAAATAGAACTTCAGCAAAGTCCAACACAGAACATTCCTTCACGTGCAAAAATCCTTGGGAAACAAGAACTGCTGGGCCACTCTTATTATCCAGCAGTGTTACTCATGAGAGATTACACAGGATAGCAAAACATTGGGGTTTTTAATCCATTGTACTGTGCTGCCAACTTAGAAGCTGAAAATCCAGGGATTAGTGTAAAACAAGCACCTCCTGATCTCCAGCTCCAGCCAGGACAGTGTTTGGTGCAGCAGAACACCAAGGGAACACCTGGAGCTGGAGGGCTCCGAGGTTTCCTGGGAATCCAAGGTGAGCTCACCTCACACAGCACTCCACAGCACGGAACCAGTGAAGGATTTCATCGTGGAGGGTGCACAGCTGGAGGCAGGAAAGGAAAACCTTCTCAGCATCACTGTACCAGCCTGCATCTGACAGGAACCCCCCTGCAAAAATCAGCAACAAACACCAATTTGAAGAGCAAAACTCGTTTTCAAGAGAAAAAGGGGTTTGTTCAGGTCTTACAAGATGATCATTTATTTCACGGACCTGCTCCAACAGACAGAAATCCTGTCAAGGTCAAACCCTCCTGACCTGGAAAGGACAAAATCTAAGAGGAGAATTCTCCTACAGCTGAAGGAAATAATACTTGGGTTTAGGATGGTTCCTTGGTATTACAGAGTTTTCCTACATTTCTGTCCAAAAACCCCAGAACTCACCTGCACTAAAATCATGCAAATTCCTCATCACATCTGCAAACCAATTTTAACCCTAAACTGTCTGAACTACAAAATCTATACATTCTTAGATGTTAAAATCCAATATATTTCTTTTAAGACACAAGTAGCTTTCTAAAAATTCCATTCCAAACACACAGCTCTTTAAAAGGCTTACCTTTAACAGGAAAAAAATTAATGTTACATTAACTGAAGCTTGCAAGAGAGAAAGCAAAGAGCCCATGAGCAGCAGTTACCTAAAACAAAGCCAATCTGGATTGCTTTTTCTTTCACAGCAGCATCTGACTCTGCAATGTAGGAGCACCGTCTGCTGAAGGAATAGGCCAGGACTGAAGCAACCTTGACTCCATGGTCCATCAGAGCCTGGAAACAGTGGTGGAGCAGATGTCTGCAACAAAGACAAGCAGAGTTTGGTTACTCACAAAGGTCTGAAAGCAGTCAGTTGGCTCTCATGAATCCCAAGGACAGAAATCAAACCCAAAGCAGGTGGGTGCAAGCCCTCCTGTGAGGCTGCAGCTGATGGAGCCCAGGTGCTGGGTGATGCCCAGCAGGCTCAGTACAGGGACACCCTCGGTGGGAGCCAAACACGAGCTGTCCCAAGGACCCAAACTGGAGAGTTCCCAGCTCAGAGTCACAAGGGGGAGGCTCCAAGCCCGTCCCTCCCCAGCGATGGCTCCATTACCATCACACAGCCATGGGCGGGAGCAGGGCCTGCAGCCTCAGAGCTCAGCCCGGCTCCACAGAACCTGATCTAAAACAGTCAGGGGTTCTGTAACTCTGTGGGATCTCAGCACCTCAGGACTGAGGTGCCACCGAGAGCACCCTTGGGGGGCTCGGGAGTCCTGGAATGTTCCAGAAGTGCCTGGTGGCTGGACTTTGATCCCACACAGGAGACGACACCTGTATGAGGACAGGAGGGTTTCACCGGGGTGAATGGTGAAGGGATTGGTTAATTAGAGGGTGAGACACAGGGTTTAGGATTTCTGTACAGGGGGGTTTAGAGAAGTAAGATGGAGGAATTGGGGCGTGTCCTGTCCTTCTTCTTCTTCTCCTCCATCTTCTGTGGTGATGGTGGCACTTTGGGATTGGTCATTACTGAAAGTGCACCGGGCAATAAGGGTGAAAGGTATTGGGGAAAAATGATAAATATTGTACACGTAACTTTGGGTATAAAGAGAGGTGACTGCCTGGAGGGCAGCACAGTGTGCTCATGGCTGGCTGCTGAGCAGAGCTCTGTCGGGCCGAGAGAAAATCTTTTAGATAAACAATTCATAAACACAGAGACCGAAAGAAGAACTGAAGCCTCTTCTCGTCCTTTGATACGCGGCTGCCCCAAGGCCACCCCGGGCCCTTCCAGGCCCTCCAAACAGCCGAAAATCGGACATAACTCCACTAATTGGAATATTTAATGACAGGAAAACGCTTCAAACTGGGGCAATCCTATCAGCTTCCCTCAGGATCTGTTAAATCAGCAGGAAATGGGTGCTGTGACTGCTGCTCCCAGGGACTGGGCACCACCTGTGGGGGGTTTGCATCGTTTGCTTTTTCTTGTTTGTGCCTTTCTTTAACATCTCTTCCTAGATGGAGAGACTGAGAGCTGAAATGAGAATTATTGATCTGTTGAGGTACTCACCTTTTATCTAAAGCCCGTAGCACCTTTGCAAAAACTTCTAGTTCACAAAATTCACTACCCAGCTGGCACAAGCGGCCCTGTTGGTAAAGCTGAAAAAAAACCAGGGAAATTTATCTTAATATGTAAGACTGAGTTCTTCTGGGAAACTCAGCTTACTAGCAGAGATAAGTTATGATGAAATCTAGACTTTAAAGCATTGAAATTCAGCAGGCTAAAAAGTAAGTTCCTGTGTCAGAACATTTCACCTCAGGAGCAGAATTTAATTATTAAAAGCTGAGTTATCAGAGGTCCATAGAGGGTTTCAAGGGGGTTTTATCATCTATGGATGTATTTCCAGGTGTTTGTGCCCTGCAACACCAAACTCTGCCACATGAGAGCTACAAATCCAAGACAAATATAATTGGCAGTTTTGATACGAAATGCTCTCAGAACAAGCTGAAATGACACACAAGCCAGGATGCAGCAATGCAAATATGTCAGATAAAAATAAACCCAAACCCACAAGTTCTGCAAGGGGCCACTGACCAATGGCAGCACTACCAAAGGCACCAACCCCTCCCCAGGACACCTGAGCTGCACAGGTGACTCCCCCAGCAGTAAATGGGAAAATGGAGCCTGTTCATGCATTTATTCAAAGCACTGCTCGTTTAATGCCCACAGTGATTTGTGCCTGCAGATAAAGGAATTTATCAGCTCAGCTGCTCACAACAAACCAGAGTGTTGTCTGTGCAGTGCATAGTTAAGTTCTCCCACATCAGGCTATAAATGCCATGGATTTACACAGGTACAGAGGGACTGTGCAAATAAATGTCAGAAATCCATTGTGAACTATGAATTCCCATTATGTGAAAGGCTCTGCCCCACAGATGAGCACAGGAAGGAAGCAGCACTCCCCACCTGCCACAGGCACCAGCAGTGCTTTAATGAAAACATTGATATTCCCCCAGCTTTAATAATGCCTTCAAATGCTTCCAGTGATCAGCATCTGCTGCCTGGTTCACCTTTTTCTCCACAAACACTGGGAGCTGATGAATTCATATTCCAAACACAGCACGTGAGAACATCTCCAGCCAGAAATTTAGTTTTAGTCAACTCTTATAAAAGCACACAACACTGGCTCTAGAGCACAGCAAATTTGTTATTTTAACACAACCTACAAAAAAAACTTCAAAAATACTTTGACCTAATAATGTCAATTGCCAGAAATGAATGTTTTCCTCTTCGTTATCTATTTTGCTGAGGGAACACAAAAAAAAGAAGTCTTTTAAAAACCAGAGCAAGTTTGCATGCAAAGTTACAGCTCAGATAAAGCAGCAAGTCCCTGCACTTCAAAGGGATCAGAGCTCCTGCTGGATTCTCCCTGGCACTGAAGGAACAGCCAGGCTGCTGTATTTAACAGCCACAGCCATGGTTAAATGTTCTCATTCCTTCAGCACAGCTGTCTCATAGCAAATGCTCTATAAAACCTAAAATGTGCATGCTGCAGTAAAAAACCCAAAAAGCAGCTGTTTAAATTGCCTGGCATTCCATGCTCAAAGGGAAGGTGGGCATGCCATCAATAATTGATGAGATGGTTTCTGGAGGAAGCTCAGACACATCCCCAAAGAACTGGAGCAGGATTTAAGGGAACCAAAAACAGTATCAGCTTTCACAGAACTGAGCACAGTATCATCACTCCCTCCCATCACCTTGCAGCACCAACCCAAAATCCCAGAGATTCCTGCTTTATCAAAAATTAACCACAGTAAGACTTTGAAACACTTATATATTTATGAGGTTACATAAACACTTGTAAGGAGAGAATCCCTCTTACAAGAGACTCTGAGATGCCAAGGAGCAAATGGCCTGGTGGGGTGGCAGGGAGGGGAAGGTCCCACAGGATCTCAGCTTTGGAACATCAATAATTTCGGGCACACGTCAGGTTTGGCTCAGGCCCCAAAGTTCAAGCTGCAATTTTTCACTGCTCTAACTTGAAATACAACATCTCTGGGACTTGCCCTATCCCTGTAACCCCTTCCCTCGACATACTGGCAAACATTTTGAGGAATTAACTCAGCTGGAAGCCTCTTGGAACTGTTGTGGCTGTTACAGCAATATTTTCAAACAAAATTTGACATGGAAATAGTGAGTGTACGTCAAAGTGTGAAGTAATTCCAGGAGATCCACTAACACTCATTGAGAAGCTTGGGAAGACTGAAGAAATGATTCTCTGGTGAAAGCTCCGGAGAGACAGAATTCCTGACCACAGCCTTGCTACATCACATGAAAACAAAACAAAACAGTGATTCAAGAAAAACATGCCCTGACATGAACACTGAGCTTTGGACCTCTACAGAACTACTCTGTTCTGAGGAGAGAAATGTCTTTTAGACACCAGCTTAACCTATTTGGAACCTAGCAGGGATTTATTTTTCTTTAACTATGGAAAAATGAATCAAAGCCTGCAAGGTGACTCCCAGCTCACACAGGAGTTCTGGCACTGAGGTATAAATTCAATATACAGCTGGATTATTACCCTGCCCAGTCCAGCTGTTGTGCACAGCTGTGAGAAACTCACCACAGCCCTTCCTAGGAGCCAGGGCTAAATGCTGAATTGCATGTCCAGGTGGGTGTGTGACAAAAGCTGCACACTGTGGTGTCCCCAATTGAACATATTAATGACATTGACGCATAACTTCATTATTACATCACCTTTCTATTAAAGTTCTTGTCTTTCTCCCTCTGGGTAGATTAAGCTAAAAAAGCAAACAAACAACCACACTTTCTCTAAACATAATAAAAATTATTTTTAAATATTTTTTAAAAGCAGATGTGGGTAATTCCAGCCAGCTGTACAAGGATCCTCCAGAAAAAGATGAAGAAGATGCAACTAGAAAAATATGTTCTGATGCTCCAGTTTGGAAAGGGATTGATAAACATGGATGTTTCAGTAAGAATTACAGAGGAAATCCAAGAAGCTCGCCAGGATGTTTTGTAATGCCCAATAATGTGATGGAGTATCAGGCCAGACTGGGGAAGGACAGTGTGCTAAACAGAGAGCAGAGTTTGGGAAAGCTTTGGGCTGAAACCACATCTTCCCTCCCCACTCCACAAGGAAGGAAAAGGTTCTCCTGAGTCAACAGTTCACTGAATTCAATCTGGTGACAAAGCCTCATTACCAAAACACAATCAGTTCAAAATTTAGGTACATTCCATGCTTTTAAACCAATTTCAAAATCATCTATAAACCCTCTGGACAAGCTTCTACTGGATATGGTTCAAGGCATTAAAAAAAAAAAAAAAGAAAATTCCAGCTCTCCTTGGAAAGCACAATGCCAACTACCAGGCTGATCTGTACAAATCCCAATCAAATAACCAAGAAAAAAAACCCAATGTCACTGAAATAGCATAAATTCAGTTTCTAGAGCCCAATGCTTGCACACCCCAAACATCCCCACTGCTCTGCTCTCTGGGCCAGTTTGTGCTCCACAAGGGAGACCAAGTCTGAGCTCACACACATGTGATTCTCCTCAGGAACTGGGAAATCCCAGCCTGCCTGGAGCTCAATCAGCCCAGAGGAAATGAAGTGGAAACAGGAATTATTGTTCAGCAGGAGCTCAACACCTCTGTTCGTGATGTGACCTCATTATCTCAATCATGATGAGTTCTGGTGTCTCAGACTCAACAAGGTCACTGGGAAGGTAAGGAAGACACCAGGATGAGGAAATGTGCCCCATAGTTAGAGGTTAAAATAAAAAAGTCTGAGTAGTACAAGTTAGAATGCAAGGAGTTTCAAACCAGTAAAGACATAACAAGGAAGCACAGTTCAGTTCACATCTAAATTTAGATTGCAGAAATAAGGCATGTGTTAATAATAATAACTGGCAAAAACTCATGAGGTAATGATTCTCCTTCAGTGTCAGGCTTTAATTGAAGAGGTGCTGGAAGGATCTGATGGCAGCCCTGCTGCACACCGTGCCCCTGCCAGGGACACTCGTGTGAGAAACCATCCCTGCTTCCCACACACACACTGAATTCCGAACCCCAACCCTCAGCAGAGCCAGGGGAGCTCACCCTGGGGTCAGAGCAGGAGCCCTCAGAGAGCGCTGGGTGCTCTGCCCCAAGCACACCGAGCCCCGGGGGTGCTCTGCCCCCCTCACACGGAGCCCCGGGGGTGCTCTGCCCCCCAAGCACACACGGAGCCCCGGGGGGGCTCTGCCCCCCGCACACGGAGCCCCGGGGGGGCTCTGCCCCGAGCACACGGAGCTCCGGGGGGGCTCTGCCCCCCAAGCACACGGAGCTCCGGGGGGGCTCTGCCCCCCGCACACACGGAGCTCCGGGGTGGCTCTGCCCCCCGCACACGGAGCCCCGGGGGGGCTCTGCCCCCCTCACACGGAGCCCCGGGGGGGCTCTGCCCCCAGCACACACGGAGCTCCGGGGTGCTCTGCCCCCAGCACACACGGAGCTCCGGGGTGCTCTGCCCCCAGCACACACGGAGCTCCGGGGTGCTCTGCCCCCAGCACACACGGAGCTCCGGGGTGCTCTGCCCCCAGCACACACGGAGCTCCGGGGTGCTCTGCCCCCAGCACACACGGAGCTCCGGGGTGCTCTGCCCCCAGCACACACGGAGCTCCGGGGTGCTCTGCCCCCAGCACACACGGAGCTCCGGGGGTGCTCTGCCCCCCAAGCACACACCGAGCCCCGGGGGGCTCTGCCCCAAGCACACACGGAGCTCCGGGGGGGCTCTGCCCCCCTCACACGGAGCCCCGGGGGGGCTCTGCCCCCCTCACACGGAGCCCCGGGGGGGCTCTGCCCCCCTCACACGGAGCCCCGGGGGGGCTCTGCCCCCCTCACACGGAGCCCCGGGGGGGCTCTGCCCCGCAAGCACACGGAGCCCCGGGGGTGCTCTGCCCCCAGCACACACGGAGCTCCGGGGTGCTCTGCCCCCAGCACACACGGAGCTCCGGGGTGCTCTGCCCCCAGCACACACGGAGCTCCGGGGGTGCTCTGCCCCCCAAGCACACGGAGCTCCGGGGGTGCTCTGCCCCCCAAGCACACGGAGCCCCGGGGGTGCTCTGCCCCCCAAGCACACGGAGCCCCGGGGGTGCTCTGCCCCCCAAGCACACGGAGCCCCGGGGGTGCTCTGCCCCCCAAGCACACGGAGCCCCGGGGGTGCTCTGCCCCCCAAGCACACACGGAGCTCCGGGGGTGCTCTGCCCCCCAAGCACACGGAGCCCCGGGGGGGCTCTGCCCCCCAAGCACACGGAGCCCCGGGGGGGCTCTGCCCCCCAAGCACACGGAGCCCCGGGGGGGCTCTGCCCCCCAAGCACACGGAGCCCCGGGGGGGCTCTGCCCCCCAAGCACACGGAGCCCCGGGGGGGCTCTGCCCCCCAAGCACACGGAGCCCCGGGGGGCTCTGCCCCCCAAGCACACGGAGCCCCGGGGGGCTCTGCCCCAAGCACACCCTGTGCTGTGACCTTGGCTGTGCTTCCCCAGGCAGGGAAGCTCAGAACTGAAGCAGCAGCACAGCCACTCTTCATTTCAGCAGGAGTTCACCTTCTCCCTCTCACCAAACCCCTGGAGACCAAAGCCTGCTGTATCCCAATGGACAGGAATGGTGCTTGCAATGATTCTCCATCAGTGAACTCAACCTCTGCTGCAATGCAGAGAACCAACGTTCTGCTGCCTGTTGTCAACAGTCAGCAAATTCCTGCTTGTTCCTTTCCTTTGGTTCAAGGAATACCTAAACGTGACAGAAACCAAATTAATGCCATCTCCAACTGCTCCTGTGGTTAATGATCTCACCAGAAAATGTTCCAAGAACAAACTATTTTCAAGAAAAATCAATTGGAAGGGAAGAGAAACACACAATCCAGAAAAGCCATTCCAAAAGGAAAATGAGCATGGGATGAAACTCCTTGTTAACCAATCCCAGTCCAAGGCTGGCACTGGGCAACTGCAACAAATACCTGGGACAGAGAACACTAAAGCACCAAAGCACCTTGAGAACCAAAGCCATGAGATAATTATGCAAAATAGAGTATAAGGCAGAGGCACAAGGGGAAAAAAGGAAATCTGTACAAGACACTGACTAGAGAGTTCAAAACCTGACTTCTGCCAACAATCTTGGTTCTTTATAGGAACAGCCTCTCTCAAAACATTATCCTCACCCCAACAAACTACAGAATATAAGAAGTCGATTTTTTCAGAGATTTCAGTGTGAGGTGGTTTTTTTTTTTGTTTGGCTGATTGGGTTCTTTTGTTATGGGTTTGTTGGGGTTTTTTTGGACTTGCAGTTTATTCCAGCTATCACTACTTTTTAACACACAACTTTGGCATTTTGTTCACATGCTGAGACTGAGTTATGTGAGATCCAGCATATTTTTCTTTGGCCTCTAAAACCTACACACCCTCTCTCTCATCCTCCCCCCCCCAAAAAAATTAAGCAAGAGAATCTAACAAGTTCAACTAGGAAAAAACCCAACCAGGATACACACAAACCTGGCAAACAACCAAAGGAAACAAAGTATGATATGTGTGCACATTTTTATTTTCTGCCCCCCCAGAGGCAGGTGTTACTTGTATCAATACTGGTTATTAGTCTCCTCAAAATACAGCTGCCATTAATAAAACTTTTAAATATTTTGTAGCTCAAATGTAGGCTTGGAAATTTCCAGGATATCCTCACAAGCATCCTGCTCTTAATTTCCTAATGGTTGCAAGGAAAAGTCAAACAGTGCTTGAAAAAGGAGATATGCAGTGATACCCTGCTGCAGCAGAGCAGGTTTGTTGTTTTACCACAATCATGATGATTTGATAGTGCCTTGTTTGGAGCTTTAGTCACTGGTTGAGAATGCTCCAGAAAGATAAATATGCTCAGTATGAGGAACCTGCCTGCTCTGTCACCTTGCAGCAGAACCCACAAGAACATCCTGCAGCTGCCCCAGCCCCACTCCCCACCCATGTTTGTAAGGGATGTCCCAGGAGTCAGTAATTCCAGAAGATGTAGAGGTAAACCAAATAGGATTTGTTAAGGAGTGGGAAATAAAGGCTGTAAGTTATGAGAACAGAGCCAAACCCTGGACCTGAGGGTGCCCTGGGGAACAGCACCAAGACCCTGCTGGCATTTTCCCCTTTTAAACAGCAGCACACAACTGTCTCTGCTGGGGGATCTCACCTCCTGCTTCTGAATCAACCTGGACATGCTGGCAAACCTGGGCAAACCTGGCAAGCGTTAAGCATTAATACCAATGAACATGATGAAAACATTTTTGTATAGCCACAGACAATTAACATCTACAGAACAAAACAAAATCTGACTTTTATTTTTTTGCAAAAATCAGTGGCAGTTTCTCAAGTACCACAAACCATGACAAATACTCAGATAAAAAAACTATTACTTACAAGCTATATGAAAGATTGGAAACATTTTTTATTCTTTTTACTCATCACAGAATGAAAGTAATACAGGATACTAACAAACAATTGACATCCTCCAGAACAGCAGCAACAAACACCATGCAGTCAAACAAATATTTAGAAGTTTTCTAGTCTGTCTTACTCCAAAGACTGTCAACAGCTGTGGAAATTCTGTTTTAAAGAACTCAGTGACCAGGACACACAGAATATGGCTCACCATGATGAACTGGGGTTTAACATCCACCTGCTATTCAAAATAACTACCCAGAGGCAAACCAGCAAAGCAAGCACCACACACACTGGGAGGGGATGCTGTCCCCAGCCTAACATCATCCAGCCACCCCAAATGACACTTCTGATGCTGCTGTGATCCAAACAGAGAACCAAGAAGAGTCACCAGTGTTGTGCAGGTGCACAGGGACTCACAGGAGGCTTTGGGAGGGAAGGGACACGGGAGCAGTTCCAGGGATGCCACTCTCTACACCAGGGCACTGCAGGCCCCATCCAGGCTGGCTGTCCTCCACAGAAAGGTGACACTGAGCACGTGGGAGCCCAGCCCACTCTCACAGCCACAGAACACTCACTGCAGGCATGGCCCAGTTTGGTTCATTCCATGTGAGGGCACCCCATAGATGAGGGTTGGTAAGAGGAATATCAGTGCACCTTACATAGTTCAAAAACTCCTGGTGTGAAACACAGAAATTAGAGGAAAAGCAAGGGGGAAAAAGCTTCAAATTGTCAGAAAACAGGTTTAGATTAGAAAAAGATGTCTGAGGTGGGCAGGCCCTGGCACAGGTGCCCAGAGCAGCCAGGGCTGCCCCTGGATCCCTGGCAGTGCCCAAGGCCAGGCTGGATGGGCTGGGAGCACCTGGGACAGGGGAAGGTGTCCCTGCCATGGCTGGGATGGAATGAGATGGGCACAAATGTCCCCTCCAACCCAAGCCAGGCTGTGACTCCGGGCAATCTCTGCCATTAACAGCAGCTGTGCTGCCCCCACAACACAAACACTGACTTGGGGACAGGCATTTATCACCTCTATCACCATCTGCCCAGCAAGGTGACAAACCCAGGTACCCCAGCAGAAGAACCATACTGGAGTCTCCTCAGAAATCAGATGTGCTGCTGGATCTTCTTCAGCATGGAACAACTCCACGTGAACCTGGCTCAAAGCAACCACTGAAGAGTACCAATAAAAGCATAAAAAGTCAGTGATCTATTAAGCTCACCACAGATAAGTTTTTAAACAGCTGGGAATAACCCATCCTTGCACATTTCTATCATCAGAAGGAGGTTTTGTTTCATGCTTCTAGAAACCACAGAGCACCATCCTCTCACCTGAACGAACATGAGACCAGGCAATGCCAAAGAAGTTTATTTGTCATTAACAGCTGAAAGTCACCCTCCAAATGTTCTTCCACGTTGTGAGTTTCATATCTCTAGCCTTTAGCTGATGTGTCAATCACATCATTATCTGTGAGCATGCTCACATGTCAGAAAAATGGGTTTCCATCCTTCTTAGCACCTAAGGCAGACACGAAATAACCAGGACACGGAAAATGCACATGTCTGTTTCAGTGCCTGAAAAGCAATTTCCCTGTCTCCAGTAAATACTGCTGCTCTCCATGCATATGATGGGTCATTACCCCTGGTTCATAAAGACTAGACTAAAAATTTACTTTATTTAAAAACTCCTAAATTTTCAGAAATTTGCTGGCAGAGGAAAGAAAGGTTATTCCTCATTGTAGGTTTTTGGGGGTTTTTATAGAGATTGTTTCTCCCCTGATGAATGCTCATTTCCAGCTGTTCCTGCACATGAATGAAATGCCTGTTTAGTGGACAATAAGAAATTAATGGAGCATCTCAGTGCACCTTTTACACCAAATCCGTATATTCCAGGGGCAGCTAAACGAAGAACAGCCCTTTCACCAAAGAATAATTTAATGCTAATAAAACTACAGCATTAAACAACTGTCAGTTCTTTCCATCTGGTTCCTACCAGCTCATTTATACTCGACCACAGCAAACTGCTCCCTCAACCACTGACATCACCGTGTCCAATTCATTATTGCAAAAAAAAAAAAAAAAAAAAAAAAGGAGAAAAGGAAAAAACATATTCCAGCACAGCCAGCTTGGCTTCATCCTGCCCGCACCGCTTCCCAATGGCGAAAAGCGCCTTCCCCACACGGCCCCCAGGCCAGGCCCCGGCTCCGCGTCCCCCTCGGGGGCTCCCAGCCCCTCACCGCGGCCTCGGGGCGGCTCCCGGGGGCCGCCACAAGGCCCCGGCACGGCCGGAGCCCGGAGCCGCCGCTCCTCGGGTGGCCCCACAGACCCTGAGCCCCCGGCCCGTGCCCGGCACCGGCGAGACCCCTCAGCCCCGCGCCCCCGGCCAGGCCAGGCCCGGGCCGCCCCCCGGGCCGCTTCTCCTTCCACGTCCCGCAGGCCCGGCCGGGCCCAGCCCCGCTCGGCCGCCGCCGTACCTTATAGTACACGTCGAACTGGATGTTCTCGGGCAGCGAGCGGATGTCGCGGCGCCGCGCCCGCCCGTAGCTGTCCACGACGGCCGAGATGGCCGTGTTGTAGAGCGTCTCGGGCACCCACTCCAGCTCCACCGCCGCCATCTTGGCTGTGCGGAGCCGCCTTCCCCCTTCCCCCCCCCTCCCTCCCTCCCCCCGCCGCCTCCCGCCCGCTCCGCCTCACGGGGCTCCCGCCGCCTGCCCGCTCCGCCTCGCACCCCGCGGCTCTGCCCGCTCCGCCTCGCGGGGCTCCCGCAGCCCTGCCCGCCTCACAGCCCTGCCCGCTCCGCCTCGCGGGGCTCCCGCAGCCCTGCCCGCCTCACAGCCCTGCCCGCTCCTCCTCGCGGGGCTCCCGCAGCCCTGCCCACTCCGCCTCGCGGGGCTCCCGCAGCCCTGCCCGCCTCACACCCCGTAGCTCTGCCCGCTCTGTCTTACGGCTCTCATCCCCCTGCCACCTCTACCTCACGCCCTGCGGCTCTTATCCCCCTGCCCGCCCACCATCTCGCCCCAGGGCTCTCAGCTCCCTACCTGCTCTCCCTCACAACCCAGAGCCCTGCCCAGGTGGTGGCAGCAGTGCTAGGCATTGCGAGGAAGAAATGAGGGAACTGACTTAGGGGGAAGCAGGGCAGCCCTGTGGGGTGGGGTTTTATGGAGGGTCTGGAGCAGCTCCCTGATGAGAAGAAGCTGCGGAAGCTGGGCCTGGTTAGTCTGGAGGAGACACAGAGGGGATCTCGTTAACGCCTAATGAAGCTCTCAGAGCTGTCAGAGGATGGTGCCAGACTCTCTCCGGTGATGCCCAGAGCCAGGACGAGGAACAGTGGCCATAAGCTAAAACACAAGTTCCACCCCAAAGCAAGGAAGAACTTTGTATGAAGGAGGTAAAGCCCTGGGAGCAAATGGAATCTCCCTCTCTGGAGACAACCCAAACCCACCTGGACACATTCCTGCTGCAGGTGACCGTGCCTTGGGCTGGATGGGCTTTAAAGGTCCTTCCAAACCTTTGGATTCTGTGAATCCCTACAGGCAGCTGTGATGAGTGAGGTGGAATTGCCCACCATGACCTCACAGTCCACACCAGCCCGAGGGGCTTTATCTTTTGGGGCTGAGCAGCAAAGATCAAACATCACCTTCACACCATGAGCCCCACCCAGCCCAAACTTCTCACAGAGAGTAAATATCATTGACAGCTCACCTGTGCTAACACCCAGCCAATATTGGGCTTTCCATGACCTGCAGGTGTGCTGGCAGCTCATGTGAGCACTGTTTGGGCACCTGGAGTTTGCTGTTACAGGGCATAATGATCACAAGTATGAAAGAAATTTTATTATTATATGAAATTTCTGTTGCTGGTGTTTTCTTAGCTGATATAGGACTACTACTGTTCTTTTTAATTTTAAAAAATTATAGGAGGCAGATGTCCTGCTGTTTTGCTTTGGGCACGTTGTTTTTAAAACCCAAGTTGTTGCTATTCCTCCCGTTTTTGTGAGAGGACATTATTCTTTGTCCTTTACTTGCACAAAGAAGCGTTATGGGGTGGGAAGAAAGGAATGTGGGATAAACAGACCATGGAAGATTGTTTTGTCCTTTTTTTTTTTTTTTTTTTTTTTTCTCTTTAAGTGGCTTCAGGTTTTTCTTGTATTTTCTGAATTGATGAGGATTTATTTCACCTGAGGGAATGCAGATGAGGGAATCCTGTTGGCAATTAGCCCCCCCAGGGGTCGAGGCTATTTAGCTCAGTTGTTTTTGGAGGCCTGGTTTGGGAAGGTTGGGTGTCTGTTAAAAGCAGGAAAGAGCTGTTGGTTTTTGTTTGGGGTTTTTCTTTTTTTTTAATTTTTAAAATTTTTTTTATGCATGAAAGAAGTAGTATTGATAATGTATCAAAAAGGATTTTTTTTTAGCTTATAATGCTCTTTATTTTACTTTAAAATAAAGTATGTAGCACGTTTTCTTTAAAAAAAATCAGTGAAGGTAAATGTGTTTCTTCAGCTCTGTGGTAAAGGACTTTATTTTCTTGATAAATTATTGTGTTTTGAAAAATGAATTAGGCTGCACCTTTTACTGCCTGGCAATTTTTTGTAGACAAAAAATTAGAGTGCCCATTAGAGTGTAGAGTGCCCGTTCAGAAAAACAAATAAATGTATCTATGAAGGAAGAATGTTATATAAAATCTTTCTAGAGTGTGTTATATATGCAGTCTGTGACTTATTTTGGTGGAGCCTGAAAAATAATCTTCATGGCAAAAACAATTTAATCTCTACATAGAGATAGCATTTAAATATACAAGCACTTGTTTTTTTTATTAATACTGCATGGTTTGCTATATTTGTATCTTGAACAATTTGATGTTCTTTTATCATAAACAGCTTTTTGTTGTTAAAGGCATTACAGAGAGTTGGTGGAGTCCTCAGTCACTGTGTTGAGATAGTAGGTAAGCATCAAAATAACATATTTAGCTGAAAAGCTGACTTAGAGCAGATTGTTTTATTGAATAATTGGTTCCTCCTTAGTTGTAATGTTTGTTTAATTGTTTAATTCTTTTTTTGTTTTCTCCTTTAATCATATTGGGAGCTTATTAACAAAAGAACTCCATTCAATAATGTGTTCTTCACATCCATAAGTTATTTTAACGCAATCACTCATTAATCATTGCAGATGTTGGAAAATCCTTCCAGTGCTTGCTGGCAGAACTTCTGATGAATATCCTTATCTTTGTTGGTATCTTTCTCTTTCCTTTTGTCTTTTTTTTTTTTTTTTTAATATGGAGAAATAGGAAAATTAAAAAGGACTTTTCCACAAGCTGCCAATGCCTGAGAGCAGAGAGGGGATGGATGTTGTTTGGGGAAAAGCTTCAGTCGGCCTGGCTGCTGCAATCTGAGCTGTTTGAAGATGCAGCTGGGTGCCTGAGCCCCTCACATGCACAGAATCCGGAGTGGGGCACATCTGGGTGTCACTGCAGGCTGGGATCACAAGGGGTAAATGTAGGAAGAAAATCTAATGGTGGTTGTTGTAAAAAAGAAAAACTGAACTGCCCTCAGAGATCAAACAGCCTCTGGGGCTGTCAGAGCTCCCTGTGAGGAAGGAGCTCGTATGGAAGAGATTTTCCATCTGCAGACGTGGGTGTGGGATTTCAGGAGGGTGGGAGTGCAGCCTGATGATGTTCTGCCCCCCCAAAAAGCTCAAAACTCTTAAAAATCCCAAATCCAAACCAGATACTGGTACTGCGTTACTATTTCTGGACACCAGTGAGTTGCTGAAGCTCCCCTCTGCTGGAAGAGGCTGTGCCCACAAAAGGCTGAGAGTTGGGATTGCTCAGGGAAAGGGAAGCTCCAGGGTGACCCAACTTCAGCTTCCAGCACCTGGAGGTGCCTGCAGGGGAGAGGAACTCTTCCACAGGGCACAGGGAATGGTGTCACCCTGACAGGATGGGTTTAGATTAGATTTTAGGAAGAAATTCCTGTTTTGGGAGGGTGACACGGGCTGCCCCTGGATCCCTGGCAGTGCCCAAGGCCAGGCTGGAAGGGACTGGAGCAGCCTGGGACAGTGGAAGGTGTCCCTGCCATGGCTGGGGTGAGAATGAGATGAGGTCTAACGTCCCTTCCAACCCAAACCACTCCATGACTCCTTCCCAGATGTGGATGGGTCACTAACAAGTCAATTTGGTCTGAAAATTACTGCAGAAAGCAGCAGTGTTGCATTTATCTCACAATTTTTGGCTCTGTAACTGAGCTTCAAACTGAAAATAGGGGGTTTTTTGTGCCTTTTGCTTTCCCCTGGATTTTCATAGATTTCTATTTCAGCCAGATTAGGAGCTGTATGTTCATTAAAACCCAAGCAACAGAATTGTCTCTCCTGCTGCTGCTTTTTGGTCACTGCTGTGGCCTCAGGTCAGGTGAAGTCACCTGCAGCTTCCCCTGACTCATTTGTACCTGAACCCAGCTGGGGAGTGCTCACATCAGGAGCGTTTCTGGTGGGTGGATGTGGGAGGTGGTTTTTGTCAGGGAAGTGGTGATTTGTGTTTGGAGCCCTCTCACTGACCCAGTGAGGAACTGAGAGGGGCTCTGCCTTTAATGCCCGTCTCAAATGATTTAGTAAATAAATAAGTACTATATGTTTTTCTTTTCCAGGGATATGGTTCTAGAAAGCCTGGGTGAAAAATATGGAATCTATTTAATGCGCTGCCAGTGAAAAAATGTTGTTTGCAGGCTTTCCTCAAAGGTAAGATACTTGTCAGAGAGCAAAAAACTGTAAAATTCATGTGGTAACAAAGAGGAAGTTCAGGTTGGATGGAGTTGAAAATTTGAGCTAACTCATCAATGGGAAATTAAGATTTGGATCATTATCTGGCACAGTTTAGGATTTTCAGATTGGACCAGCAGGTTTTGTTTTGTTATGGGTTAAATGTGAGCTTGTTTGTGGACAGCTTTATTTTTTAAATTACTTTAGCTGGGCATAGTTAGTGGAAAAAGAGGTTCCAAGAAAACAATAAAAACCTGCTGAATTTCCTTCCAATATGCTTATTTTGAAGTGGGAAGGAAGTGAGCTGACATGGATAACATATGAACCTACCATATCTCCTTGATGTGGATATTAAAGGAACCTTGAAAATAGTTTATGGGGAAGTTGTTGGAGGCTTCTAATTTTAAATTCTTAACAGGAAATCATTAAACTGTAGAGGAGCCAACATAGCAGACTGTTGCTCTAAAACAAGAGCTAAATGCAGAGCATCCACATGAACTTGTCAGATCTTTTTAAATTTTTGTTTCCTTTCCTTTCATGTTTACTGCAACACAGATAAATACATTTTCATTTCTGCTTTTCATATACATCAGTTGAGGGTCCCATTCTGAATGAGATGTGAAACCAGTGCCCTTACTGTTAGACCTCACAGTAAATGGAGAAATTCACATTTTCCATTGACCCAGGGGTGTTAACTCCTTGTGGGGTCAGATCCCACCTTCCTTCACTGACTGGGAAAAACCTTTAAAAATGTGCCTGTTGTTCACTTTTAGTTTGCTCTTTTACATGAGATCTCCATGCTTTATCTGAGCCCCTTGCTGAGGTGATTGGCACGTTTCACATGGGCTATGCAAGAGGTGGAACAACCTTTGGGCACTGTTAGCTGGGCTGATGGAGCTTAATTAGGTGCTTAATTAGGGGCTGGGGGAAGGAGGAGCATTCTGAGGTATCTGGAAGCAGTGAGATATGAAGGTGAGTCCCCAAATGCAGAGATGATTTTCAGGTGCAAAGGGCTTTAAGAATGTGGGTTTGCCAAAGCCAGGTGGGCACTGCTGCTTTCTGCTGTCCCATAATTAATAATTTGTACCTAAATGATGAAGTTTTCTGTGTCTGCCTTTAAGCTGATGTGAATTTTCACGTGTTGATAATTACATATATTTCATCTGTCAGACAAAATGAGTCATGGCTTTTGCAAAATATAACTTGGACTTTCTTAAAGCTGGCAGGGAGGAGAGGGCAGGAGTCTGGGGAGAGAAAGGGCAGGATGCTGCTCACCCAGCAGCACTCTGGGGTGGGGAATTGGGAACAATTTAAATGTACCTGGCTTGTTTCTTTTGATTGCTTGATGCAGCTGAGGGGATAGAATTCTGCTATAAAAAAAAATGTAACTAATTTAGTTTAAGCCTATTTGAGGGTTTTTTTTAAGCTCCAGTTAGAAGAAAAACTGAACTGTTCATCACAAAAGCCTTTAATTTTGAGAAATTATTTAAGTCAGTTGAACCAGAGCATTCTGAGGAGGGTTTGTTTCAGCTACTTAGACAAAATGAAGATAAGCTAACACTACAGTAAAGTAAATATCTGATTGTGTTTGGGTTAGAAACATTTTATGTAAAATGAATTTAATTTTTACATAAAAAAGCTTTTAACTGTGAGTGGTTTAACCTGACTTCTGCAACAGAAGTACAGAGCTGAGGAACCAAGGGCAGTTTCTGCTTAGCATTTGCTTCCTTTATGCATAAACCAAGAAAAGCACTCCCCATTTTTATAAAAGCATCAGAGGTGCATAAAAATTGCCAAATTGCCCTTCAGTTATTGCTTGTTCTGAGGTCCTGGGGTTTGGAAATGGCAGTGGCACTTTCTGTCAAGCTTCATCTTTATTCAAAGTTTTTCTCCATGCATCAAACTTCATCTTTATTAGAAATTTTTCTCCTTACATCTTCAACTTTTATGTGTTCCTATTTCTGTGAGGGTCTGGTTTAGTTGAAGGGGGTTTTTTGTGAGCTGAAGGACTTCAGAAGAAAATGAGGAAATATGGTTTGAGTTGCTGCAGGATCTGCGGGTTGTGTGCCCTGTAAATCTTGAAGCACTTTGCTTTTCCAACAGCAGTTTGGAGAGTGCAGTTGTTGCAGGCAAAACCATCTTTAATGTTTTGTAATTTGATTGAATTTGTGAGTGTAGGTAGGATTTTTATGGCTGTTGTCTCGATTGTAGGAGTATTGACAGAAATGAGGCACTTTTCCACTTGGGAAGGCAAAAGCAACACTTGGATATAAAAAGACAGAAATACCTTAAGGTTTGAAAAGGAATTTCTTCCATAATAATTTTTTTTTTCCTTTGTTTCCTTTGTTTTAACAGACTACCTAAAGTATGTTTCTGTAAGGGGTAGGGGCCAGTCTGTGTGGTTCTGTTCCTGGAGTAGATTGTGATTTTCCACTCAGAATTATTTAGGAAAGCATTGCCTTTGTTGAGTGGGGCTACTCCTCACATGACAACATCTCTGGCTGCATTTATCCAGCTATGAAATAGGGATATTGCACTTTTTGGGGAGCAATGGGCTTTAGCTGTCTCTGTGACAATGTTATTTCATTTTATTTTTTTTTGGTTGGCAGTTGTAAGTCAGTTTGTTTGGTTTCTGGCTACTTTGTAATTAAAAATATCCTGCAATGTGTGTGCCAATGCAGGCCTGACAATTGATGTGTCATGTCCATGGTTTTTATGTTAATTAAGAGGGAAATAGTGATACATTGTGATGTTTGGGATTGCATAAAGCTCAATTTGGTCTTTGTCCCCTTTACACACTGCTGAAGTGCCCAATATACTTATATAAAATACTGTTATGAAACTTCATGGTCAGATTTTTAAAGCAATTCTATATTGGGGTTGATGATCTGGTGATTGATCTGAGGGTATAAACACCTGTAAAGTAGGAAGGGATCCCTACCTGATAGGATTACTGTGGATTAATTCATTAATGGTTGTAACAGGTTTGCAAATCCCTCAGCTCTCCAGGAACCCAAAGCTTTGTTGTATCCTTTTTATTTTTTAAATACTGCTGACTTTAATGTGGTTGATGGAAGGAAATCCAAAGGGCTTGCAGTCCTTAAGCCAAACAATTATCTCCAGGCAAGTATTTTTGCAAAATTCCGTGGTGGTTTTTGCTGTAGTGAGAAGGGGCTCTGGGAGCTGGCAGCAAAACAATGTCTGGAATTTCGGCTATAAAAACAAAATGCACAAACCCCTCCAGAGTGAAGGAAACGTCTGAAATGGTCACCAGCATAATACGGTGCTGGGATGTGTAATTCCAGAGGGGTCATGGGTGGGAATCGAGTGGGAAAATAGGGGTGAAAGCATGGAGCAGGGAAAGACGGGGGTCTGAGTGACAGTGGGGTTCCTGGAGCAGGGAAAGATGGGGACTGAGTGACAGTGGGGTTCCTGGAGCAGGGAGGGACAGGAGGGCTGAGAAGCAGCCAGGGGGTTCCTGGAGCAAGGAGAGCAATCTTTGCTTCCCGTTCTGCATCCCACTTGCGATGCTGAGCTCTGTGAAGCCTTTATGGAGCTCGTGTGGTGGAAGGGACCCGGGGGACACTCATGGCTCTCTACACCTTCCTTGTGAGGGCGAGAGCAGGGGCAGACCCCGATTTCTGTGCTGAGCAGCGACAGCACCGTGGGGACCGGCCCGAACTTGTGTCGGGCGGGAGATCAGGGAAAGGCTCTTCCCCCGCAGCGCTGGCACTGCCCGGGCTCCCCAGGGAAGGGCACGGCCCCGAGGCTGCCGGAGCTCCCGGAGCGTTCGGACAGCGCTGCCAGAGCTGCCCAGTGAGGGTTATTGTGGTGTCAGCAGCAGGAGCGGAGGCTCCCGGTGGGTCCCGTCCTGTCCCGTCCCGCCCGGGCTCGGTCGCGGTTTCGCGATCTCCGCCGCCGCCGCGCTCCCACCCGCCGGCCGCAGGGGGCGCCGCGGAGCCCGGACCGCGCCCGCCGCCCCTTCCGCCGCGGCGGGGCCGGCAGGGGGCGCTGGGCGGGCCGGGCCCGTTCCCGTTCCGGCGGGCGCAGCGAGCGGCAGCGGGAGCGGCCCGGGCCGCCGCGGACATGCCCGAGCGCCGCCGTCTCCGGCAATAGTCGTCGGCGGGCGGGCAGCGGCGGGAGCGCCGCGCGGAGCCGCCCCCCCCTTCTCCCCATGGAGGGGCCGTACGCGCTCGGGGTGAGCGTGTTCTCCGACCAGGGCGGCAGGAAATACATGGAGGACGTGACCCACATCGTGGTGGAGCCCGAGCCGCCGCCGGCCGGGGCGCACAAAGGCGGAGCGGCGCCCGCAGGCCCCGGCGCCGCCGAGCCCCCGGCCGAGAGCGGGCGGCGGCGGGGAGGGACCCCGCGGGCGGCCGAGGACGGAGCGCAGCCCCCCGGCACCGGCCCCGGGCGGCGGCCGCGCCGCTCCGTCGCCTTCTTCGCCGTGTGCGACGGGCACGGCGGGCGGGAGGCGGCCCAGTTCGCCCGGGAGAACCTGTGGGGCTTCATCAAGAAGCAGAAGGGATTCTGCTCGGCCGAGCCCGCCGAGGTGTGCGCGGCCCTGCGCAAGGGCTTCATCGCCTGCCACCGCGCCATGTGGAAAAAGCTGCGTAAGTGCCCGCGGAGCCTCCGCTGCCCCCGCCGCCTTTCCTCCCCCTCTCCCGCACTATTGTGAGCGCCTCCCTCCCTCCCGAAATCCCTGCTGCCGTCCCCGCGCCGGGAATCGCGGCGGAGGCGGGAGGGCAGCCCGGCCGATAATTCGGGAGAACGAGGAGCACTGGAGGGCACGCCGGGAGACAGAGATGTAAACACGGGGCGAGCATACGCTGCTGTGTTACGTAGCCGGGGATGGGGCGATGGTAGAGCTGCAGTTTGTTTTCGGGGTGTTAGGCGTTAATTTCCAAATTCGATTCATTAGGAAGGTCTTAATCTTGTTGCCTTGGGTTATCGCGCTGAGCTCCCCCTTAGATTTTCCTTGCGTCATGAAAAGGGAAAAAAAAGTAATTTTAACAAACTGAAATGGGCTGGGAACGGTGGTTTTTTCCATAACAGTGCTTCCGACTGAAATTTCCGATTGAAATTGTGTCTGGTTTATAACTCCTTCATGTGTGAGCATGGGGGAATACTCAGTGTCCCTGACAAATAGAAAACTCACTTAGTATCCTAAGGATGGTTTTGATAGATATAACTATATATATATCATTATTTTGTATTTGTGTGTGTATTAGTTGATTGAGTGCAGTAGCATGGACGCTGTAAATAAGTCCGTGTTAAGGACAGGAGCATGCCCAGACAAGTGACAGTCACCATTCCTGTACTCATCCCTCTCCCTGAGGTCTTCTGAGGCCGCACTTGGAGTTTCGGAAAGGTTTTTTTTTCTTCCTGAGGTGAAGGTTCTGACTTAGAGCCTGGTTGTTTATATAGAATGTGTAGAATGTGAGTGTATTATTTGTGCATTTAGGCATGCAAAAGCCTCAGAGAAGAAGCAAGAGCAGGGTTCAGCGTGCGAAGGGAGGTGTGGAACACGGCAAAACTGGATCCAGAATAGTGACAGTGACAGCCGGGCTTGGGAGGGAAACCTGAAAAGCAAGAATTGCACTCAGTGCACCTTGAGCTTTCAGCGGGTGATTCAGGAGGGGTGTGGGGTAATTATAGTTTCAAAACAGTTTCATTTTCCTTTTTCTTGAATAGCAAAATGGAGAAGTTGTGCAAATATCAGATACTTGAGGAGATGTTGGGGGAAGGAACAGTAAGTTTGAGGGTACAGAGGGAAGGGTGTGAGTTTTAGAAGCACCAGAACTTGACCACATCCTTGGCAATGGGGTGTGCAGCCTCCTGGGCTGCAGGGCTGGGTGATAAGGAGCAAAATGTGTGAGCAGGGCACATGGCACGGGGTGGGGGCAGATAAGGAGCTCAGTTTTGTGGCTCTCGAGTCCCTGGTGTGTAATTTGTGCCTGGAACTCTGTGTGAGCACCGAGGCAGGAGGAGAAGAGTGCAGGGAGCTCTGTTCGGGGATGATGTTTAGCAAACAGCAGCGGGGCTGTGGAAGCAATTGGAGTTGTTGTGAGAAACAGCCCAGCTCTGGCCGGGAGCCTTTGTGGCACTCCCAGGTGGGCTGTTTGGGAAACTCCAGAGCGTGTTTGCTCCTCCTGGTTCCTGCTGCACGTGCTGAGCAGCCCGAGCTCTGTGGGACAAGCCCATCATTATCTCTGCTTTATTACTTCATCCTCTTCTGGAGGCCCAGTGGGAATTCTACTGACAGGCAATCATTTTCCACATTACCACGTGGAAAGCAGCTTTTATCTGTGTGTGGTGGTGACACTGTGGGCACGAAATGGAGACTTGGCTGTGTTGGTGCCTTGAGGTGTGTGGGAGAATGGTTTGGAATTTTGGGGTGGAGGATGGAGCTTTCAGTGGGCTGTTAGAAGGGAGCTTGGACTCAGCTGCCCTCTTGGTTGTTGGGAGTTCTGTGGGTGTCCCCTGATAGACACAAACCACACTGATCATGACAGTACCAGAAAAATGCCCGTTTGTCACTGGTGATCATTTTTGGTGTTTATTCTGTAGTAATAAAATTCTCTGAATGCCAAAGGTCTTTTGGAGTGAGAGTTCATTTTGGAAGGTACAGAATGAGTTGAGTTTGAGGTCAAAGTGACAAAGCTGAGTGTGAAGGGCAGTGGTTTTCAAGTACAGGGAGGGATATGTTTTAGAAAGATGTGCTGTTGGTGCTCCTGATCCCTGGAGGAGTTGGGTCCATGGATTTGATTTTAAAGCTTGAGCTCAGAAGAAAACCCAGCAGTTCTGGCACTTTGCTGGTTCCTGGTGAGACAGTCTCTGGAGGGAACTGGGAGCAAGGCATGAACTGCAGTCTCTGGATGACAGGCAGATAATTCCTGGTTTTATTGAGCCTAAAATCTGAGGCTGCTGCATCATTCCTTCTCCCACAAGTGGGTGATTTCCTTCTCTCTGCTCTCCATCCCCATAAAGACTGATTTGACTCTCTAATACATTTTATTGCTGTTCAGGGGTTGTTACACTGACAGAAACTCATTAGTTGCAGCTTGTTTTCTGTTAAGTGCATGGTTGAAGTCCTCATTACCACTTGGCTCCCTCCCTTGTTTGCTTTCCTTTTGGAATGTGTTAGATTTAATATCCTCAGTTAAAACTGCCAGACAAAGTACTTCCAATAAGCTGATTGAATGTTTGTGTTCTTGAAATAAAGCTGCTCCTAGGGAGAAAGTGCATTTTAGTATTTAGAGCACAAAGCTAGAACTGTTGGAACTTAAAAGTTTAAATTGTGCTGGATGTCTTGGTAGCTTGAAATGCAACTTTTATCTTCATACTGCCTGTGAATTCTGCTTCTCCAAATTCTCCTTTTCCATCAGCTCTCTTCCATGTCTTCTTCCCTCAGGCACCTGAGCATCATTCAGTGCTACTAGAACTTAAGGTCCTTATTTTGTTTTGATTCTGTTTAAAGCTTTAGAAGGTTAAAATATCAGTTTTCACAGAGGGTAAGGTGTAACTGTGCTTTCCTTTTCTCTCCCGGTGCGTTTATTTGCCGTGTGTTTGTTGTGCCCCAGGCAGGAACCGAGGATGCAGCGCTTTGGCAGCCTGAGCTGGGTATTTCCTGCAGACAGCTTGTGTCACAGTGGAGATTTTGTGTGGGGCTGTGTGAGCCTGACTTGTGAAGAGCAGGAGATAGAATGTGACAGGGAGATGAGGCTCCCTTTGGAGCTTGTCTGGGTGGGTGCAGCCAAGGAGAAACACGAGGCTGCTGCTGGCACTGGGAACCAGCTGATAACTGGGAGCTGAGCCTGCCTTTGTGGGTGCTGTGGCTGGGTGGTGGCTCCATGGGGGTGTTGTCTCTGTCAGCTTGTGCACTTTTTGGGGGAAAAATCAAGTTGTGTGCGTACAAAAATAGGAAAGGAGTAAAAGAAGAATTGAGATGGGATGTAATTGGAGAGAGTAGTGTAACAGCAAGTTCATAGAAGTGCTTTGAGGGCAGAGCAGTTGAGGAAGGAGATTTCCCTCACCAGGTGTAGCTGTGTTATTGCTCTGAATTCCAGGGGTATCTCCTGTAGAATTTGAGAGCACACTGAGATAATCTGAATTATTCAGCCCTCCAAAGGGAAATGAGTAAAACATTGGAGATGTCATTCAGCAGAAAATGTTGCTGTTCAGCCTATGAATGTAGTTTTTCCCCCTTCCAGGAATGTCCACAAATCCTGATTGCCAATCAAATACCCAGACAAAATAACTGAATTTAGGACATTTCTACTACTTCAGGGAAGTGAAGAGTAAATCTCAATGAAACACTGGATTGATCCTGTTCAGCCCCAAGGAGCTCAACATCTTCCCTGTGTTCTTCTAGTGATGCTTGGCATATCAAACCAGAGGGGACAGTTTTTAGAACCCTGTTGTGGTGCTTTGATCCTGAGGCTGGGGAAGGACATTAAAGGAGTGGGGGGACACTGCTGTTGTTCTAACACCCCACAAACCCCTGAGACCCCATCCCCAGCTCCCCAGAGCTAACCCTGTGCTTTCTGTGTGTTTGTTCCTGGTTTCTCCCTGCAGCAGAGTGGCCCAAGACCATGACAGGGCTGCCCAGCACGTCGGGCACCACGGCCAGCGTGGTGATCATCCGCGGCTCCAAGATGTACGTGGCACACGTGGGGGACTCAGGGGTGGTGCTGGGCGTGCAGGACGACCCCAAGGACGACTTTGTGAGAGCTGTGGAGGTGACACAGGACCACAAACCAGAGCTTCCCAAGGAGAGGGAGAGGATTGAAGGCCTTGGGGGCAGGTAGGTGGCGCTTGTATTTTCTGGAAAATCCCCTTGCCCAGGATTCTTGTCCTGGGAAGCTGAGAAACCTCAGAGAGAAAAGAAAACAATATTATCTCATTGCTTCTCCTGTGTTTTGCTGCTTTGGAATGTGGTTTGGACGTTGTTTACCAACAGGTGATTGTTTATTGGTTTAATGTGAATTGTTTTTACTTATTGGCCAATTATGGCCCAGCTGTGTTGACGCTCTGGAGAGTGCCTCAAGATTTTGGTTATTATCGTTTAGCCTTTTGTCTATATACTCTCTCTATTCTTTAGTATAGTGCATTCTTTTATATAATATCATAAAATAATAAATCAGTCTTATAATAAATTAATAAATTAAATAATATAATTAATAAATTAGTCTTATCATAAATTAATAAATTAGAACATGGAGTCAGATTCATTCCTTCCTGCCACAGGGGACCTCAGAAAATACCACAGGTAGGTTTGTCTGCTCTCACTGAGCTAAGCCTGAGCTTGTTGTGGGAGGGCACACAAGGAGCTGAATCTCAGCTATTTCTCTTTTGTCCTCTTAATTTTTCTTACAGCTTACTGGGAAATAAATTACAGGGATCCATTGTTACATGGTTGTGTTTTTTGCTAGTGGTTTATGGTGTATCCAGAACTTTAATTTCCTGCTGGATCACACAGCTGAGGGGTGCTTACAGTTCTAAATGTTTACCAGCAACTTTTTGCAAGGAGAGATGTTAATTTTTGGCCTATTCCCCTTTAAATTCTGAGGAACCTTCAGGTTGTGCAAATTGCCTTTTCACGTAGGTAAAATGATAGGAGCTCTGGAATATCCAGTTTGTCCCAGCACTCTGATTTCTCAGGCATCCTGCATTGTCCCTGAGATGACAATGGCAGCTCTTGAATGGACTCCTCAAAGCCTCTGCTTAGGGAACCTGAGAAAAATCCTGGATTTGAAACAAAATCCCCCCTTTGCTGTTCTGACAGCACAGTTTAGCAGCTGTCCTTGCAGGAGCCATTCCTGCCCTGGCAGAGCTGTGTCGGTTTATCTCGGCTGTTCGAGGGGCCTGGAAAGGCCCGGGGTGGCCTTGGGGCAGCCGCGTATCGAAGGACGAGAAGAGGCTTCAGTTCTTCTTTCGGTTTTTATGTTTATTGATTGTTTATCTAAAAGATTTTCTCTCGGCCCGACAGAGCTCTGCTCAGCAGCCAGCCATGAGCACACTGTGCTGCCCTCCGGACAGTCACCTATCTTTATACCCATTGTTACGTGTACAATATTTATCATTTTTCCCCAATACCTTTTATTCTTATTACCCGGTGCACTTTCAGTAATAACCAATCCAAAAGTGCCACCATGGCCAAAGAAGATGGAGGAGTAGAAGAAGAAGGACAGGACACACCCCAATTCCTCCATCTTACTTCTCTAAACCCCCCTGTACATAAATCCTAAACCCTGTTTCTCACGCTCTAATTAACTAATCCCTTCACCATTCACCCCGGTGAAACCCTCCTATCCTCATACAGGTGTCATCTCCTGTGTAGGATCAAAGTCCAGCCACCAGACACTTCTGGAACATTCCAGGACTCCCGAGCCCCCCCAAGGGTGGTCTCGGTGGCTCGGCATCTCAGGACTGAGATCCTGAGATCCGACAGAGCTGGGCTGGGTGTGCTCCCTGGCACTCGGGGGAGCAGGCTGGGCTCTCTCAGGTGGCACCAATGTCTGGGGACAGCCCCAGGGCTGGGAGCTCTGTGTCCTGCTGGTGCTCACCAGATGGATGGGCACGGCCTGCTCCTCCAGCAGGGATCACTGAAGGCTTTCCTGCTGACATCATTCATGTGGGAGCCCTGTCAGCCATTAACCTGCAGATATTTGTGGGAGTTAATCAGGGGCACTTTTGCTGTAGGTTTCTCAGAGTTTGGAAGTCTGAAGGTGCAGAAAACTGTTCCCTGAACCTTAGTATTGACAGGAATGTAGCAGATAGGGCCTGGCGTTCGGAAGATCTCGTGATGTTACGGGAAGACAGGGCCCCTGCCCCCTTAGATAAGAAAATTAACATAGGAATGTAGCCCCCTGAACCAGATTCCGGTAATTTTCCACTTGCCCAGGTAACTTTCCATCCCTACTAACCATAGATAGTAAAGACAGACCCCCACCTGACGTAGAAGCCCCCTAGACTATAAAACCCCACGAGAAGAGAGAATAAAGGCCTTTGATCCTCCACCATATTGGTGTCCGCATGTTTCTTAGGCCCGAGCGGCCCTGGAGAAATGGGCCGCCGTGCTGTTTCCTGAAACCAGGCCGCCTGCCTTTTATCAGAAGGCAACACAGGAATAGTTAATTTTTAATTTTTCAAAAATTTTTGCTGGTGCTCCTCCTGTTTCTCCCAGGCTGGCTGTGAGGCATGTGGTGGGAGTGAGGTGGAAGTGCAGCTGTGCTTGGGAATGCCTTGTCTTTCATCAGAGCAAACTGGGAACACTTAATGAGAGAGCATGAGGGAGTCTTCCATTAAAATGCCATTTCCCAGTAACTGTCTGAGTGTGGGATGAGGTTTTTTTTCCAATGGTGAGCTCTGTGTGGTCATCAGCTGTACGAGTGGATGAGATCAGGTTTTAGGATGTGGTGTTTGTGACTGTGCCGTGCTCTGGATGGAGCTGAACATGCCCTTGTTGTTAAGGCCTTTGAAGTGTCAGGAAGTGCATCGTGAATGGCTTCAGCATGAGGAATCCTGAGGCTGTTCCAGAGCTGCTCAGTTTCTAATTACCAATGGCTGTTACTTGGATGAAAGGAACTTTCAAGTATCCAGCTCCTACTAACTTGGTTGGGACCGAGCTTTGCTGGTTCCTGGTTTCATTAGCTCTTTTTCCTTCATGGTTCATATTTGTTGTTCTCCCTTCCCTGCCTGACACAGCTGCCCCAGTTATTTGCTCTGCAGCTCCTTTGACCCTGCAGTGCCACCTGGGAGAGCCCAAGCAGTGCTCAGTGCTCAGAGCAGGTGTTCACATGCAAACGCAGAGCTGTTCTCCCATCTCCTGCTTCCTGCACACACCAGCCCGGGACAATTCCTCTTTTGTGTCTGCCTCCTGTTGGTGTTCCTTCCATCAAGCAAATCCTTTCAGGAGGCTGCTCCTTTCTTTGCTGTTGTTTCAAGGGTGCCATGCTGGTCTGTGCAGCCAAACTTTGGGAGCTGGAGAAGAGTGAAGGAGGAATTGACACCTGAGTGAGCTGGTGTTGATGGTCCAGGAGGAATTGACACCTGAGTGAGCTGGTGTTGATGGTCCTCATCTGAGGGAGGCAAATCCAGCTCTGCTCTGACTCTGACAGATTAAAAAGACACTCTTGCATATTTTGTAACCAGCCAGAATTTCTTCCAGGTCTTCATTACCTTGCTTTTTATTTTCTTCTGCCTTCATCTCTCAGTTTTCTCCTTGGATGTGGAACGATATCGAACAAAGTGCTGTCATGTGTTTTGCAATAGGAACTGGCCATCATTATTACCTCCACATTTGCATATTTACCTGCTTTTCCTCACTGACACCGCTGCTGTTGCTAACCCCTGTCCCTGTGTGTGCTTGCAGTGTGATCAACAAGTCTGGGGTGAACCGTGTGGTGTGGAAGAGGCCCCGGCTGAGCCACAACGGCCCCGTGCGCCGCAGCACCGTCATCGACCAGATCCCCTTCCTGGCCGTGGCCAGAGCCCTGGGTGAGTCCCTGAGCTCTGCTCAGCCCTGCCTTTGCCCAGCACACAATGCACAGGGCCCTCCTCACCTGCCTTCTCACAGTCTGGGCCTTGAAAGTGTGTTTTTATACAATTATACTGCGTTTTTTGAGTAATGCTGTGATTGCGGAGAGATTAAAAAGAGATTAAAATTGGGGAGAGAAGAACGTGACTTCTAACTTTGAGGGTTTTCAGTGTCAGCCCTACAAGGATGGGATTTAATTTTACCACCAGCTAGTCAAAAATTACAGTCCCATTATCTCAGTGAGAAGGAGACAGATGTGCTCTCCCTCCTGGAGACACACACGTTTTCATTTGCACCAGAAATGAAGTTTTGCTGGGTGGTGTATGAATTGCTTCAGTGTTTCTTTTGTGGAGAATATTTTTTTGTTAAGACTTGGCACAGAATGAAATGAAAGTTAAATGTGTTTAACTTTAATTTGCCTTTATGGGAGCACTAGAAATGAGAGGAGCTGTCTTTGAGGAGCACCTCATTCCAAGGACAGAAGGGATCTTGCAGGAGCAGAAATTGTCCTGCAATATCCTGTGATGATTTTTTTTTTTTGGGAAGTACTTCTTCACTGAATTATTGGGTGTCTCTTACCCATGAGTGTTAGTGTTTCTGGTCATTTTTCTCCTTAAATTCCACTGCAGAATGCCAATCTCTGGCTGGTCGTGTTCTCTCCTTTGTGCAGTGAGGAGTTTTCTGTGCAGGTACACCCGGGATAGGTTTGTTTGATGGGATTGTGGTTTCCCTGTGGGAGCTGTGCTGGAATTCCTGGCTGGCAGCTTGGCAGTGCCCATGGGGACAGGCTGTTCTGGGAGCATTCCAGAGCCTGCCTGTGTCTGATTCCACAGGCAGGAATAGCTGTGCCACAGGGATTTGTCCAGAGATAAGGAGAATTTTGCAGTGACAATGAACATGGAAGAGTCAGCTGTGTGTCAAGCAGGGAGTCACAGGTACCTGAAAATTCAAAATTTTAATTTTAAGGACTTTTTCTCAGCATCTGAAAGTCTTTATGTGTCATATTTCAGGTAGGATAGAATTTATTTTGTGGTTAGGAGACCTGACTTGAGAGTTGGAGTGAATCCTTTAGAGCTAATAGATGAGTAACAAAAAACCTTCATCTCCTGTTCCCTCCTGCAGGACAGGGAGGTGTTCCTGGATTGCAAAATGTGAACATTTAATTTGGATTCATCTTTTCTTCCTGGGATTGTTGCCTGTCTAAAGAGCTGGCTGGCCTTTGTTCTGATTGCTCCCAGAAGCTGAACAGAAGGGTTTGCCTGGGCTTTGTGTGCAGATGGGAATTCAGGGAACCATGCATTTGTTACCCCCCATTGCATTCTTGGCCAGCAAGTGCATGAGGAGAGGATTAATGAGAGTTTTCAGCACCTCTCTCTTATCAGTTCTGGGATTTGAAAGCTCAAACCCCATGCTGGGACTGCCTCCCCTCCTGCCTGGTCCCAACCTGGCTAAAAAATTTTAGCAGGACAACAAGAGAAACTTAGAGTTGGGAATTTATTATATTTAGAATGGGGGAGATTATCTGATTAAAACCCCTAAAATTTAGATCATAAATGGTGTTTTAAGCGTCTCTCTCTTACAACACTTGAAAATACTTTGAAGTAGTCTCATCCCCCAGTCTTTAGGTTTAGTGCACTGTTAAGGAGTTGAGGAAAGGTTTTGGAAATAAAATAGGAATATAGGAATAAAGCACTGTGGAAAAGCTGCACTCAAGCTGTAACTCAAGCAGCAGAAATTCTTGGTGCAGAAGAAATCCTTGTGGCCAGATGAGTTCTGCTGACATACCCTCTCCCATTCTGATTGTCAGAAGTGCCCTTCTGCCCTAAAATAATAATTTCTGGTATGCACAGTGGCTGTGTTTAAGTATTTAAATAATGCTTGATTTATTTATAGCCCCCGAACAAGTCAGAAATATTTGGGCTTTGTGCTGTCCCTGTAGAGCATCTGTGAGATGTTTGATGCACCCAGCAGCTTTCTGTGTCTCCTAACAAACCATTTTAAGCTGTAGTTTTGTGTTTTCACAGCTACTTCTGCTGACCTTTCCTGGGCAGTGAGAACATTTTTTTTTTAAATACTGGTTTGCCCTGCAATAGAAACTTTTGAATCTGTGCTGAGGGATTGCTTGGCACTGCTGGAGCTGTTTGGGAGGTGTTTCAGTGAATGAAGGGTGAAAGCTGAGCCAGGAGCCCGTTGGTTCAACCACTCCCTCCTGTGGGAACGTGAGCTCTGCTCTCCCTGGGTTTTATGTAGGAATAGAACAGACTCAGCCCTATGTCAGTGGAGCCGCCTCCAGCGTGCAGGAATTTCCTGCTGCCCTCTAGGAGCAGTTGTGAACCAGAGCAGGGAATCCACGTGGAGCTGCTGCTGGGTCTTTGACAGGGCCAGGGAAGCTGTTCCAGAACTCCTGACTGGGTGCCAGAGCTGCTTTGTGAAACTCTCTGAATGCACATTCCATGGAATCCTGGGGAAGAGGCTGTGGCTGACCTCAAATGACCTGAGGAAATTGCTGTGTAAGGTTTTAGGGTTGTTTACATGCATTTAACTGTTTTTCACATTAAATTACCAAACAGAGTGGGCACAGCTGCCACTCAGTTTTTCCTTCCTGCTCCATTGCAGGCCATGAACCTGAATCACATGGAATTGTAGAAGTTGTATTTACAGCAATTTCCAGCTCCTATTGATAATTGCTTTTCTGTTTTATCTCTATAAAACCAGACAAACTTGGGGTGCATTTAGGATTCTTCTCTTGTCCTCAGGATATCTTTCTGTAGCTTGTACAATTTTCTTCAGCCCTGAGACAAAAGAATAAATGTGCAGTGCCAAATGCAGTGTGTGCTTTGCTCTGGGACCTGTGTGTAACACATCCTGTGAGGGCACCTGTGGAGAAAAACTTTGGTTTAAAAAGCTCTGGGATTAATCAAACTCAGGTTTTATTTTGGACTGAGTTATCAAAGTAAAGTTTTCTTTCCTCTATTAAAATCAAAAGCCCTTTTTATATGCAAAACAGCATCTCCAGCAACTGAAATGAAAGACTTGATTTATGTAATTTCTGGACATGCTTTAGCTCTAAGAAGGCTTTGGGTTTAATCCAATCCAGCCCACTTACATGAGGGTGTTTTTGTTTGTAGCTGCCATTATTCCCTGGCAGCACTTGACTTAGGAATGGCTTTGTTGTTGGATTTTATAAGGTAACAGTAAGAGTTAGTTTGCTTAGTTTGATATATTCTCACAGGCAGCTAAATTAGTTTCCTGCTCCTTTAGTATCTGATTTCAAACATCTATTTCACTTTGTGAGATGCAGTGTAGATCTCTGTATATTATTCTAAGAACAGGTTTTTCTGGAAGATATGGAAGGAACTGCATTAATAACTTTTTTCTTCCTTTGGTTTGGAAAAGAAATATGCAAAGGAATACTCCCAGTGTGTAAGTTTTTAAAGAACAAGATTGTCAAGAGTTTTGTAAATGTTTGGGTTTTAATTCAGAACAAAAATAGTCTGGCTCTGAAATGGGATCCTGAGAGCCTGGCACTGCAGCCTCTGGCACATCCCAGAGGGTCACTGCTCTGTCTGCTTGCTTTGGAACACAATTAAAGACTTCAGAGAGCTCTGAAGTGCTCAGGGAAACTCTGAAGTGCTCAGGGAAACGTGTTCTGTGCTCTCTGGCTGCTCTCCTCTCCCTTTGCCCTTCCCAGAGTTGGACAGAGGCTGCCATAGAAAATTCCTCTGCAGGCTGGTATTGCTGGGGTGTAAAACTGCCCAGCTGGGCAGGGAAAGGGGGCACAGCTGGGCAGGGAAAGGGGGCACAGCTGGGCAGCAGCTCCAAAAAGCTTTGCCTCAGGCTGGGGAGCTCTGCCCTTCAGGGGAAAACACAAAATAAAACCATAAATGTCCTTCTCCCCATGGACTGGCCTCGGTGGGCTCAGGGTTGGAGGCTCTGTGGGGTCTCTGTGTGCCCCCAGGAGGGTCTGTGGGGTCTCTGTGCCCCCAGGAGGGTCTGTGGGGTCTCTGTGTGCCCCCAGGAGGCTCTGTGGGGTCTCTGTTTGCCCCTCAGGAGGCTCTGTGGGGTCTCTGTTTGCCCCTCAGGAGGGTCTGTGGGGTCTCTGTTTGCCCCTCAGGAGGGTCTGTGGGGTCTCTGTGCCCCGCAGGAGGGTCTGTGGGGTCTCTGTGTGCCCTCAGGAGGCTCTGTGGGGTCTCTGTGTGCCCTCAGGGGGGGTCTGTGGGGTCTCTGTGCCCCCAGGAGGGTCTGTGGGGTCTCTGTGTGCCCCCAGGAGGGGTCTGTGGGGTCTCTGTGTGCCCTCAGGGGGGGTCTGTGGGGTCTCTGTGCCCCTCAGGGGGGGTCTGTGGGGTCTCTGTGCCCCCAGGAGGGTCTGTGGGGTCTCTGTGTGCCCCCAGGAGGGGTCTGTGGGGTCTCTGTGTGCCCTCAGGAGGGGTCTGTGGGGTCTCTGTGCCCCTCAGGGGGGGTCTGTGGGGTCTCTGTGCCCTCAGGAGGCTCTGTGGGGTCTCTCTGTGCCCTCAGGAGGGTCTGTGGGGTCTCTGTGGCCCCAGGAGGGTCTGTGGGGTCTCTGTGGCCCCAGGAGGGTCTGTGGGGTCTCTGTGCCCCTCAGGAGGGTCTGTGGGGTCTCTGTGCCCCTCAGGAGGGTCTGTGGGGTCTCTCTGTGCCCTCAGGAGGGTCTGTGGGGTCTCTGTGCCCTCAGGAGGGTCTGTGGGGTCTCTGTGTGCCCTCAGGAGGGTCTGTGGGGTCTCTGTGGCCCCAGGAGGGTCTGTGGGGTCTCTGTGTGCCCCCAGGAGGGTCTGTGGGGTCTCTGTGTGCCCCTCAGGAGGCTCTGTGGGGTCTCTGTGCCCTCAGGAGGGTCTGTGGGGTCTCTGTGCCCTCAGGAGGGTCTGTGGGGTCTCTGTGCCCCTCAGGGGGGTCTGTGGGGTCTCTGTGTGCCCTCAGGAGGCTCTGTGGAGTCTCTGTGCCCCTCAGGAGGGTCTGTGGGGTCTCTGTGTGCCCCCAGGAGGCTCTGTGGGGTCTCTGTGCCCCTCAGGAGGGTCTGTGGGGTCTCTGTGTGCCCTCAGGAGGGTCTGTGGTGTCTCTGTGCCCTCAGGGGGGTCTGTGGGGTCTCTCTGTGCCCTCAGGGGGGTCTGTGGGGTCTCTCTGTGCCCTCAGGAGGGTCTGTGGGGTCTCTGTGTGCCCCCAGGAGGCTCTGTGGGGTCTCTGTGCCCCTCAGGAGGGTCTGTGGGGTCTCTGTGGCCCCAGGAGGGTCTGTGGGGTCTCTGTGTGCCCCCAGGAGGGTCTGTGGGGTCTCTGTGTGCCCCCAGGAGGGTCTGTGGGGTCTCTGTGTGCCCCCAGGAGGGTCTGTGGGGTCTCTGTGTGCCCCCAGGAGGGTCTGTGGGGTCTCTGTGCCCCTCAGGAGTTTGGAATCCTTGGAGCAGCCCCTGGTGATATTCCCAGTTGCCCTGTGAGGATTTTGGAGCAGATCCCTGCAGTCAGTGTGGGGCTGGCTTGGCTGTTTCCTCGGGCAGGGAGCAGATGGACAGGATGACACACACGGGCTAAAGAACCCAAATTAATGAACATCAGGTTATTTTTATCACCCAGCACAGTGTTTTTAATTAAAAACCCGATTCAGCTAATAACATTTTGTCATTTCTCCTACATGAGCATGAACAAACTGGAGGTGTAGGAATGTTGCATGTATTGCTGTTTGTTGGTTTTACCTGCTGCGGCTGACAGGGTGTGAGGGGAACAGGAGCGCTTTCCACGGCAATTCACCTGCACTCCTTAGCTCGGCTCTCCTGTTCCAGTATTTTTGATCCCGCTGCCAGCTGGCTTTGTCGGGAGCCCCAGTGCACCTCTGTAGGAGCGGGCTTGGCTTTTAATTAGCGCTCATTAGCAGCGGGTGCTTGTGGGGCTGCGCAGGGACAATCGGGGCTCTAATGAGCACGGGCTGCGGTGGAGTGGGGTAATTGACTTGGAGTATTCCCTTTCCTGCTTCTGGAAAAGTCTTTTCAACTGGTTGATAGCTTAGGGCAAAGCTAATGGAGGCGAGGAGGAGGACAAAAAGCTTATTTATTGTCTTTAAAAGAGTGCTGATGGATGTGGAAGAAGCTCCGGGCTTTGTCCAGCAGAAAGCAAAGGAAGAGCCTGACAAAACCTGGCTCTTGAGTTGTGGAGCTTCTGTTTGCTGCTCAGCTCTGACAGTTCAATTAATTTCTGCTTTTAAAGCTGTGTGTTCTGCGTGGAAAAATGTAACCAGTGCTTGCAAGTAATAATAATGTTACTTTTTGCTGCTTATCACCACAGGAAGCTGTTTGTGAACATGGAAATAAATTTTTAAAAGAGGTGTTAGAACAAATTATTATTATTCTTGATTTGAAGGCCTAGCCTTAGAAAAGGCTTTTAATTTTTCAAGTGTACTTGATAAATAGAATTGAAATAAATTGCTGTGGCAATGCATTTTTCTGCTGGAGTGGTTTTTACTCGAGGATGGTTTGGAGGGAGCTCTTGAGCCAGGGCATGATTTTGCTGCATTGTTCAGCTTTGTTTCTGCTGAGGTGACCCCAAACTCATTCACACAGTGAGAGGGATTTAAAAATAGCAAAGCTCCCTGCACGGGGCCGTGCTGGGGAGAGGCTGGAGCTGCTCTGTGCTGCCTCCCTGCAGGGCCCTGTTCCTGTGGCTGCTGCCCAGCCCTGGCACGGCTGTGCCTGCCCCCTGTGCCCTGCAGGGATGCTGGAGCTGCGGGAGGAAAAGGGATGGCACAGGGAACTGAACAGGGAAAAGGCTTCAGGCTCCTCCTTTGCTTTTTGCTTTGTGCCTTCCCTGTGGCACCTGCACGCACAAATGTTGGCACGTTTGGTGTGGGATCCACAAAACCGGGTTTTATTTCTGTTTAAGGAGAGCTCAATTCAGGTAGATTTTAGTTTGGAGAGTGGTTAAGGTTTCGCCATTTTCTAGATATTAATCTGTTTCATTTCTCCTTTTTCCACAAATATTTAAGAGAGTAGAACACCTCTGATTACAGCTTGGTTTAGTCTAAAGAGGATTAGAAGGTGGCAGCAGCTGAGCAGTGACTGGGCTGGAATTTCGTTATGTTCCTGCTGGTGACTCAGGGCTGATTTTGATGGATTTCCTGGGAAGGAACATTTTCCTCTGTTTTCCAAGAGTGGGATTCCTCATGTGCTGTGTAACAATTCCAACCCAATTTGTGCTTTGCCAGGTGATCTCTGGAGCTACGACTTCTACAGTGGGGAGTTTGTGGTGTCCCCTGAGCCCGACACCAGCGTGCACACCATTGACCCCCAGAAGCACAAGTACATCATCCTTGGCAGTGACGGGCTCTGGAACATGATCCCCCCTCAGGATGCCATCTCCATGTGCCAGGATCACGAGGAGAAGAAATATTTCATGGTGAGAGCAGTGGCCAGAAGTCAGGGTGGAAATCTCATCCTTGTTATCTCTAAAAACTGTTCAGCCTGGTGGGGATGAAGAGCACCCGATGGCGTTGGTGGGGTTGGGGCAGATTGATGGCTTTGCCACAATGTAAAAGTTGTTACAATGTGACTGATAGTAAATACCATGGGTACTAACATGTTTAAATTATTTCTCTTATGTTTTGGGGAAATTTGACTGGCAGGGTGCTGTCTGTGAGTAATAAGGGAGATAATGAGTTTCTTCTCTAAGGAAGTTACACAAATGCTGTCTGAACATTACATTTATTTCACATTAAGGTGCATGCTGTAATGCAGACTGTTTAGACTGAATTAAATTACTCTCTGATTTATTTTACAAAACAGTTGAGAATTTATATTTGAGCATCAGAGAGTAAACACTCTGCAAAGCCTGTAGGTCGTGTTCCAACCTCTGACAAGCTACTGCTGTGTTATGAGCTCTTAGTGCTGTTTAAAGCTCTGTGTGTATGTGGAACGTGCCACAAACTGACTTAAAGGTGGATTTGAGAAGGAAGATGTGTTTTAATTAGCATTTCTGGGGGTGCTGTGGGCATGGCTTGTAGGAGTGTGTGTGGCCCAAGGTGCCTTGGGGGTAGCTCTTTGTGACACCCTGTGTGACAGTGTCCTCTGTGTCCCCAGGGCGAGATGTGGCAGTCCTGTGCCCGGGTGTCCCTGTGTGACAGTGTCGTGTGTCCCCAGAGCAAGGCACAGCAGTCCTGTGCCCGGGTGGCCCTGTGTGACACCCTGTGTGACACCCTGTGTGACACCCTGTGTGACACCCTGTGTGACACCCTGTGTGACACCCTGTGTGACACCCTGTGTGACACCCTGTGTGACACCCTGTGTGACACCCTGTGTGACACCCTGTGTGACACCCTGTGTGACACCCTGTGTGACACCCTGTGTGACACCCTGTGTGACACCCTGTGTGACACCCTGTGTGACACCCTGTGTGACACCCTGTGTGACACCCTGTGTGACACCCTGTCTGACACCCTGTCTGACACCCTGTCTGACACCCTGTCTGACACCCTGTCTGACACCCTGTCTGACACCCTGTCTGACACCCTGTCTGACACCCTGTCTGACACCCTGTCTGACACCCTGTCTGACACTGTCCCTGTGTCCCCAGAGCAAGGCACAGCAGTCCTGTGCCCAGGTGGCTCTGTGTGGTGGCTCTGTGTGATGCTGTCCCTCTGTCCCCGTGTCCCCAGGGTGAGGCCCGGCAGTCCTGTGCCCGGATGCTGGTAGCTCTGTGTGTTTGGTGGCTCTGTGTGTGTGTGACACCCTGTGTGACACTGTCCCCTCTGTCCCTATGTCCTCAGGACGAGACCCAGCAGTCCTGTGCCCAGGTGGCTCTGTGTGTGTGGTGGCTCTGTGTGACACTGTCCCCTCTGTCCCCAGGACGAGGCCTGGCAGTCCTGTGCCCGGATGCTGGTGGCTCTCTGTGTGTGACACCCTGTGTGACACTGTCCCTGTGTCCCCAGGGTGAGGCATGGCAGTCCTGTGCCCGGATGCTGGTGGCTCTGTGTGTGTGTGACACCCCGTGTGACACTGTCCCCTCTGTCCCCAGGGCGAGGCCCGGCAGTCCTGTGCCCGGATGCTGGTAGCTCTGTGTGTTTGGTGGCTCTGTGTGACACTGTCCCCGTGTCCCCAGGACGAGGCCCGGCAGTCCTGTGCCCAGGTGGCTCTGTGTGTTTGGTGGCTCTGTGTGGTAGCTCTGTGTGACACTGTCCCCTCTTGTCCCTGTGTCCCCAGGGCGAGGCCCGGCAGTCCTGTGCCCGGATGCTGGTGGCTCTGTGTGTGTGTGATGCTCTGTGTGACACTGTCCCCTCTGTCCCCATGTCCCCAGGACGAGGCCTGGCAGTCCTGTGCCCAGGTGGCTCTGTGTGACGCTGTCCTTCTGTCCCCATGTCCCCAGGGCAAGGCCCGGCAGTCCTGTGCCCGGATGCTGGTAGCTCTGTGTGTTTGGTGGTTCTGTGTGATGCTCTGTGTGACACTGTCCCCTCTGTCCCCTCTGTCCCCAGGGCGAGGCCCGGCAGTCCTGTGCCCGGATGCTGGTGGCTCTGTGTGTGTGTGACACCCCGTGTGACACTGTCCCCTCTGTCCCCTCTGTCCCCAGGGCGAGGCCCGGCAGTCCTGTGCCCAGGTGGCTCTGTGTGGTAGCTCTGTGTGACACTGTCCCCTCTGTCCCCAGGGCGAGGCCCGGCAGTCCTGTGCCCGGATGCTGGTGGCTCTGTGTGTGTTTGGTGGCTCTGTGTGTGTGTGACACCCCGTGTGACACTGTCCCCTCTGTCCCCGTGTCCCCAGGGCGAGGCCCAGCAGTCCTGTGCCCAGGTGGCTCTGTGTGTTTGGTGGCTCTGTGTGACACTGTCCCCTCTGTCCCCAGGGCGAGGCCCGGCAGTCCTGTGCCCGGATGCTGGTGGGCCGGGCCCTGGGCCGCTGGAGGCAGAGGATGCTGCGGGCGGACAACACGAGCGCCATCGTCATCTGCATCGCGCCCCTGCGCGAGCGCGGCCGCTGGGACGGCGACGAGGAGCTGGTGCTCAACCTGGCTGAGGGGCCCAGCTACAGCAGCCCCGACTGCAGCAGCCTGCCCCCCTCCCGCTGCTGCACGCCCCCCCTCAAGGTAAGGGCTCTCCAGACCCCCCTCTGCCTGCCCTGGCTGCCTGCGGTGACTGGAACTGTGCCAGAGATGCAGAAATACTCACAGGAACTCCTGAGCTGTCCATTGGCATCGCTGTTGAATGTTGCTGTCTGGAATTTTTACTGTGTATGTGTAGAGAATCTATCACTGAGATTGGCTCAGTCGGTTAAAACATGGTGTTGCCTTTGTGGGTCTCTTCCAGCTCTGGATACTGTGAAAGCTACAGTTATATCTTCAATACTTCCACCTGCAAAGGTTTGAGGGCTGGACCAACTTTTAACCATGTTTATTAAAGAACTTTAGCACTCTGCCTTTGGTGTTCCAATGTATGAATGCCAGAATTGCTGCTGGTTGTTTATTGGTGGGTGTTGATCTGTGCTTCCTCCCTAATGTGGAAGAAATTAGTACAGTTACTTTACAAACCTTGAAATGCATTGTTTCTTAAAGTTTCCTGAGGTCCTCCCCAGGATTCAAGGCAGCCTTTTGAGACAGACAGGAAGCAGAGTGGGGCTCAGAGGTATTAAAAACCCATCCAACACACCCCCTTAGAAAACAAGGCTGGGCTGCAGTTTCCCTTCCTGCCTTGCCAGGTGCTTGTGTAGCTTGCCCAGCCCAGGGACTGCAGATTGTGAACCTGTTCCTGACAGGGTGTGCTTTCATTTGGGTTGGTTTGGTTGTGCTGGTGTTGGACTTTTATTTATTTTTTTTTAAGGTAAATTGGTTCCAACACATGTTGCTGTAAAGAACATTTTCTTTCTGTACTGGGAGATCTCATTATCTTCCTTTGGTTGATTTGATGTTCTTTGTTGAAGCAGTGACATCATAACATAAGGTCTTTCTGGAGGCTGCAAGTTTGAGCTGTTAACATAAAGCAGAGCTCTTCAGAGGGTTTTTGTTTTGTTGTTTTGTGGCTTTTCTTCCCCCCCTCTAAGAACTGGAGTGTAGCTATGAGTGGCTGTTTGTTTCAGTAATTACCAGCTGCTCCTGATTTAAGTCACTGTCCTTTGATGTTCTGCAGAATCTTCAGATAATTGTCCTTTGGGCAAAGGAAAAGAAAGCAGAAATTAGAAAGGGAGTTTTAAACATTCCCTTGGGAGAAACAAGCTGCTAATAAAATGGCAAGCTTCAACTTTGTCTCCTCCCCTTTCATCTAGTGGAGCAAAATCCATGGAAAGGCTTTTAAACCTAGCAAAATCTTGAGGAAAAAAAATTAAATTGTAAGTGCTCCTAAAATTTTCAATCACAGTTTCTGTGAGAGAAGCAGGGGTGGCCTTGATGCCTGACAGCTGCTACCTGCCAAAGCAATTAATTCAGAAATAGATGGAAACCAAAGTTTCTTAATTAAAAATATTTCTTAATTGCTTGTCCTTCTGGCAGCAATTCCTAATACCAAATTAATTTCAGTGTTCCTGAGGCCAGTGAGGAAGATTGATTGGACTGTTGAGAAATTCAGTTGGTGATTGGTGGTTTGTTTTTCCTGTGTTGTTCCATCACTCCCCAGCACTCCATCCTGTGCCTCTCCTTGGCTCCCCAGAGCTGCTGCAGTCTCAGCTGTTTGCACCAGCAGGAGATGCTGGGGAAAAGAACCACAACATGAAAGGTCTTGCACAATAAAAACCATAAAATGAAGTTTTATGTGACACAATGTCAGGAATTAAACGGAGCAGCTGAAGGAGCGTTGCCAGAGCTGCTCTCTGTGTGTGATCTGGTTCCTCCTGGGTTCTGCAGCAGCTGAGATGGAGAATAACCTTTAGAATTCTATTCATAAGGGTCTTCCCTCTTGTTGCTAAATGTGGTAAAGGAATGGTATCTAAAGGGTTTTGTCCACACATGGGCAGCCACAGAGGAGTGGAAAACCAGTGTGGATGCTGGGAACAATCCTGATTATCTTTTCTTTTGGAGTGCATTTTATTAAATCTGGAGTTGGTCTGGGTTGTGGGTTCAGAAGCATCTGTTTTTTCACCTGAGATGTTTCCCTGACTGATTCAGCTGGGTGCATTTCAGTCTGCAGCACATGATTTTCTTAAAATAATAACTGCTATTTGCCTTCCACTGGGGGAGTGGAGTGTGGCCTTGAAATTCACTTCTGAAGGGCTCACCAAGTAACCAGGGACAATTACAATTAGATCTTTAATAAGGTCAGAATTCCTATCTTCAGGGTGCTGCATAAACACTAATTCCCATAATCCCCCTGTGGATAGTGAGAGCAAGTCTTGTCCCCATTTTCCTGTTGGTAGAACTGAGAATGAGAAAAAAGCCCAGAAGAGATGAGGGTCAGGGTTCCTGGCACCTCAGTGCCTGTGCTTCCCAGGGGATGTGCTGTGAGGGATCCATGGGCAATGAAAGTGTCACTTTGCTCAGCAATCAGGGATATTTTTGTGTCTGTCCCTGCCCCTCTGTGTGGCAGCTGAGCAGGAGCTTGGCCAGCCCTGCTGGCCTGGTTGTGCAGTCACTGAGAGTGCTGGACATGACCAAGGTCAGGAGGCTCTTGCTGCCCTTTGGCCACTGACCACACACAGGTCAGAGGGCAGTGCCTCTGCCAGGCTCTGCTGGAAATCCTGGCTGGGTGTGCAGATGCTGCTGAGGATCTCGGAGGTTTCAGGCTCTGCTTTCCCCTGAGTTCCCGGCAGCTGCCTGCAGATCCCTCTGTGTTGTGCAGCTGCACTTCACAGCCCCAGCTGGAATTGTTTCCCCCTCTCAGCAGGGAGAGAAGCTGAGCCTGCTGTGGAGCAGGATTTTCCTGCTTTTGATAAGGTTTGGGGGAATTCTGAAAGTGCCACACACTGTGCGCACCCTCATGGGACAAAGTCAGCCCCTGGCAGTGTCCAAGGCCAGGTGGGACAGGGAGCAAGCTGGGATGGTGGGAGGCGTCTGTGCCCATGGCAGTTTGGAATAAGTGATCCTGCAGATCCTTCCCAAATAATTTTGTGATTCTATTGTTATATTTATTCCTAAGTATTTTGTTTCCTTTTCCCTCAGCTCACAGAAGATGACCCCTGGCCACGGCTGAACTCTGCTGAGCCCATTCCTCCCCTCCTGCACAGCAACATGCTCTCAGAGAAATACCTGGAGCTGCCAAACGAGATTGCCAAAAGCAGTTTCCCTTCCTCAGGAGGAACCCCCAAGGATTCAGCCCCGCAGGAGGAGAAGTGCAGCAAAGCCCTGGCGCTGAGGCTCCAGGAATCCTACAGCAATGGTTTATCTGTCAGCCTCTCCCCTTCCAACTCGGACCAAAAAGGCTTCAAGGTGTCCCCTGGCGGGCACGGCAAGGCGCAGGAGGCGGAGAGGCCGCCCCCGGGCAGCTTTAAGCGGACTCTGGAGGAATCCAACTCGGGCCCGGCGCTGAAGAAGCCACGGCGGGGCCCAGCGCGGGGCCCGGGGGAGGGCACGGCAGCGTCCCCGGCCCGCGGGAGCCCTGCCCGGTTGGCCATGAGGCGCAGCCTCCGCGGGCAGAAGAAGCTCAGCAGCTCCCTGTTCCACCCGCCCCGCAAAGCGCTGTGCGTCTGCTGAGCCTCCCCTGCCGCGGCTGCGCCCCGTGCAAGCGCTTCCCCCCCCTCGATTGGTTTGGTTCTTTCAAGTAGGAACTTTTTTTGGTATCCGACAGCTCTATCCCAGCCTTGTACTTGCTTGTATTATAACTGTGAATTTTGTAGATGTGTAGGTATAAGTCACTGTAAAATGTGTGTAAATTTGTATTCCTTCATATAAATGTAGTCTCTTTTCTTCCTTGTATAATTGTTACTGCGGGGCTAAGCCTTGTTTTAAAAAAAAAACCACAAAAACAAAACAAAAAGTAAAATAATCCTTTTTGTTAATTTACTAAAGTCATCAATTTGTATACGCTTCTTGTGAGGAGAATTTCACAACTTTTTAACTAAAGTAAATTATTAAACAGAATGGAAGATATGTATTTTCGTAGTCTGATACGTTCCACCTAAAGTGTGTCTTTTAGAGAATACACTAGGTCTATATTTTGGTTTTAAATTTTAGATTTCTCTACTCAGAAATGAAATGTATGTGGAAGCAGAGATTTGAGTCTTGCTTTACACACCTCAATGTCGATTTTATGTTAATTAAAATACTATGCAGTATCTTATTTAGTTGTATTTTTTGTAACAATAATCGTCAAAAGTATTTAGCAAAAGTGTGTTTTAAAAACTCCACCTCCCCAGAGCATCCCACAGAGCCATTCCCATCCCTGTTCCAAATGATGGCATTTTCTCCAGGCATCACTGCCCTCCTGAGATGTGTTTTCTGCTATTCCAATACCAATGGTGCTGCTAATACCTCTCCACACAAGTTCTTAAATTATTTTATGACTATTTTCATTGACTATGTGGACCATGTGTATGTTCACCTCAATAAAACACATGAAAATTTGATGGGGATGCTTTTTATTTTTTAATTTTTATTTCAGGCTTAAGTTCTGGTATTTATTCAGCAGTGAAATATGAATTTATTGTTATAAAAATATTCATATTTATCTGGTATTAATTAAGTATGTGAATACTCTCCCCTTTCTCACTGTGGCTTAGGAAACAAGACATCCTAGTTAGATTTATGGCAGAGCTGATCTTGGCACTTTATCCTGAATGTTTAACTGTAGCAATATATTAAATTTTAAAAATTTTATTTTGATGGGAAAGCAGAAGGGCAGTACTTTATTCCAGGCTGGTTATTTGTAGGAGCCAGTTCTTTACTGCTGGAACAATAAAACCTGGCTTGGAAGCAGGCCTGCTATCTATATGTGTTACCATGGTGACAGAAATCCCAGGGGATTTTATTCCTGAAAATATTCCCTTTCATCCATGCTGGGAACACAGCGCTGCCTCAGGAGATGAAAGAAGCAGCCTGTCCAAATTGGATCCTGCAAGGATTTATTTCTGTGAAACTTCACTTCATAAAGTTTTGCTGTGATGTTGAAATTCTGCCCCAGATGGGCAGGAAAGGCTGCAGAGGCCACAACTGTGTGGGGCAACTGCCTGGCAACAACCTTAGCAACAACAATAATTACCTGTTTTCAATTAGCCTGCATTGAACCTTCCAAAGAGTGACTCTAACACCTCGGTTAGATGACTGTGTTACTCCTAATAAGGGAAATATGCAAAAGGAAAAAGATTTATAGTGAATTTCCCAGGGTTTTTGCTCTACACAGAAGCAAAATTTAAGTTTCCATAGAGTTCTGCTGCACTCAGAAATGTGAGCCTCATTGAAGTTTCATCAAGTCGTTATAAACTTGGGCTTCTCCACCTTTTGGTTTTTCTTTTTTACTCTTAATAAATGAACCCAACCCTACAATTTTCCTGGGGAATCTCCTGGATGATGGTGAGGATTTACTGCACTGGACAGAAAGTGCCCTGATGACAGAAACTGGCAGTATTTTACTCCTGGGTATGCTTTGCCCACCTCTTTTATCATTTGACTTCTCTGAAATGAATAATCAAATATAAGACAAGGAAATTTACACCTGGTATGTTCACAGAGGCTCCTTTGGTAAGATCAAACCTGAGTTCCAACTTTTTCTTGCAAAATAAAGCTGTGATTGTGCAAACTGCTCACAGGCACTTGGAGGATGTTTTCAGTCACTGTTTCATTCTTCTGGTATGTGGATGATGGTGCTGTCACAGGAGTCAGGTGCATTCCCAGAGCAGGTCACCCCCTCCTGACCTGGTGCCACTGTCTGGAAACCTGAACCAGGGCCCCGTGTGTCACCCTGAGGCAGCTGGGCAGTGCTGGACACCTGCAAACATAAATCACACACTGGGCTGGGCTGAAACTTAAACATCACGGGCAGGGACACTTCCCACTGTCCCAGGCTGCCCCGAGCTGGCCTTGGACACTCCAGGGATGGGGCAGCCACAGCTGCTCTGGGCACCCTGTGCCAGGACCTCAATTCCCTCACAGGGAACGATTTATTTGTGTAATCAAAACCCACCCTGTGGCAGTGTGAAGCCATACCCTGTGTCCTGTCACTCCAGGCCCTTGTCCAAAGTCTCTCTCCATGGTTCTCGGAGCCCCTTTGGGGCTTTTTAGGCCGCTCCTCAGCCGTGTCTCCAGCGCTGCCGCAGCACCCCAGCTCTGAGGAGCAGCAGCTCCTGTCCCTCAGGATCCTGCGCTGTCCCTTAACTCTGCAGCCTGGAGACCTCCAGCTGGGGGACGCCTCGGCCCCGCGGCCTTTCCCCTTTGCCAGGACTGTCTGCCCACGGCGTTCCGCTCGTTCCGCACCTTCCCCAGACCCCTCCGAGCAAGTCCCGCCCTCACGGTCCCTCACGGTCCCTCAGGGACCCTCAGGGACCCTCAGGGACCCTCAGGGTCCTTCACAGCCCCGCCCATCAAACCCCGCCCCCAGTGACGTCACTGCGCGCGGATCCGCCCACCCCTCCCCGCCAATCCGGCCCCGCCTCTGCCTCCCGCCCCTCCCCGCCCCACGTGCTCGGGGCGGGCCCCGGCGCGCGGCGGCTCTCGCGAGATCCCCGATGTAAACAAAGCCGCGGGGCGCGCGGCGGGGGGGGCAGCGCCGCCCGCCTTTCGCCGCCCCGGCCGCGTCCCGCCGCGCCCCGCCCACTGCCAAGCAGCGCGGCTACCGATTGGTTGAAAGCGGGACGCGGCCCGCCCCCGGCGCGCTCCGATTGGCTGCGGGCGCGGTGCGCTGGGTGTCATTGCCCGGGGGGTCCCAAACAGTGTCAGTGGCGCCGGGAGCCCGGCAGGTGAGGGCGGCCCGGGCCGGGGATGTGTGGCGGGGCTGCGCTCGGGGCAGCGCTGCGGCGGCTCGGAGCGGCCCCGCAGGGAGGCCGGGCCGGGCAGCGGCCGGAGCGGGGGGCGGCGGGCAGGGCAGGCCCGCCCGTGAGGCCTGGGGGACCCCCGGCAGCTGCAGGCGGAGGGCGCGGGGTGCGGAGCGAGGGGCAGCCGGCGGGGTGGGCGCGCTCCGGGAGGCCGCGGCCCCGCTCTCCGGGCGGCGGCGGGAGAGAGGCCGGGCAGGTCGCGGTGTTTGTGCGGAGTTGCTCAATAGCGGCGGCGGAGGTGCCCAGGCCGGACCGGCCTCTGCCGGGGCTCCGCTGGGTCGGGCGGCCCCGCGGGTGCCCCGCGCTGAGGCGCGGCCGTGCCGAGGCCCAGAGCCGGGGCTGGGACGGTCCCGGGGCTCGCTTCCCTCGGGCCGGGGTGCCACAAGGTGCTGGCACTCGGGGCACGGCACGGGCGGGTGTCCCTGGGGTGATTTCATCCTTTCCACGAGGTGATTTCATTCTTTCCATGACATTTCGCCTTTCGAGGTTCCTCGGCGCGTGTGTCAGGCTGCTGTTGTGGTGCTGAACGTTTTGTTACTAACCATTGTTTTGCTGTCAATTTCCGAGTGGTTATCCTCCCTCCTTTAATGGGCTGGTCCTTGCAGAGTCTGGCCTGACGTGAAATGATGCTGATAACTGATACCTCCTTGGGGATTTGGCTTTTTCTTTTACTTTGTGAACAAGTTTGGGGTGGGAGGACAGCGCAGAGCAGCTGAGGGGTTCCCTGAGGAGCTGGCGGGGATCTGGGGTGCTCCTCAGGTGCTTTCTGCCTGTAGGAATGTCACACAGAATTTCCCCTGGAGAACAGAAGTGTGAAGGAAAGCTTGAGGATGGCACAAAAAGCTGACATAAAGCAGCAGAATATGTAGCTGCAATGTAACCCATGTTTTCATGAGTACAGTACACTGCAATTGTGACTGCACGTTATTTTTATATAATTGTTTTCTGAGCCAGCAGCCCATTAGGAAATAGTGGGTTTATGTAATGGTGATGACAACTGTGTACCTGTACCACTATCTTTACTCATAGAATCATGGAGTGGTTTGGGTTGGAGGGCTCCTTCAAGATCATCCAGTACAGTTTGAGATAATTTTCCCCTTTATCATGCAGGTGTGTGGGGTTTGGTTTTATATTTTCACAAACATTCCAGGAGCTGCAGTGATTGAAGCAGTTTCCCGCTTGGTGCGTGATTTTCTTTCTCTCATTAAAAAAGTGCTGTAAAGAGTCCTGCAGGTGTGTGTAAGTGAAATTTCTCTCTCACCACCCTGAAGGACACACGAAGAACTTGTGGAATAACCAATTTTGTGGCAATTTTAGTGAAAGTGCTGTGTTTGCTGCAGGTGTGTGCCCGCAACGATGGCGACCGAGTCCCCGCGCCGCCCCAGCCGCTGCACTGGAGGAGTGGTGGTTCGCCCTCAAGCTGCCACGTAAGAACCTTCTAGAAGAGCAGCCCTTTCTGAAAAGGGATTGGTTTTCTTGTGGAAGAGCCCAGCCTGAGCTGCTTTGGGTTTTTCCCCCCCAAATCCAGCTTGTGTTGACGCTGCAGTTTGGCTGCGCTGAGCGTTGTCCAGTAAAATCAGCACGTGGCATTTCTGTCTCCCTGAGTGGGATCCCATCCTTTACACACCAAAGCTGAATATTTAAAAGCTGATTACTTGCCAAGTTTTGTTGTTGTTTGCACCTTTTTGCTGCACAAACATTGCAGTGTAGAAGAGTGATGCCAACTTCTTCCTTAGGCCAGAGGGATGTGCCACATGTAATCCTGTCTGGCTGTTCTTTTAACATCACCTTGCCCCAGGAGTGGATGTATTAAAGCACACAAAACTTGTCATTAAAGTCCTCCAGGAAGAAGAATTGTGGATTTTTAAAATTTATATTTTATTAAAAGAACAAAACCAAGATAAAAGGAAGAAGCTCCATCCTTCTGGTCAGAGCACCTGCCAAACACTTTTTGTGCCTGGGCATCCTGATTTTCCCTGTGTGCACATGGGAATGCTTTCATGGCAAAAGAGCTTTTTGGCTGTAAAACAGCCTGGAAGATTGATGGTCTTTGTCTGTTAAAGGAGTTTTGTAGCAATTTTTCTTCCTTCCTTGGGATGTTTATGCTGCTACAAAATGGTATCATATGAAAATGTCCACGTCAGGGGGTGTTACTGTGCCCTTGGAGATAACTGTATTTCCAGAAACAAGTTTCACTTCATTTTTATTAAAGCTCACAAGAAACAGATTGTTGTAGCACAAAAAATTGTGTTTGAACTTCGTCCTGCAGCCATTTTTTTAATGTGGCAAAATTCCTCCACAAATGCATTTCCTCTCTGTAACAACATTTTCTTCAAAATGTGCTTTAAGAGTATTATAATAGAAAAAATACTGTAAGAAGTTGATTGTTCTGAAGATGATTATTTGTTCTTTTTTTTAAGCATCGTGTTTTGTTCTGGAGGTACCTGTTTGTGCCTCAAAAATGTCATTTTTTTATGAATCTGTGTGCACTGAGCACTCAGCAGCATTCTGCTGCTCATGTTCATTTTCTACATCATTATTAAAGGAAGATTGGGCTTTTTTTGTGGATTATGTTGTTTTTAACCACTTTCAAGACACCTCCCTGGATTTTTTTTCAACTTTGAGGGAGATTTAGAGCACACACTGTGAATAAAACACCTCCCAAACATCAGCTTGGGTTCAAGATGTGTTTGGGGAGAGGGGAAAATGTGCTTTGCATGAGCTGAGCCACGAAGGCAGCGTGACTGTGGCTGCTTGGCATTCCCAGGGCAGCCTCAGACACTGTGTTTAATTCTCACCTGTGGCCTGGCATTTTAATAAAGGTGTGCAGGGGCAGCCGGGCTGACCTACATAAATCAGAGAGGAATCAGCACAGGAGGAAGCACAGCTCATTTGTAAGGGCTGAGCCTAAAGCTGAGTGGGACAGTGTGGGATGCAGAAATCCTGGGGTGGCTGGTTTGGTTTGGAATAGGCTTTCTGGAATGTGAAACTTCATATTTTAGATTTAGCTCTCTTTTCAAAGAGGTGTTGCAGCATTTGGGTTCATGTATCTTCTGTGGGGTTGTGTGTAGACCTAAATTCTCCAGAGTGCTGCATTTTCAGTGCTGAACACTCCTGGTTTTATTAAAACAATCTTCAGAAAAAAAAAAAACAACAGCACCTTTGGCCATCCAGAGTTCCTAATTTACAGTTCTCCTTTGTTGCTATGAGAAACCTTGAACTGGCACAGGAAAAATTGCAACAGCACAAAAGTTGATTTCAGAGCTGTTGCCTAAAGCCAACCTGAAGGCTTTTCTGAAGTAATCTCAGAGTTTTTGAAGGCAGCTCAAGAGTTCCTTGTGGCTCCCAGCAGCAGTTTCTGCAGGGCTTCAGCACCATCTGTGTGCTGCTCTCAGCCCCCGCTGTGGTTACTCAGCACTTACACAGGGACTGCTCAGAGCACTGCCTTAACTCTGCCCCAATAAACGTGCCTTGCACTTTAAACCCTCCCCAGCTGATGCTGCTGCTGATTCCAGCAGGGAATAACCTTCCCAAGCTGTGAATTCTCCTCTGGAAATGCCTCTGCTTGCTGTTAGGGAGGGTTTTGTTCCATCCCTGCCCCTGCCAGCACTGTCCATCCTGCACAGGAGCTCTGGGAGTTTGTTTGTGCTGCCAGGAGAGCCCCAGCCATTGTTTAAATCTCATTTGGATGTTTCATTCAAGTAGAAAAATCCTGAGGAGTGATTTCCAAATCCCTGCACCACTTCAGGCCCCTCTGATGTGGAGAACATGGCTTATTCCTTGAATTTAGAGTTTATTCTTTCCCCCCAAGCAGTTATTCCATCAGCAGGTTTTTTACAGACTTTTATGGCTCTTACTCAGTCCTGGCATAACTTACAGGCCACAATTTACATTATCAGAATTTGGCAGTAAAATTAAATGCCTGCATTGCATGTTTAGCATTCTGCTATGTGCTAAAGGTTGCCCATGCTTCCTTTTGCTGATCTAATTTAATAATTCATCACCATTTCTGAGCTCCTTTGGCTGAAATTCTCCTTCTGTTTTCCAGGGAACAATCCTACATGGAAAGTGTTGTTACCTTCCTCCAAGATGTTGTGCCACAGGTAGGGTGTGGGTCTTTAAAACTTCATTTTTCTTCAGTGCACACTTGTCAGGAATCCTCACTCTGCTTTGTACATTTATTATGTCACCAAATAAATAAACAAACAAACAAATAAATACTTTTAGTAGATATATTTATATATTTTAATATATTTATATGTAATAAATATGGCACTGGAATTGTCCCTTCCTGGTTGCCTCCCAGTAGCAGAAGGGAATTAATTTTGTTTTACTCTTTAGGAAAGCTGTAGTTCCTGGTGGAGGAGCCCTGCAGCTGATTGCAGCTTCAGGAAATGATCCTGATTCTGATTCCAGGGAATGATTTAGTGTCTTGTTTCCTCATGAGTTTCCTCTTAGGAATTCCCAGTGCATTTATTCTGTAATGATACAAAAACAGTGCCCTCAGTAATATCAATTTGTGAAATGTATTTTTGGACTCAGGGTTAAAATTAAACATAATGAAAGTTTCACTGAGGAGATTGCTGCATTCCACAGCCCCCCATTGCCCCTGGCTGGGTAAAGGACACAGTCTGTGTTTTATTTTCCACATCAGCCTGCCTTGGAAGCGTGGAATGTGATTTGTTTTGAAAAGTAAACCCCACACTTATTTTTCACATTTGCGTTTTTAGTCCATGTTGTTGCTTTTCTGGCATGTATGAGGTGATTATACAAGATGTGTTCATGTTTAATCCCAAATGGTGCTCAGTGTTTTGGTGAATTCACTTGGCAGGGATGGTGTTTCAGCTTCTCCTGAGGACTGTAAAACCTCCAGCCTGGAAACACTGCAGGCCTCACTCCACAATTCCTTTTTGTATCTCATCTTTTTATGGGGATCTGTAGAACACAGGGCTGAAACATGGACCTGTTCTCCTGGAGTTGCAGTTTGTTCTCTTTTAAATGGCTGCATTAAAGTTGTCACAAACAGAGCTGAGAGGTGTCAGTAATATAAACTGTGGAGTAAAGGTCTCTTTCTTTCCTCAGTCTGCCTTGCAAAGCTTTTAGGTGAATTAAAGAGAATTTTAATGATGAAACACCTCATGTGAGAACCTCCAACACTGCTGAAATTAAAGACTGTAGAAGCCACTGTGTTTAACTTTATTAACTCCCTCTAAGTCATTTCTTACCTGCCCCAGATTTATTGTCACAAATATTTTGTCATTCTTCCCTCAGTGAGGGATGTTCAGCCAGGTTATGTTGTGTGAGTGCTGGTGACAATAAGCTCCATGGATCATGTTTGGTTTTTAATTGAGTTCCTTCTTACAGGGGATGAAAAATCCCTGTTAATCTTCCCTGTTTCAACCCTTTTGCTTTTTGTCCAGGCCTACAGTGGAACCCCACCAGAAGAAAAAGAGAAAATTGTCTGGGTCAGATTTGAAAATGCAGATTTAAATGGTATGGCTTCATTTTCTCCCACTTGTACTTGTGAGTTTTGGGTCCATGTGCAATAATTCCAGTCAGCTTTCTCTGTAATGGAATAATCATAAATATTATGATTTTCTTGAGTAAAACCTCTCTTAAATGACATTTTCAACCATGAGAGAATGAGCAAAGCTCACTGACAGCATGGAGGCATCAGATATAGAGAAGATTTATTTAGGGTGGTAAAAGAGGATGTGTCCAGGCCCAGTCAGAACAGGCTGCATAAAATGAATTTAAACACAACATGAAAAATATTCTAAGGAGTTTTGTTATATGAACCTATAAAGGGAATGCCTGAGTTTTTATAAAAAATAAAGGGAAAACAAACTCACAAGCAAACAAATTTTAACTGGCCATAAAAAAATATATATATATATATGGCCACATAGAGATTATAGATAATTTCTAGTTCTAACAACCCTGATTTAGGTTCACTCTCCATCCCTAACCTTCCTTAAATAAAAAGGAACAGGGAGAGGAGCACAGGTCTGAAAGGGGAATCAATCACCATTTTCTCCTAGACCATGTTGGTATCCAGAAAATTTTTCTCCAATATTTTAAATTTTGAAGCTTTCTCTTTGTGAAACTTTAACAGTGATGTTTGCAGGTGCAAATATAAAAGAATATATTTCAGTATTGCTCCAGCACGAAAATGTAAAGCAGTTTGGTTACTTTTAGTTCTAACAACTGAGGGAACACAATCTAATGTTGCTGAGAGCTGGATCCTGACTTCTAATGTGGTTTTGTTGTTGAAATGTCCTTCAGATACCTCCAGGAATATGGAATTCCATGAGATCCACAGCACTGGGAATGAGCCCCCGCTGCTGCTGATGATTGGCTACAGTGATGGGATGCAAGTCTGGAGCATTCCTGTGAGTGCAGAGCTCACCCTCCTTCCTTCCCCTTTTCTCTCTCAGTTTTGTGTTCCAACTTTAATATTTTACATTGAATTTCTCCTATTGGAGCATTCCTGTGAGTGCAGAGCTCACCCTCCTTCCTTCCCCTTTTCTCTCAGTTTTGTGTTCCAACTTTCATATTTTACCTTGAATTTCTCCTATTGGAGCATTCCTGTGAGTGCAGAGCTCACCCTCCTTCCTTCCCCTTTTCTTACTCAGTTTTGTGTTCCAACTTTCATATTTTACACTGAATTTCTCCCATTGGAGAAATACCTGTGAGTGCAGAGCTCACCCTCCTTCCTTCCCCTTTTCTCTCTCAGTTTTGTGTTCCAACTTTAATATTTTACATTGAATTTTTCCCACTGAAGGGAAAGAGCCAACACTTCCCATCAGTGTCTCATGGTTTGTGTGTAATGTTCTTATCTTCAGATAATCCTGAGCACAGCTCAAACACTTCAGTTCATGTACCTGCAGATTTTTGAGGGCTTTTTACACATTATTTCTGCTAAGTCCATTTCCTGACTCAAACTGGGAGCAGTGTTTGCCATTCTGGAGTAGTTTACAACCCCAAAACAAAACTGGATTTTGTTTTTTAACAGAAAAGAATAAGGGTTCAAAAAACCCCTTGTTTGCCATTCTGGAATAGTTTCTAGCCCCAAAACAAAACAGGATTTTTTTAAACAGAAAAGGACAAGAATTTAAAAAAACCAACAGGATTTGTTTGTCCCAGGAACTCCAGTATGACAGTATTTATAGTATTTTACAATCACATGCTTGTCATGGCCATGATTTGCAATTTTAATTTGCTGAAGGCCTCTGTGTGCACGTGGCTTTGATTTCATGCTGTCGTCCCCACGCCCTGGCTTGTGTTGCACAGTGGTTTATGGGCACGAGGTTTTCATTTGGAGAATTCCTCCCAAACTGCTCAAAATGAGAGAATAAAGTTGAATACAGTAGGTCATAAAATTCTGAACTTAAAAAAGCAAAATTGCTCACAACACCTTATCCTTCAGGATGAAGCAGAGAGGATGGAGTTCTTTCCCTTTGTAAAATACTTTGTTTTTTAAAGAAATTTGTACATTTTACAACTTTCTGGTTAGCTGTGTAGGACATGTGTTTATATACCAGCAGCTTAGAAAATAATGTTAATTTCTAAAGCAAAAATTCAGTTTAATTGAGTTTTATGGGTGTGGTAGGGCCTTTCCCTTCTTTATTGCATCTTATTATCCTCGTGATTGCATCTCGTTAGCACAAATGAGGAAATGAGCTGATGAGGTTTTGTGCTTGGAGGAATGTTTAACATAAATGGAGTGAGACCGAATATACCTCGCTGAATTTCAGTATTTTGTCACTGTTTATTAAAATTTAGGAACTTTAACTGAAACTTGGGAACATTTCAGCCACAAATGGGATTTTCTGTCGCGGTGCGTTCCACGAAGCGCCCACACGGGGGCGCTGGGACACCGGGCTAAGAGCGGCAGCGCCGCCTCATCAATCATTCATTAATTAATGAATTAATTACCATACCCTGAGCATCACAGCGGCTGGAGCTCAATTATCCTACCAAAACACCCCATTTTACCCAGCTGAAATGTTTTTATCCGGATGAACCTGTGTTTTCTGCTAAAAAAGGATAGATGTTTTCATTTTTTCTTTATATCTTTTTATTTCCTTTTTTCTCCTTCCTTGTGTCCAAATGAGCCACAAGTGAGGCCATGGAATACCTGATTTTACCTTCTTTTTAATAGGACCATTCAGCCAGGCTGTATTTTTTTTTTTTTTTCCCAATGTATTTCACTTCTTCATCATTGCTAGCTTTTGATGGTATTTGCTATATCAGGAAAAATAACAAAAATTAAGTTGCAGGACAGCTTCTCTTAGTTTTGTTCAACCTTTGCAGAAGTATGAGCAGGGAGGAAGTGCAGTGAAATGGAGAAAATGCCAAATGTGGAAATATTTTACCGTGCACCTTCAGGATGTCAGCTGTGGGGATATTGCATCATTTTAGCAGCTCTTTATTTGGATATTCTGTGAAATTCTGAGAGCTCAGCCAGGGAGGTGCAGCCTGGACCTGGACACTGTGGCACTGTTGGAATGGCTCCTCTGTCAGTGCAGATTTTCACAGCAAAATCATCATTAACATCAGCTTTAAATATCATTGCAGAGCAGGATTTGTGTATCCAACAAATTTAGAGGGAACGTAAACTGGAGAGGGTTTTCATAAACTGGAAGGGATTTTTTATAAACTGGAGAGGGTTTTTCATAAACTGGAGGATTTTTCATAAACTGGAGAAGGTTTTTCATAAACTGGAGGGGGTTTTCATAAACTGGAAGGGGTTTTCCACATTGTTGCTTCTCCTTTGTGTTTTCCCCCCCTTGCTTAGCCTGAGCACAATAAAACCTGGCAGCTCTGTGATTGACTTAATATTTAAGAGCTTATTTGGCAACACTTTTTTGTGCCCTTTGCTGTTACACAAACCTTCCTTCTTGGCCCCACTGATTATTTAGCCTGTAATTAAGCAATGTTATTCCAGCGAAGGAAAAAAATAACCAACTCTGCATTCTCCAGCTTAATCTGCAAAAGCAACAATCTGACATTTATGTGCAAATCTCCTCAGGAAAGTCATTATCTGTAGCATTGTGCTTTTTTATTCCTACAATTGGCCCTCTATTCAGCACTTAATAACGTGTTGCAGGCAGCAGGGGTTGTGTGTGAGTGATTATGAAGTGTTTATGACAGCTCCTAAGCCCACACTCCTGCTAATGGTGCTGCACGGCCTTGCCCACACCTCTCTGGAGCTGAGAGAGCTTTCCCATTGCCATCTCCTCGTATCTGGAGTACAAAAGTGTGATTTGCAGGATGGGAGATCCCATTAGGGAGGCTTCAAAGGGCCGGGGTGGTGTTTGGGGGAGCGAAGTGCAGCACAAGGTGTCCCCCACAGGGCTGGGCTTTGATCTCTGCTCTCCACCGGGGTGGGAAGGTTAAAAGTGGCCTTGAAATACTCCTGGCTGAGCGGGGAGGGATCTGGGGATGCACTGGAGTTGTGTGGTTGGTTTGGAGTTTGTTTTGTGCCTTGCTCCCAGTTTGGTGTTTCACAGACAACTGGAGCTGCTTCCTGCCTGATGTGGTTTCCAAGTGCCTTTTCTGGGTGTTCCTGTCCAGGGAATGCACGTTGGTTTTGTTTTTCATGGTAGGCCGGGAGTTTCAGAAGTAGAAAAATCATCTTAAAGTGACAATTAGAAACTCATCACATCCCAAGGTGCAATCCTTGCTCTGTCCAGGCCTCTTCCCATAGGGAACCACTTGCATGTGCACTCAGAAAAACAGAGTAAGGACCTGACCTAGTGACCCTGGAAAATGTCTGAGGACTTTGCAGAACTTCTATGCAAATCATTTGCTGAGGCTTTGGGATTTTACACTGAAAAGGCACCAGTGTGCCACAAGTGTGGTTTTATAAAACTTCTGATTGCATCAGCACTGCCATAATGTAAAGCACTAGGTGCAACTTCATCCTCATGTTCCTAGAGTAAAATTCCTTGGGCATCTGAACTCTCACAATCTCTAGATAATTACAGAAATCTGGTTTGAATAGAAAAGCTGAGAGAATTTCTAAACTAAAGTGATAAAATTTGTTCATTTGCTTCCAGTCCTTTGCTTTCCCAGCAGCAGCATGACTGGAAGTTGCCTTTAACCCATATGCAGCAATATTGGGTGGTGGTATCTATTAATTGCTTATTATCATATTATAACATCATATCATGATATCTTCATGTATAAAACATACATGAGATTATTTAAAACAACCTCCAGATCCCTTTTCTTGTTAGATTCCCTTTTCCTGTTATACATTCCTCAGTTTCCATTTCTAGATTTGCACAGTAGTTCAAGCCTTGAGTTCCAAACTCCATTTCATTTTGCTTTGGTGTATGTTTGGCATTATTTTTTGCTTTAAATTTTTTTTTCACCACGTGAAAACCATTTTCTCTGGTTGGAAACTATTACTTGTCCTTGGTGTGAACAAAACTTCCTTTGTTCAGGTTTTTTTATGGGTGCGAATTTGTGTTCTCCAAACAATGCCATCAGAAATGAGCCAGTGCTGCAGACTCCCGGGCTGTCATGTTCTGAGCAGTAACTCAAGATCTCTTAAATGAAGAAGAAGATTCTTCTTCCTCCTTTAATGAAGACTTTTTTGGGGGTTTGAATCCTTCACTTCCAGCCTTCCCTGTAGGTCTGGGGGTTGTGGTTGATGCCAGGTTTTGGGAAAGCTGAGATGTTCTACCAGAGCAGCTCGGAGCCCTCATTTTGGATTCCCTCTTCCCTGCAACCAGTACCTGAAGCTGCTTTTACAGCTTAATATCCAATTCTTGAAACCTGTTTGGAAATATTCTTGGCTTTTGGAATGGGAAAGAAAAACTTTTAAGAGCTCTGAGAGCTGCCACGGGGACTTGCTACTTAGCTGGATGCAATCCAAAATGGCAGCCACAGCCTCGCTGCTCACAGGTGCTTTTTGAAGAATTTAGAGCTCTGTTTTCAATTCATGAGCTCTGTTTGTGTTTTGTCTGTGCGTGTGAGACTGTGGAGCTCCAGGGGCTGGTAAGGGGATGTGGAGCCTTTGGCTGGGGGTTCCCAGCCCACAGGTGACCCCTGTCCCCTCCGTGGGCAGCTCCTGGTGCCATCTGGGTTCCTGCTGGGTGAGTGTCCCATTCATTCCCAGGGGACAAACTGAGATAAGGGAGTGGCAGAAGATCAGGCCACACCATCTCTGTGCCCCCAGGGAGGTGTTTGCAGGCAGATTGGATCTGTGTGGCTGTAGCCATGATACTTTATGAAAAATCCTTTCCTTAGGGTTTTTCTCCTGAGAAGCTGAGAGGCCTCAGGAACAAAATGCAAACAATGATTATCTGCAACAGGTGCATCTGTGATTGGTCTCATGTGGTTGTTTCTAATTAATGGCCAATCAATCACAGTCTCAGTCAGTCACAAACCTTTGTTATCATTCCTTTTCTATTCTTAGCCAGCCTTCTGATGAAAACCCTTCTTCTATCCTTTTAGTACAGTTTTAATATAATATATATACTAAAATAATAAATCAAGCCTTCTGAAACATGGAGTCAACATTCTCATCCCTTCCCTCATCCTAAGACCCTGCAAACACCACCAAACGTGACCTCAGCAATGAAGTTTTATCCACAGATAAATGAAGGGCATTAAATTAACCCCAGTTAATTCAGGGGTTTGTAAGTCTGCAAGCAGCACGAGCTGCTGGTGTTTGAAAGAAGTTAATTGGAATTCAAAGAAAATCTTGAACTCGAAGCCCTGATGCATTTTTCAGTGCCAAGCAAACCAAGGAGCAGCCAATTCTCACTAATTCATGGCAGGCACAGGATGCAGTTCTTCCATGAGTCCCTGGCTCAGCAGGACAGTTAAGGACACGCAGCTTAAATCCCCTGAAAAAGCTGATACTGTGTGAAACTCTGCTAGATGAAATATTAGTGTTTTAATGTGATCAGTGGTGTAGTGTCACATCCAGATTTGTTGGAAACTTTATTTTGTGCCTGTTAGAGAATTTGAATTTTCTTTACAGGCGAGGTGCTGGTGGTTGGGTGGCAGCTTGTATTTTCATTACAAAGCCTCCAGTAGGGATGTATCTTCAGATTTGATCCTTTTTAGCTCCCAGGAGTCAGGAAATGCCGAGCACTTTGGCTGTATAGAACCCAAACCATTCCATGGTTTAGAGTGCTGCAAGGACTGAGCAGAGGACCTGTTAACCTACAGTGCTCTCAAAACAGGGGCTAAATACCTGTAATCTCATTTTTGTCACTGTTGGATCCTGTGCCTTTTGTTACTCCATTTAACCTTACTTTCTGTAACCTCCCCCCAGTATGAAAGAATAAATTATCTTTAAATAATGAATATTAATTATTCAAAAGTTACTGCATTACATGCATGAGAAGAGCTGGGCTGGCATTTCCATGTGAAATGCTTCAGCACAAACAAACTTCATTTGCATTTGGACATTTCTAGCTTTTCTTTGCAAGTCTGAGGTTTAAGCTCCACCAGGTCTTGGCACCCCAGGCTGGATAAACATTCTCCTGGAGCTGAGGATATTTAAGAGCAGAACCTGAGTCAGGAGGGTTTGGCCCTCTCGGTGTGTCGTCCTTTGGGGGCTGCAGCTCTGTTTGAAGGAGGCTGGAGCTGGGGCTGCCTGCTGGCAGGGTTCAGAAGGAGAGGGAGGTGTCTGAGCTGTTTGGATATTTTATGGGAATCACTCCTTCCTTACCTTTGTTGTGCTGGTTCCTGTGCCTCGTGTTTTCATTCCACAGAGATGTGCGTGCACGTGTGAAACAGCATTTGCATGGTTTGGGGGAAAATCTTTAATTGCCAAGAATAATAGTTCCCAAACCTTCTATTTTTCTTCTTTTCCATTTCCTCCTTTGCCTTTGCATGGAGCTCCTGTGTTCCAGTGGACAGAGAACGTGCTGCTGTCTTAATTTCTGAAATCTCTTTGTTACTCTGCCCCTCTTTAATTTTCCTCATTTTCTGCTTAGCTGTGCTCTACATTTTCCTGAGCTGTTTTTTCTGGATACAGATGTTTTCATCCATTTTATCCCCACACTGCACTCCAAGCTCATGATCAGATAAAAGCCATCAGCAAACCTTTAGTGAGTTGATGTCATTAACAGTGATTTTAATTGATAAACTGCTGGGCTAAAATGGCTTAAAATGTTATTTCCCCACATTTGTGCAGCTTGTGTGTAATTCCAGGCTTAACAGGGAGAAGCAGCACTTCTCTGTATTGTGTGCAGAAAGGTGGCTTAGCTCTGTAGTAAATGGTATTTTCAAAGTAATTTTATTTATAATTGTGCTTCATGGGGTGGGTTTTATTCTCCCCCATGACCTAGAGCAGTGATAATAAATAACCAGGCAGGAGTGGATGTAAGCTGAGAGCCTGGAGTCCTGTACTTGGGATTTGCTGCTCAAACAGTAGGAGTATTTTAACTTTTTTGGACGTGTGAGCTGAAGTGCAGAAAGAAATGGAAACAACCATAAAATGACATTTCCAAAAGTTCACTTGAATTTATAGTTTATTGATTCCTAAGAACCTTATTCCAAATCATGTTCCCTTCTGATATTGTAAGCTGCTTGTTTGGCAAACCTTGATGCCAGCCTTGGCCGTGTTCTGAGGCTCATTACATCTGTTTTAAGTTGTTGGGTAGCTGGAAATGAGCTCCATAATGTTTGCCATTTTCCTGCAGTTTGACGTTCCATATCGGATCCATTTCCAGGCACTTATGAAAATACATTGAGTGACCATTGCAGGAAGTCTGGAAATTCATCTGAGCTGCTTCTGGTTTAATCTTTTCAACATTGCCATCAGTGACAGGTTTAAGTAGCCTGACCACCATTTTTTATACATGGTTTTCACACCTGGTGAGTTTGAAATGAACCAATATATGAAATTCTCCCACTTTTTCCAGCCATGTTTGCCACTCTTGACTGATTTCTGGTGAGCTGGCATTTTCCTTTAGAACCATGTGAAACGTGGGATAAACTTTGGTGAATTTTAATCAGCTTCAAGTCTTGCTTCTTCCAAAACCTGTGTGGTCATGAACAGTCAATTCAAGCCTTCTTATATTTATATTTTCAGTTGGAGAAATGGCAGTGGTTGTTTAGGCAGAGTGTTACCAATATACCTCTCTACAATTAGCCATTAAATAGATGTATTTTTAGCCATTAAATAGGTGTCTTTTTAGCCATTAAATAGATGTAATTTAAGCCATTAAACAGATGTATTTTTGCAGGTGTTTGTTGTTTTCTGGCCTTTGCAGATCAGTGGGGAGGCTCAGGAGCTGTTCTGTTGCTTAGGCAGAGTGTTACCAATATACCTCCCAAAAATGCCTTTCTACCTACCCTTTTAGCCATTGAAGAGATGTATTTTTAGCCATTGAATGGATATATTTTTAGCCATGGGATGGATGTATTTTAGCCATTGAATGGATGTATTTTAGCCATTGAATGGATGTATTTTAGCCATGGGATGGATGTATTTTAGCCGTTGGATGGATGTATTTTTGCAGGTGTAAGTTGTTTTTTGGCCCTTGCAGATCAGTGGGGAGGCCCAGGAGCTGTTCTCGGTGCGCCACGGGCCGGTTCGAGCCGCTCGGATCCTGCCAGCGCCTCAGATCAGTGAGTACAGCCCCAAACCCTTCACAGAACTCTCTAAAAACTCTGCTCACCCACTCCAGTTCAGCTAACAAAACAGGGTTTGTGTTTTGGGGTGCCACTGGCTTCTGGTTTGTTCAATTTCTTTTTGTTTTACATTAACTTTACTCACTCCGACCCTTTCAGTGGTTTGCGTTTTATCGTCCCTTGAGTGCAGCTCCTCTCTGCCTCTGCTTAAATAAATGGTGGCTTAGAATTTTATCAAATTGTTGTTGTTTAGAATTTTATCAAATTGTTGTTTAGAATTTTATCAAATTGTTGTGGTTTAGAATTTTATCAAATTCTAAACCAAGCTGCTTCATTTAACAGGATTCTTCCAGAAGTTGAGTTAACCCTGAGAAGAACTTGCTGCAAAATCTGAGCAAATGTCCATAAACAAGCAAATTCCTCTAAAAAAATTACTCTGTTCCATCCAAACCCAATCTAATTGTTGGCTTCTGAAAGAAGTGTTTGGGTTTAAATTAAATTGGTAGTTTTACTTTGTGGATTAAAAGAACGTATTTCTAGTATGACCCCATAGTTTGGGGACTATGCTGGTTTAGAATTTCTAGTAATTATTTTATGAATTAATTAATGAACTCAAAAAATACAGCCTAAAATCTTATTATTTAAATTATTCCTAGTGAATTGTACTGATTTTGTGTGTTTCAAAGAAAGTAAATGAAGATTTTTGATGGACATATTATATATTGTTTTAGTGATCTCCTAAGCAGAGGAATATACAAAGTAAGTGTGGCTGTGTAACTGTTACAGGTTCAAGTAACTTACAGCGAAATACTTTCCAAACCTGTTGTTCCTTTATTCCATTTACTGGAACCCTGCATAATTCCCAGTGAGCTGCTGTTATTTGTGTCATTGGGTGATGGGTGTCTGTGCCTCTTCCTCTTTAGAAGGGAAAAAAAAAGGAGAAAGAGAAGTGGAAATGGAAATGAAGTAAATTAATTGAAGAACCTGGGAATTCTGTTTTTTCTGGTATTAAAGCAAGTTTTGATTTTTTAATTAAGAAAATCACCCTCATGGACTCCTTCAAGCAGTTATTGTCCTTCTGCCCCTAAATTCCATATATTTAGCATCTGACAATGATAGTTGCTACATTAGGAAACTATTTAAATTAAGTCATATTAAATTAAACCAAACCTTTTAAAAACATGTTTTGGTCTCTTTTTACATGGCTTGGTTTAAATAAATCTTTGATTAAAAGTACATGAATGTATCATTGACCAGTATCTGGAATCAGATAAAAGTAAAGCTGTAATAAGAGGCCTGAGATAACTAACTCATGAGCTTTAATGATTCTGAACGAAATAAAAGGAATTTGTAAAGGAGAAGCTGATTACCATCAGCAGGCTCAAACACTGTTTTACTGTAAAGCTGTAAAAAGGGAATTATTGAAAATAGGAGTCTCCTGTTGGATGGATTTGGCACGTTCCTAGAAACAGATCTGAGCTGGTGATAAGCAGCTCATTCCCAGGTGTGAAAGGAAAGCTCATGGCTTTAACTTGGTGACTTTACAGCAGCAGAACTTAATAGTTTGTCAACTATTTCATTAAAAACCTGCAGCCCTTTGATGTTAGATCCTCTGCCTCGTGGTGTGCCTCGTGGCATAATGCAGCCTTGTTTCAGAGGGGTTCTTTCATGCAGGGCATCTCCTGCAGCAGCTCCTGGGTGCTGCTGGCACCAGGAACCTGGGCAGTGCCTGGAGCTGCTGCGATTGGCATCTGTGGCACCTGTGCCCTGCTCTGAGGAGCTGGCCCAGCTCTGCTCTGCTCTGAGGCACCCAGAGAAGCTGGCTCAGCTCTGCTCTGCTCTGAGGCACTCATAGAGGCTGGCCCAGCTCTGTTCTGCTCTGAGCCACCCAACCTGGCCTGGCCCAGCTCTGCTCTGCTCTGAGGCACTCAGAGAAACTGGCCCAGCTCTGCTCTGCTCTGAGGCACTCAGAGAAACTGGCCCAGCTCTGCTCTGCTCTGAGGCACCCAGAGAAGCTGGCCCAGCTCTGTTGTGCTCTGTTCTGCTCTGTTCTGAGCCACCCAACCTGGCCTGGCCCAGCTCTGCTCTGCTCTGAGGCACTCAGAGAAGCTGGCCCAGCTCTGCTCTGCTCTGTTCTGAGCCACCCAACCTGGCCTGGCCCAGCTCTGCTCTGCTCTGCTCTGGTCTGAGGCACCCAGAGAAGCTGGCCCAGCTCTGCTCTGCTCTGTTCTGCTCTGAGGCACCCAACCTGGCCTGGCCCAGCTCTGCTCTGCTCTGCTCCGTTCTGCTCTGAGGCACCCAGAGAAGCTGGCCCAGCTCTGTTCTGCTCTGAGCCACCCAACCTGGCCTGGCCCAGCTCTGCTCTGCTCTGAGGCACCCAGAGAAGCTGGCCCAGCTCTGCTCTGCTCTGAGGCACTCAGAGAGGCTGGCCCAGCTCTGCTCTGCTCTGCTCTGCTCTGAGGCACCCAACCTGGCCTGGCCCAGCTCTGCTCTGCTCTGAGGCACCCAGAGAGGCTGGCCCAGCTCTGCTCTGCTCTGAGGCACTCAGAGAAGCTGGCCCAGCTCTGCTCTGCTCTGAGGCACCCAGAGAGGCTGGCCCAGCTCTGCTCTGCTCTGCTCTGCTCTGAGGCACCCAACCTGGCCTGGCCCAGCTCTGCTCTGCTCTGCTCTGCTCTGCTCTGAGGCACTCAGAGAAGCTGGCCCAGCTCTGCTCTGCTCTGAGGCACCCAGAGAAGCTGGCCCAGCTCTGTTCTGCTCTGAGCCACCCAACCTGGCCTGGCCCAGCTCTCCTGCATCACTTTGATGTCCTGCTCAGCAGCCTGGAGCAGATGGCCATGAGAAATGGAGGGATTTCTGTAAACAATGCTAAACCCTCCAGATATCAGCCCCTCTGCATGGTCAGGTCACACCGACCAGGGCCTTTGTTAGGCAGGGCTTTAATTATTCTGTGCAGTTCACAATATATGTGGTGTTTTTGGAGACTGAGGCTTTGCACTGTGAGCAGATTTTGGGCGTGCAGAGCTCATGTTTAGACCATGAGAACATCTCAGTCTGCAGTGTGAGGGACAGGAATTCTGAGCTGGAATCCCTCTGAGCCATCTGTGGCTCTTCTCCACTTCCACCCCTGGGGCTGGGCTGGGGTTGGGGTTGTTTCTGTGTGTCCAGGTCTGGATTTTCTCTCAGTGCTGAGGCAGTGATACATTTATTTCAGTTACCTTTGTGGTTCTTTCCCCTACAAAATCAGAATATCGATGCTTTCTGAAGGAAGTCAGTGCTACAATCTCCCATTTTTTATTACTTATCCCAGGTCATTTCACCAGCCCCTGGCCAAATACCTGCTTTGCCTTGTGCTGTGCCATTTGTCAAGTTTAAAAATCAATCAAGAGACTCAGAAAGGCAGGGAGCAGCTCTGTGTGTGGCAGTTCCTGCTCACAGGGGTGACAGGCTGCTGTGGTGAAGTTTAGATCAGTGGTTGTCTGTAAAACCTATTTCCATGTCTCAGCATTATGAAAATAAATTCCTCCAGCCAGCTGAATTAATTTATTGCCATTTTCTAGATTATGCTGCTTGCAGAAAGATGATATAATAGCCCTACATCTCTCAGTGAATTTGACTGTTCTCTCAAATTGACTTATAAGTGAGGGAAAAAGCAAAAAAAGGAAATAGAAAGAATTTAGAGGTACTAAAACCCATTGAGAGTTGAAATATTGCAGCAGATTTATCCCTGTTCTCCACTGCTCCCATCTTTGATGTTGGTAAAATTCAGATTGGAACCTCAAAAGCTGACTCAGCTTTATGTGCAGGTACACTTAAAGAGTTTTAATATTTGGGTTGCTTTCTAAAGGAAGGCAGATGTGAGGTTTGGGTATGTTCAGCCTCTTGGGTGGCTCAGTGGTTTGAAATCCCCAAAAAGGCCAAAATGATCCCAGGTTCTGTGGTGGAGGGGCTGGCCCTGCTGGATGGACAAGCAGGGTTTGGGCTGCTTGTGCAGGTGTGTGTCTGAGCTCTGCTGGGTTTTGGGATAATGAATGGCAATGGCTGTGGATTATAGAAATTACAGACTGGAATTCTCCAAGTTAGTCTCTTTTAGAGAGATCACAGGGCAGAATTTTGGGGTGCAACTGTAAAACCCCAATTTCTTCGAAGCTTTGGCCTGACCTGTGTTTCCTCATGACATCATAAATGAAACAAATCCATTATTTCATTGTTTTCTGGTGCTTTAGACCAGTGCACCTGAAACCTTCACCCAGCTGGGCTGAGAGGGAATTCCAGCCTGGGGCATTCCCAGCTACTGCTGGGCTGCTCCAGGACCATGAATGCCACAAGATTTCCAAGGAAAGGATGGGAATGAGAGGGGTTTAGTGGAGCAGGAGCAGCACTCATAGTGAAATGGTGTCGCAGAAAATGAGGCCTTTGCCAGGGATGAGCCATTTGTCGGTGAGGGGAGACTCAGACACTCAATATGAGTGATAAGCAAATTCCAGTTTATTGAAGAGAGCATCAGGCACTTATACAGCAAATAATAAGCTTATGAATATTCTGTAAGCCAAGCAATCTATTGGTTAAACTATAGCATTAACTCATTCCTCAGGGGTTCCATCTCTCTTTTCTCATGTCTCTTTCTCTGTTTGTTATCACACTACAGCTAGGCCTCAAGGACACGCTATCAACACAGGTGCAGGACTTGGAATTAGCCATGGTTTTGTACTTTTCTATTCTCTAGCAGCTAAATTCCCAGCAAAATGGGACTGATCAGTGGAATTACACACCAGGGCAATCCACACATGGTGCCTCCGAGTGCTGCTGAATAGGTCACAGTGTGAAATTCAGAAATTCTCCCAGCGGTTGGCTCCTGGTGGCAAACCAGGGCCATTCCCAGAGTTTGGGCAGCTTTGAGTTGCTGTGCCACCCTCTGGGCTCCATTTCCATCGTGCACCAAGGTGTGCTGCCTTGGGTGCTGCTGTCACTCCTTTTATTGGCATTATTGAGAGGCCTTAGCAGGCCCTGGGCTCCCAGTTCACAGTTTCATCAGCAGGACAGGCTCTAAGCTGCTCTGAGCTTAGTGTGGGTAACCTTTTGACTTCATAAACTTCTAAATGTTGATTTGTATGGAATTTCATTTAGCCACAGAGAGATTTTTTTCCCCCTCCTTTTTTTTTTTTTTTTTTCAATTTTAAGCACACTAACTGAAGTGAGGTTTTTAAAAAACCAAACCTATCATTTAGCTAAATGGAGCTGTAGATAAGGTGGTGCCTTGTTGGCAGGAAGGGCAGTTTTCATTACTTTAATTGTGTGATTTGTCAGGATTTCCAGCATTTTATAAATGCTGTAGTGTTATATGACAGAGTTAAAAGGATTTAGAATAAAAGGAGTTTAAGAAAGAGACTTTGCAACAGGATTTCAATACTTTTTGTATTTGGGGGGATTTAGAGAGCTGTTTTTCATTTCAATTTTGTTAAACACTGTGTGTGCAGCAGGTGTGTGCCACGTCAGCGCCTCGCACATGCAAATAAACACAATTTTACAAATGAAAATTAATCCAGCAGAACTTGGGGGATTAAATGCCACCCCAGAGCTGGGAGAGGCTCCTGCCTCCATTAGAGCCCAACACATGTCACTGTGCAATCTCGTGGATGGGACAGCTATTAACCTGATTTAATGCCCTCAGAGGCCTCCAGTAATGATCCTTTCCTGCTCTATTAATATTTACATTCTGAAAGTACTGGAGTAGGAAATGGATTTTTTTAAAATTGAGGGACTCGGGTCATTATGGACAGAAATCAGAAGTTTAAGCACCTATTGCAGAAATTTTGCAAATCTGTGCTGTGGGTATTAAATCTGGCATTGCTTTTGATTTTGGGCACTTGATTCCCTCACTCCCCCCCACATTTTTCCTCCTTCTCTCCCCTTTCTTGTCATTAAATTAGACCATAAATAAACACCTGAATTTGTGTCTCTAATATATCCTAGTGAAAAAAAGAAGGAAAGAAGTAGAGTTAAATCCTTCAGGTGAAATCCTGGCTGCACTTGAATCAGTGGCACAGTGCTGGTAGTCAGCATTTCACCCTGAACAAATGGAACTCATCTGTTACCTGCACTGAGGGAAACAAATGGGCTTGCCAGACTCTTAAGAAGACTTTTATGTTTCATTTATCAATTTCCAGGTCAGTACATACAGTACAGGTTTGACTCACCAAAGAGCTTGGAATAATAGGAATAAAAGGAAAATCCATCTGGCTGGTTTAGGTTATTTGTAAAGCTATTGTTGATGGTGGAGTTATTGATGGGATCCATTTGACTTTATAAATACCCAAAGGTGTAGGAGGGAAGATTTTTCCTGGTACAGTTGAGAGGACTCAGCAGTGTTTGTTACAAATTAAATGCATGTACCTGAGTCATTAATAATTAACAGTCTGCTATGTCAAAATGTATATTGTTAATTGTTGTGCCTTTCTGAATAAATGATTTCGTTCTGTACAGCACTATTCAAGATTTAAATTTTGAGCAGACTATATCACTAATATTCTTTAGAGATCAAAGGGTTTGGTGTATAATGGAGAAAAAAATTTCCATTATTCACCACACATGTGCAGACCCATAGATAGATAATGAGAAAAGGCAAAGGTTGAAAGAAAATGGAGGAAAGTTAGTAGTGGTGGTATTGGTTGTTACTGTGTTATTTAAGTTGGGTAGAAACATACCCTGGAATTCAGTTAAACATTGTTCACAAGCAGAAGTGAGATTTTTTTTTTTTTCTTTAAAAACTCAATTTCAGTTTTATTTCTGTTTACACAGCAATAAAGCAAAGCTCTCCAAACTCTTAAAACCCCATTTGAAGAAGTGTGGCGTCTTTAACAGTCTGCTTGTGCTGGGCTGGAGGTGTGAGTGAGCCTGGGGGCACAGCAGGGCTAGCTCCTGGTGCCAGGGCTGCCAGGGCTGGATCCCAGTGCCAGGCTGGATCCCAGTGCCAGGCTGGTGGCACTGGTGTGGGACAGGGTCCCAGTGCCAGGCTGGGAGGACAGGGTCCCAGTGCCAGGCTGGTGGCACTGGGGTGGGACAGGATGGCAGTGCCAGGCTGGTGGCACTGGTGTGGGACAGGATGGCAGTGCCAGGCTGGGAGGACAGGGTCCCAGTGCCAGGCTGGTGGCACTGGGGCGGGACAGGATGGCAGTGCCAGGCTGGTGACACTGGTGTGGGACAGGATGGCAGTGCCAGACTGGTGGCACTGGGGTGGGACAGGATCCCAGGCTGGTGGCACTGGTGTGGGTCAGGGTGGCAGTGCCAGGCTGGTGGCACTGGGGCAGGACAGGATGGCAGTGCCAGGCTGGTGGCTCTGGTGTGGGACAGGATGGCAGTGCCAGGCTGGTGGCTCTGGTGTGGGACAGGATGCCAATGCCAGGCTGGTGGCACTGGTGTGGGAGAGGGTGGCAGTGCCAGGCTGGTGGCACTGGGGTGGGACAGGATGGCAGTGCCAGGCTGGTGGCACTGGGGTGGGACAGGATGGCAGCTCTCTCCCAGCTCTGCCTGTAATTTGAATTTCTGTCCCTTATCTTGCACAAACCTGGAGTTCTGTGTAATATTCTGAATATTGGGCCCCAGCCTGAACGTGGAACCTGGACAAACAGCATGTGGTGATTTGCTTTTTCTTTTCTTGTGTTTTCCCTCTTGCCAGGTGCTCAGAAATGTGATAATTTTGCTGAGAAGAGGCCTCTGCTTGGTGTGTGCAAAAGCATTGGGTCTTCTGGGTAAGAATGTTTTCTGTGGATAAAAGGAATATAGAAATTGTATTGACATCTGAAAAGCCCAGCAGATGACATCTTTAAACTTTGTTCCTTTTTTCTTCATGGGATAACACTGGGATGTGGCTTTAAACTATTTTTTTAGTGTGTCAACATATATTTTCCTATGACTTAAGCTTTTGGAAAGGAATGAAAAAGAGACTCTTGATATAAAATAAATAAAGAGGTATTTAAAGTTTATTTTATTCTCAGTGGTATCACAACTTTATGATTAACCTTTTCTGATATTAAGCCAGGTCAGAATTATTATTGTGACGTGTTTAAAGCAATCTCTGTGTCTTAAAAAGTAATTTTTCAAGCAGCAAATGAATTACAAATACCAAGCATTTCATTGTTGCAGCCACACACTGTATTAATACACACGTATTAGCAAAATACACGTTAAACCTCCTTCCTTGAGTTACAAAAATCAGTTTACACTCTTGTTTTGTGCTCTCTCCAGAGCTGTTGTATCACTGCTCTTATAAAAGAGGCCCTTGAGATATTTTATGGTTGATTCAGACAATGCACAGGATTTATATCTCTACCTACAGGAAAATATTTGCTTTTCAGGGGTAATCCTCTACACAGCCATTTAATGGCGGAGCAGCTGAAGTAAATCTTCTTACAGTTGTAAGACTAATTCTGTGCCACACCTTTTTCAATTAAGAATTAATCACTGTGTGTGTGAAGGAAGAACTGTCAAATCTTTACCTTTCTCTGGTATTGCTGGGTTAAATTGCAATTTTAATATTACCTGCCTTAAATGTTTGAAATAAAATCCACATAAAGCAGAGAAGTGAATTTTTTCTTTATGTATTTACAACTTGCAAAAGCCAATTTATGGTGATTTTTCTCCTTTTCTTCTCTGCCCTGTAAGTTTAACTATTTATAAATTAGAGGTGCAAATACTGCTCTGTCTTTATCCAATCAGTGTATTTATATATGTAAAGGATGTGTTGGTTTAGTAAAAATCTTCCTTACAGTCTTGTTTTAGAAGCTGAGGTACCTGAGGAATGAACAAACCCTGAAGATAATTATTTTCACTGTGTTGTTGTATTCCTGTTAATGGAAAATAATTCAAAGATTCTGGGCACTTTCTGCTTTCCTCAGAAAAAAGCCCCAACACCATAATATTGTAATTTCTAAATCACTCTTTGTTGTTACCATTATTAATTATCTCCCAGATGAATTTCCTGCTAATAGATTTTGTTTTCTATTCCTGTATGTGATCATTTCATACTCATCAACAAGATGGAACTTCTGCCTCATATCTGATTTTCTGGTACACACAGTTTTGTATTTTAAAATCACATTTTTCCAGCTAGTAAAATGACTGAAATGTTTCACAGGGGGGTTGGCCTGGATGATTTTTAAGGGTCCCTTTCCAACCCAAACCAGTCTATGATTCACTGTGTAATCTTTTCAAAACAATTGTTTTCATAGCCCCCCAAAAGATGCAGTCCTGACACAGAAATGGGAAACAGATTGTGGTTTTTGGCTGGTATTTCTCTGCTGGTTTAGAGGTTGGTTCAGTCAGCTTCAGTCTTAGATTACAGATTTGCAAATTAAAAGGAAAACCAAAAAAGAAAGAATATCTGACTAAATGTTGGGGTTGTGGAGGGTTGTAAAGACATGCCTGCTTGTTCCTGGTGATAAGACAAACAAATCTGTATAGACACACAGAATTAATGGATGGGTTTGGTGCACATGAATGCATTTCCTAGGTGGTAAAACATTAAGATATCTCTATTTTCCCCACATGGGTTATTTAAGCCATACTTTGGAACAGACTGGATCTGTAAAAACACTGTCAAATACACCAGAGAGGTCCAAAATACATTACCTTAATTCTGTTCAAATGTAAATGTTAAATAAATACTTCAGTTTAGGTAATGGAGAAGTTGAAAGGGGAACCAACCAATATAATTCTGTTTTAATTCAGATTATTAAAAAAAACAGTTGAGAATAAATGGAGAGATTGCAAGTTTGCCTTTCAGTAGATAATACAGGTAACAAGAAAGCTGAAAAGAATCAAAAGGACCAATCCAGGAGGGAAATAAAAGCACAGGAAGGACGAGGGGGCAGGGAAGGCAGAGCCCTTGTGCTGTCACCACACTCTCCTAAAGCCTTTCTGCAGATCTGGATCTCTAAGCCATCCTTACAAAAAACATTTGATATTTTGGTTCCCTTGTCCTGTGTCCAAACAGCCAAATTATTTTGCTAAAGATGAACAGATTATGCCATAATCTCACATAGGCTGTGGGATAATCAGATGATGCTGCAGGTGTAACTAATTAAACAATCAGTAGGAGATTATTAAAATGTAAGAGTTTGAGGCTTTTGGGGAGGGTGCAGCTCAGGAATGGCCCCTTCAGCAGTCTCTAGCCTGTGCTGGTGTTTCAGTTGATATTTTTAGAAAGATGAATGAGTTTGATGCTATCAAGTGGTGGAAAATTTTGGATGACTTGAAGAATTGGATGGAGGTCATTCAAGGGCATGAGAAGCAAGAGGTAATCTTTATTAATCATGGGAGGAGAGAGGAAATTAGGGTAAATTAAAGAAGGAGGAGTAGTTGGAGCAAAGAAAATGTGTAACTTTGGCTAGCCAGCATTTTTTTCCCCTGCTGATCTGTTTACAAGGCAAATCAATTGACAGCAGATTTTCAGGAAGCGTGTGCTTTATTCTCAGGGCTACTGTAGATGAAATCCTGCTAACCCTAACCCAGGAATGTGTTTGTGGGAGTGCTCAGGTTTGGGAAGCAGCTTCCCATGAGTAACAGCACAATTAAAGCATTAATATTTTCTCAATTAATATTGCAGAGTCGTGTCAGGGGGCTGGCAGGTCACTGGGTAGTGCTAAATTCCAGTGTCCACTCCAGGTGTCTGTAGCTTTTAGTGCTTCAGATGAGCTGGCTGGGAAATGAATTGTCAGACACAAACAGCAAAGCTCCTGTAAGGATCACCCAGGAGGAGGAAATGAGCTCTGGTGAATGAAGGTTTTGTTCCCAGATACTGCTCAGGGGAGCTCTTTCTGGGATGCCCTGAAATTCCAGAAATTTCCTCTGGTTTTTCCTTATGGTGATGGTGAGGGCTCACCTGGCTCAGCCCTGCCTTGGGCTGTGCAAAGGGTGTGCTCACTGCAGATAGAAAATGCACTTTGTTTTCTGAAATCACACAGAAAAATGGTCTGGGCCACATGGTTGTGATTTTCAATTGTGTTGGGCACTGTGAAATAGATTTCATTAAGTTTGTGAAGTACTTGTGGCCTTTTATTGAAGACTGTGCAAAATTCAGATTTTGTGAAGACATTCAAGCCTAGAGAGCAGATTTTATTTAATTATTATGTTCAGAAAAGTACAGTAAGATCTCTAAAGTTGGGCAAAACTCTCTCATTTCTGTTACCTTTGTGGATTTGAGTCCCAGAGGTTCTTGTGCTGCTGCATAACTGCAAAGCCTCATTAACTGCAGAGCTGTGTGGTGGCAGCTGCCCTGCAAACACTTCCTTCCCTTCCAGCAGATGAAAAACATTTTCCTCTCTGATTTCTTTTGGGAAAATTCAGTTTAGCCTTAGCAGGTAGCGTGGTGGCTTTTAAGATCCTGAGAGAGGCAGGAATAAAGTAGTTTAAATTCCTTTTGGTGTGCTAAAGATAGAATCTCCATCTTAAAAAGAGCTCTTCATATTTTCTTGTAAGTTTATTCTGTGATTATAAAAATGTGCTTTTTTTTTTTTTTGTAATGTTGAAGTGATGTTTGCTGGTAATTCTGTGAATTTTCTCATGGATTCCAATGCCAGGAGATGGAGCTTTAATGGAATAAGGTGGTGTTTCCATGTGTAAATACCAAGGGCAGGAAAGCTCTGGAGTTCCTCTGATGCTCCAAATGTTTGTCTCAGTGAACCCAGAGTAAGAAATAACCTTTGAACTATAATAAACTGTTAATCTTGGATCAAAACTGGGAGAAAATGAGTATTTGGGGTCAAACCTTGACCAGCTGGTGAGAACCATGGGTACTTTTGACCTTCTAAAGCTTTGATTTATGAAGCTGTGAAAAGATGAACCTTTTCCAAGGCATCCTTGGGATGCAGTGGAGGTTTGGGACAGCAGATTTCTGAGTTTTGTTTTACTGCTGCTCCAACCCCTTTGTGTGCAGTGATGCAGGGATGGGAAGGATGGAGGGAAGGAAGTCCAGATAAAACCAGCTGGAGCACAAAGCTGCCCCCATAACTTGTCAAAAGAAGCACCACAGGGAAAAGATAATGCACAGCACCATTACAGGCAGGGCTGCCACTTCCAGGGCCACTTTAAATTCCACTTTAAATTATTAAATACTGTAAACGCTATAAAGTTAATTAGAAGAGGAACAAATTCTACAAAGATAAATGTGTTTTCAATATGTTTCTCAGGGAGGGTACAGTAGAAACCAGTGAATGAGAGGAAATTTATTTCTGGCAGCACTCTAGACATGGAACTGTGGTTGAACTTTTTACCCTAATTACGTCCCCACTAATGCCTGCAGCGGGCTGGAATCAAAGTGGCCCTTCAGGCCCTGGAAAGTCTCTGATGTGGCGAGCGTTTGTTGTGTGCTGAGGGTTACTTCAGAAAAAACGGAATATTGTGACAGGATTTTTCAAAATTTCTCAGTTACCACCCACCTCACTTGTTGCCTACAAAAATAGAGTAATTGTTTGCATCTGTGTGTTTTTGTCTGTCTTAGAAATAACTGTTATAAATCAACGTGACAGAGCTGGAGAGCAGTTGAGGATTATATTTTCTTTTCTTAAATGTTTTAGGGCTATTCCTGTGTTCTGTAGTGTAGGAAGGATTTAAAGGACATTGGAAAGCAGAAATTTTAGGATGATTGAAGTTATCTTTTCTTGAGGACTCTTAAAGCCGTCAGATCCCAGTGGGTTCACAGAGGATGCTCTTTAATCTGCTTTTTCCTAAACAAGTGCAGTCACTTCTTGCTCGTAGTTGGAGCAGCTGATTGCAAACTGCTTCAACTTCCAGCCCCTGTTTCTGTGCTGTTACACAACTGCTGCCACTCGAGTCATTCCCTACAACTTGGCATTATTTGAACTTTGCATCTGTTACCGAGTGCCATTTTCTCCCTTAGCATGGGCTCTCTCCAGTCTTTCCTGTGCTTTTCCTTTCCTTTCTTCAAAAGTGTTTAATATCCAGACAAAATATCATGGGAGTTAGCTGAGCTCAACCATTCATAAATGGATGAGCTCCTTTTAAATCTCCACATTACAGGAAAAAACAAAATACAATTAAAAAAATCTGATATCATTATTATTTTTCTTTAGTTTGCTTTTTTTAAAGCAGAATGAATGTATCTTAGGTTTAAATTTCAATTTTGCAAATTTCAATTTATAACTCAGTGAATATTTCTTCAGTAATTCAAACTAGAGGTTTAGAAGGCTCCTGCTTTGTGAAAAAAGCATTAAGTCGTGCTTAAAAAAAGATCTTCCTTGATGCCTTCTTTCTTTTAATTCTGACTAGGTAATGTATGAGAATATCACCTGAGGAGACTCCTAATGCATTTTTGGATGGCTGCTCAGAGACTTATTTTTAAAATTAATGGTGATTCAAATTATTAATAGAACATTTTGATAATATTTTACAGTGAGGCAGTAATAAAATAACACAACATTTTAATCAATTTTGCCTGCACAACTGGAAGAGCTGCATCTCCCATTTCAGCATCAGGTGACTCTCTGGGGAGATTGCTGTGTTGCCGTGTGCCTTTCCTTACCAATTGTAATTCCTCCTGGGAATATCAACCACCTTTAACTAGGAAATTCCTCCAAATTTAATGAAAAGTGCTCCAGTAGGGGAGGCAGCTGCATCGTTGTCTTCATTGAGAGAAAGGATATAAAATAAACTGAAGTTTGCTTTTGATGTTAAACAATTTGTGGAGGGTTTCAGCTTTAAGACCAACGTAAGGAAAAACAGAATATTCCTTTTGCTGCTTGTGGGGCTCTACAAGTAATTGTTTTCAGGTATTATTTCATCATTTCAACCCAACTTTTGGTGAGTTCAGCTACGGTGAGAACTCTGCACATCTGTAGAACGTGGTCTGTGATTCAAGTCATAAAACAGAGTAAGAAATACCCAAGAACATATAATTAATGGGCACTTGGGAAAATTCTGGCCTACCTGATGTGACCAGAACCTCAGAGCAGCTTTGCTGTTCAGAGCACTTTTCAAGTGCTTTAACCAGAACATCTGAGCTCATTCTTGCTTAGCTTCAGTCATACGCACTCTAAAACCCTCTAATTATTTCTTGGAATCAGTATTGTGTTCAAGCTCCTCAGAAATTGTCATTTGAGCCATAAACTGGCATATAAACAATGAAGATTTAGCAGAGTCCTGTGCAGCTGACAGACATCTTCTAATGATCTCCGTCACGCAACTGCCGGCAGCGGCCGCCTAATGCCGAGGTGATGAAGTGTTGCACAACCCCACGGGTTTCTTACGCCGTTAATGACACCGAGGGCAAAAGAATTTTAGTTTAGACAGGTCAGGGCAAGGTTTTGTGCTTAGTGGTGAAGCCCCAGAGTGGTTCTGAGGGCGGCCTGGAGCCGCCGGCTTAGCGCGGCCTTTGTTGGTGCTGAGGGGAGAGGCCGAGGGGCCTGTGAGGTGCGTGAATCATGAGGGGAGAGCGCAGAAAGGGGGGAAAAAATGAGCCTGAAATGGAAAGAAATGAGTTGCAAGAGCCAACAGGATGAAATATTTGGTCCTTCATAAAGGCTTTAGCGGTAGCAGGAAAATTTTTCAGTGCTGGTTGTTGAATGTGCAGTCCCACACAAGGTGGGGATTCTGATGCTCACAGGTTGAGGAGGAACATGCCTCAGATATATACAATAATTGTATATATGCTTAAATAATCAGCTGCAGTCTGTGTTAACTGTGCTGTCTTCTCATACACCATTAGTCAGGAAATTCTGTCAGTACAAATGCCTCAGAACAAAGAAAAAAGCTGATATTGCTTTGGAGTGTTAGAAATACTGGCACTTTAAAAAATCTGTGTCTAGCTGAGGCTGTAAGTGGCTCCACAAAATGCTCATTTTGGGTTCTACGTGTGCTTGGTGGAATTTGGCTGGAGCTGAGGTATTTCAGCATCAATTTGTTCTCAGAGCTGTGCTCCCAGAAATGTGATCTTTTCCTCTTAAGCTGTGATGTGTGGTTGTCTCTTATTATGCAAAAATTGCTACATTTTTGATTTTGGTCCATCTTGCATGATCTTGGAGATCTGTGGGGCTCTTACTGCAATACAAACTATGTGCATTTATTTTAGTGGTGAGTTCTGCTTCATTTAACAGTACGAAGGGCAAGACAACTCTTAAATTTTGTCTTTTTTGGGGAAAACACATCAGATTGTGGCTTAATCAGCTGATCACAGAAATATTAGTGGTATGATAGAGGTTTGATAAATGCAGTTGTATTCTGTCAGAACTTAATCTTCATGAACATAAGCAAAGATTTACAGAAATCTGTTAGCTTTTGTGCGTGTTCATAGGATGATCAACCAGCCAGTGCAGGTTCATAAATTGTGTATAAAAAGCTTGTTTGGCTACAAACAAGCAAAATCTAGTCCAGAATATATCAGAAAAAATGATCCTGCTCCTCAAGTGGAGCTCCAGCTGTACTTTCCCCTCAGTGATGGCCAGGACAGCCAGATCTCGGGAGCTGCCACAGATCTGCCTGCATTACCCAGTGGCAATGGGATGGGACAGCTCTGCTCTGGAGCATGTGGCACGTGTCACCCGAGTGCAAAGTGTGTCACACCCGGCTCTCCCTGCACAGGCACAGCTGAGGAGGCAGCTTGTGCTGGGTTTTACACTCCATGATGGGAGTGCCACATGCTGGGGATGCTGAGGTGGCTCTGGGCTCTCGTCAGCTCTGAAATGTAAAATCAAACCAAATAAAACCCCCTCAAACCCAGAAAGAATCTTCTGATGATGAGAGCAAGGGATAGCAGAGAGAGCCCAACAGTCAGAGCATGTTATGTGCTGCTGGATGTGGAGGAGCTGCCAAAATAAGGAATTTGGAGGTTGCTATTTGATATTTTTAAGGATTCCCCTCTTATTTTCTCTCATAGAATCTGTTGCAAATAATCAATATTTGCAAAAACCCAGTTTTAAATTTCCCCTCCAATTGATGTCTGACACCTCAGCTGTAGATGGGAAGTGAAGGAGCTGTTGTTTTCGTGGATTAATGGTTGTTGAAAGCACTCAGAAATGGAAAAGTCACTGTGGAGCCTCAGGTTCTCTCACAGACCATGGCCAGAGTTATCCAGGAGGCAGAAACCAATCCTTCAACCAATCCCTCAATCAATCCTTCAGCCAGACCTTCCTGGGTCATTCCAGGTGCACTTAGACCCTGCCCTGTGAAGGAATGCCTCAGTGATGAGCTAACAGAAATAAAATTATTCCTTATGATGAGAAAACAGTAGATTCCTAAGCCTGAACCCTGACTCATTTTACCTGTTACAAAATGATTTCTGCAGGCTTGGTGATTTCTTGTGTCATGGGCAAGCAATAAAAATATTTTTGGTGAAGTACACAGATAAGGTGAATTTTTTTCCTGGGTTGATAGACTTGATCAAACCATTTGAGGAAGATGCAAAGGTGAAGTTTGTATCTCCTGGTGTTTAACACAACTATTTTAGTGCTGTATCAAATAACTCCCTTGTATTTCCAGGATTAGATTTAGTAACATGTGTCTAAGGTTGGTACAGGTTTTTCTTATTTAGAAATAAGTGTTTCCGTGCTTTTTGCAATTTGTGGTGCACTTAAAATGTCTCTGCTGCTTTGTGATTCAGTGCTGCACACACATTTTGGGGGAAGTGTCACTTTCTGAGAAATTCTGTGCTGCTTTTACTGATTTTGAATGAATCTATTAAGTACCATAAATTAGAAAATTACTTACAGAGTGGAGTTTTTTATTGTGAAAAGATGGGATACGGAGAGCCTGTAGATGATGAAAGTCCTAATGAAAGCTCTTTCTGCAGTGGTGTTTAGAAAGAAGTAACTGAATTTATTATTTTTTTAAAGTTTTCATTCTGGTGTGCATCCCTCAGAAAGAAAGAAAGGGAGAATTGCTCTGCTGAGGAGGGCTTAGAGGAGTTTAGGCCTGGAAAACAACCCTTACAACTTAAAGCTTAAAAGTTTTTTTTCACTTTCTTGGTGCCTGGACTGCTCTGGATGATCACTGACAAAAGGTAACTGAGGGCATTGAGCCTTTTCGTGTCCTTGACAGAGACACAGAAGCCAAAAAGCAGAATATGCACCAATTCTGTCAGGCACTAAGAAGTCATTTCATAAAAATAAAAGGATCAAAATGTTGGAACCACTCACCATAAAAATAAAGGACTCATTGTTGGTCAAAGTCTTTTAAGACAAGATTAGGTTGCTTGGTAAAAAATAATTTCTTTGAGCTTCTGGGACATTTTGTACATGGCCTGGAAAGAGAAGATGATCCTTCCAGAATTGAAATCTGTTAATCTGAGCAAACCTTCTTCAGGGCCCTTGAGGAGAACAGAATTGCCTTTGTGGTCTCCCCACGTTCCTAATATTGCTACAAAGATCATAATCAAATCTCATGCTTCAACGTTCCAGTGTAAAGGTTCAGGGCAGGATTTTTTCCAATATTCAATTAATTAACTCTGTGCTCTGTTTTGTTTTGCTTCTCTTCCCTTTCTGTGAAGCACCAGAGAGGTGGAGCAGGAGGATTGTAACTACTCCTGATTAAAAACTTGGGTCACTGTCAGCATCCTCCTCATGCCCACATGGAAATAGCCTTTTTTAGCAGCAATTTCTTGGTAGATTTGATGCTTTATAGAGTATAATTTAAAAAAGCAAACCCAACTTTGTGGTAATAACTTACTGTGCCAATCCTTTGGGTATACCTTGAGCAGCCAGTTCCTTGCAATTGCTGTCACTTTTCTCTCACCTGTTGTCTCTACAAGTTTGGAAATTATATTCCAGTTCAGGCTCTTAGCAACCTAATATTTACAGCAAATTCTATTTTTTATTTTTTTTTTTTTTTACTCCTGCAGGTTGTTAAAGCTGGGCCTAGTAAGAGATTATGTTGAACTATTAGTTACTTTAAATAGGATTTCAGTGTAAATTTTAATATTTTTGTCTCCTCTTAAAGGCACCAAAAGTAATTAATAAAAACAAGTCTGTGCTTTAGGCTGGGCTTTAAAGAAACTTTGTGAAGGTGGTATAAAGTGCAGTGATATTGGCCAGAGATTTTATTAAAGGCCTCAATTGACTGGAAAATCCTCACATAAAGAGTATTTCGTATACAGGGCAGCTTTCCCAGCAAAAGTTTTATTTCAGTTTTACACCTCCAAGCTCTTTTTTTTCCTTTCTAGACTCATGAGACCAGCCTGTCACTGGGTCCATCTCTCTTTGAGTGGGATGTTCATCGTGTGGCAGAGAGGAGGAAAATCCACCCTTGATAAACCAAAGCCTTCAAGGCACGGAAAAATCAGCCTCGTGTCGATTCCATCACTCTTCTCCTTTTGAATTTTTTTTTTTTTCTGTTTAAAAAGCACGAGTGTTCTGGGTGGTGTGTTTGCCTCTGTGCAAACATTCTGCACAGAGCTTTTCTGCCATGGTGGCACCCAGCAGGTCGGGGGGTGTGGGATCTCAGCAGCTCAGGACTGAGGTGTCACCGAGAGCACCCTTGGGGGGCTCGGGAGTCCTGGAATGTTCCAGAAGTGTCTGGTGGCTGCACTTTGATCCCACACAGGAGACGACACCTGTATGAGGACAGGAGGGTTTCACCGGGGTGAATGGTGAAGGGATTGGTTAATTAGAGAGTGAAACACAGGGTTTAGGATTTCTGTACAGGGGGGTTTAGAGAAGTAAGATGGAGGAATTGGGGCGTGTCCTGTCCTTCTTCTTCTTCTTCTTCTTCTTCTCCTCCATCTTCTGTGGTGATGGTGGCACTTTGGGATTGGTCATTACTAAAAGTGCACTGGGCAATAAGGGGGAAAGGTATTGGGGGAAAATGATAAATATTGTACACGTAACTTTGGGTATAAAGATAGGTGACTGTCCGGAGGGCAGCACAGTGTGCTCATGGCTGACTGCTGAGCAGAGCTCTGTCGGGCCGAGAGAAAATCTTTTAGATAAACAATTAATAAACACAGAGACCGAAAGAAGAACTGAAGCCTCTTCTCGTCCTTCGATACGCGGCTGCCCCAAGGCCACCCCGGGCCTTTCCAGACCCTCCAAACAGCCGAAAACCGGACATGGGGGGAGCTGATGCTGGCGTGGGGCACGGGCACAGATGTCCCCAAGTGCCAGCTGGATGAGGCATCTGCTGTGTCCTTCCCTCCCTGCACTGCAGCACTCACACAGAGGAGGACACAAAGGCCTGAGAGTATTTATTCATTTATTATTGCCACATTTTAAAGTTGTTGGTGGATTTGTGTCTATTACCTTTAAAGAAGTTGTTGATCTCTTCAGCTGTTTGAACAATCAGGATACATAATGAATATTTGTTGATAATCTATGGGGCTTATTAGCAAGAATTTTATTTCTGACAGAATTTCAGAGTCTTTCTGGCCTATCTATATAAAATATTCCAGGCTAGGGAACAGGGATAGTGGAGGGTGTCCCTGCAAATGAGCTTTCTTTAAAAGTCCTTTCCCACCCAACCCAGTCTGGAATTCCATGATATTCCTTGGTTATTGGCACTTGAACTCAAGGTTTTACCCAGCATAGTTGACAAAAGCATTGGTAGAATTGTCTTACCATGATCAACCAAGATATCATGATAATAATTATGCATTTGAGTGACAGAATTATTACCCATAAATTGGAAAAACTGTTCAAAACAGGCTGATGTGGAAATAGTAATCACACTTAAGTGTGTTGATATAGTTTTAGCTATATCTACTTTGGAGATTCCTGTTTTGAAATTCCCCTTCTATCAATATTACAATTTGCTAGAGGTAATAAATCACTTAATTTAAAAAAGTTTGTACATAGATCTTGCAGTGGCTTTCTGTGTTTTTGAGCAGGAGTGAACTTTAATGTGAGGGAACTGACTCGAGTTTCACTGGTTTAAAGGTGTTTTTGAAGGGCCTTTGAAGTGCTTGAAGTAATAAATTGCACCCTCTAGTTATTAGCCTAGAAAAATGTATATTTTGGGAAAAATTTCAGTGGGCAAAATGTCAAAAGTTATTTTTTCAGGTTTTTTTTCTGACAGTTGTCTTGCTATGCATTTACTGTGTATTATGCATTACTGTATATCATACATTACTGTATAACCATATTATACATTACTGTGTAAACCATTTTATGCTCTTGAAGCATTGAGGGTAAACACTTGGCATTTGTCCTCCAACTTTCCAGAAAATTCTCGAGCAGCTTGAGCAGATCCAAGAGACAAGTGAGTGCTGGGGCAGGAATTGTGTGAAACTCTGTAAAATAAAACAGATCTGGGCAGGGGGGAACACCCTCTTTTACCAATGCTCAGGATGTGTTTGTACAGCTGGCAATTTGTGCTCCTTCTTATTCCTTGACCTAGAAATAGCCAAGGTTTTAATGCGTTCCTGGAGGGGGAGAAAGGTGTTGTGGAGCAGAGCTGCCACATCAAAGCCTCTGCTCAGCCCCTAAAAGGGTTTCCACCACTGCCTCCTCGGCCCTATCCAACACTCAGCACTTTTCCCACTCAGCCTTTTTTATTAAGAAATGGCCTCAAAGCTTTTATTTATATAAAATATGATAAAAGTGACACAAAGAGTTGAAAAGATGTGTATGGTTCAAACAAAAGTCCATCAGGGATGTAATGTAAATTGTGGGTGAGGTGTCTGCAGCAGCCCCAGGCAGCTCAGCTGCTGCTCTGGGAGAGTCCTCCCTGTAGGAGAGAGTTACTCCGAGGAGTAGTTTTGTACTAGGATGTGGTTTAAAACTTCCCAAGTCTTCCTGGGGGTAAAAGAAACCAAGTGTTTGATAATCAATTGCACAATACAGGTTGATGGCCATCGTGGAGATCATTATTCAGTTTTCCTCCCTAATGTAGGAGGTTTATATTGACCCTTTGTTCTCCAGGGTTCTGTTGGAGTTCTGGGTCCAGGACTTGATGTTCTTGGAGGTCTTTTCCAATCTTAATAATTCTGTGGTTCTGTGACTTTTCCTTCAGTGTGTTAAGCAACATAAGGAGGCAGAAAGAATTAAACCCCAGTTTTTAAAATGCCCTGATTTCCACTAAAATCTTCTTTAAATTCCTTTCAGCACCAGCCCACCCTACTGCTGTGTGGATCTGTATTCCCTGAGAACAGGAGAGATGGTCAAGTCCATCCAGTTCAAAACTCCTATTTATGACCTGCATTGCAATAAAAGGTAAGGGTGCTCTCTCTGCATTCCTTGTGTGTTAGGGCATGCCAGAGTTTGGTAATAAATACAATTTATGCTGTATCACCTCCCTGATTTTCTTTTTTTCGCTCTCCTGGTTCTCTGTTTCTCAAGGAGTGTTTCAGTTGGAATACATCAATGTGCTTCCCCCATGGCTTTGGTTTAAGAAGCTCAAACCAAAAAAATCATTTAAGCTTCTTTCAGTTGTGCTAAAGGGTGAGCAGGAATTGCTGAAATCCTCGATGATCCACCTACAGCTGGGGAAATGGGATCACAGAGAGTTTAAACAGCACAGAGCACTAAGGAGTTTATGTCTCTTCTTTGTGTTGGTCTGTCAGATTTTGCCTCCCTGCACATCCAAAACATTCCTGGTGTGCAGTCTGTGGTTTGCAGGGAATAATGTTCCAGTGAGTCAGATAACAAAGCAGCATCTCTGGGTTGGGATAGGCAGAAAATGGCTCTGGAGGCTGAGGATCCCAGAGCTCCAAGAGAACAGCATCTGTTGTGTCCGTGGAATGAAGTTTTGCTGAGTGAATGTGAAATCCCCATCTCTCCCAGACACACCAAACTGGAATTTTGTGGTTTGCTTTGTACTTTGCCGCATCTTTTTTAAGGCAGAAGCGAAATGCCAGGATCCCTGTGTGAGGATCCTGCACTTGGCACTGCTGGTGGGAGAGTTTGGAGCGGTGACTTTGGTCCAAGCCCTGCTGAGCTCTGCTCCCTTCACCCTCCCGTGGCTGCCATGAGTCACCGTGGCCTCAGGTGCCCTGGGGAATGGTGCAATCCAGCTCCTGGGGTAAAGGGAGAGCCCTGGATGGAGAAATTCCTGCAGTTCTTTGGGAATCCATATTGCCGTGCCAGAATGGATGGCCTTTCAGTCAATAATAACACAAATCTTTGGAAAATTGCAAATGATTCGGTTTTTGTGCCTGGTTTTGATGCAGATGGGGGCTCTGCATCAAACTTGTGCAACTAAGTGTAACTTGCTACTAAAAATAAATAGATCAATAAATGCTCTGGAATCATCCATCTGGGGGGTTCATTTCTGCAGAAAGACAGAGTGGCTTCAAGGAGGAGAAAACAAAAATCTTCAGGACTGGGAGATATTCCCATTAAATATCCATAGGTTTGCAATATATACACATTACACTTCCACCTGCAGTCAAAGCCTTCCCATTATTCATTGGTTTCCTTTATTTTAGGCAATGTAGGAAAAGTTAGAATTGGTACATTTTCTTTGGTTTTCTCTCCTGCAGTTTCAGCAATTGGAAGATGTCATTTAATTAAAACTACTAATATGTCCAAAACTAATTAATGTTATTTATTTATCTGAAAATATCAGCAAGCATGAGGGGATGGTGTACATTTTGATTTCAGTGTAGTTCTTCACAATTATTGAGCTCTCATGGGATAAGAGGAAGTGTTCTTATGGCAAAACAGATAAAAATAGGGAAAAAGGGGTTAAGGCTGATTTCACACTTGTGGGAAATAATCATCACCCTTTCCCCAAGGATGTGAGTTGAGGCTGAGGTGATTCATCCCCTTTTTAAAGGTGACTGTTCCGGGCTGTAACACACAGTCATAATGTTCACATGAAGCATTAGGTGTGTTTTAGTCACTGAGAGATGTGATTAATTTTTTTCCATGTTGTATCTTTACAATTAAAACCATTAAAACAATATTTAATAATGCTCTGTATTGACAGCTAATTAAAAAATGCTTTCTCACAGCCTGCCTAATGAGAGAATAACAGATTATTAATTATGTCATATTGCTAAGTGTAGGTTTTATATGTTGGTTTCCCAGGTGCTTCTTTCATGCCAGGCTTTTAAAAACTTGATTTTGGGAGTCATCAGTGTGGGAGAAAGAGTTCCCTGGTTCTGAAATTTCCGAGGTGCTGCTCTGCTTCCACATTTGCATCTCTGGGCTCAGTGTTTTGAGGCAGCACCATGTTTCCTGTTACCCTGTGGTTTCTGGCCTTTACAATAAAAGTGTAATGTACAAGCAAACACATAAACATACATCTTCAATATGCTAATTGACCCAAATTCTGCCTCTCTCAGCTCTGTCTGTGTGCTGATGTTCTTGGTATTGCACTCCCCCCTGCTTTTAGCAAATAAAATGTTTTAATAGATTTGCACTGAGGTGGGCAGTGGGATTATTTGACATTTAGCTCATGTTCTGCCAATTTGTTTGAGTCAGTGACAGTAATTCAGGGTCTTTGCTGCTCCATTCTTGCTTTTTAATGGAGCTTTGAGTGCAGGAGCTTTAGCACAAAAGTGCTGTGCTGCTGTGGCTCAGCCCCCTGCGCTTCCTGCGCTGGAGTTGGTGTGGTTGGGAGCAGAGAGAGCCCTCAATAACTGCCAGGGATTGGTAACCTGGCACTTCATCACTGCACAGCTTCTATTGATGCTTTTGGAATAATTACATTTAGATATTGAATCTTTAAACCAATGCGTTTAATGGCTCAAGTGGCCCTTCCATTTCTGTGTTTTCAGGATCCTCGTTGTGGTCCTGCAGGAGAAAATCGCCGCCTTTGACAGCTGCACTTTCACCAAAAAATTCTTCGTCACCAGTACGTACAGTTTTGGGCTCAGAGGTGGACAGAAAAGATCTTTTTGTTTGTTTCTTTATTTTTAAATCCTCAAAGCAGGTCTCAATTAATAATTTGGAGCTTCAGGAAAACTTGCTTAGAAAAAAAACCCCAAACCCAAATGCTTTTCAGTGAATATTTAACTCTTTTCTGTATTTATTATTGCTGTAACTGATTGTAATGGGCAGCCACACTGCAATCCATCAGTAGCTGAGCAATTCTTTTGTTCATTTTGCACAAATATGTGTAAAAGCCTCAGGTGGGAGTTCCAGGTTATCACATCAGCAGCAGTTAAACCCACATCAACAGTGATCTACCCACTGTTCATATTTTTATTCCTTAGGCACATTGGGTTTTTTATGTGACTTTACAGTTCATAATTTACTTTGGAAAGGTCAGAGTTTTATTATTTAAAAGAGTCTCCATTTTTGTGGATGTATTTTCAATCACAATTAGAAAAGTTGAAATTATTTTTTAATATTTTCTCTGTATTTATAGAAAAATCTCCTTAGGAGAAGCTGTGTCTGTCATAGTTTGAGGGGAAGCAGCCACATGCAGTAATATTAAAGTTGCCAATAGGTGTCAGTTTCTTCCTATCCATGGATGTTTGACACTGGGAATCTGCTGGGATTCAGTGACAGGATCCAAATGGGGAAGGACTTATTTCTGTCCTATTCATCACTCCCTCCCTTTTATTTCATCAAAAAGAATTAGAGTACAAGCCGTGCTTTATCTTAGACCAAAAGTTAAGAAAACCCCTCAGTTAAATGTGTATTCTGAGAATTTCTGGACTTATTTTATTGGGTATTTTTAAGGTACTGCAATTTATTTTTAAATATTTAAGTCCTGAAGTTAATTTTGAGAAGCAGGGATGCTCTGTTTTAAACATAACTTTGATTTGCCTTTTGTGGAGCAGCTGTGGAATTTAAAGAGGATAAATTAAAACTTTTGGAGGAATGAAAGAATTATTTTTTAGGAAGTCCAAAACTTCGTAAAATGTCACTAATGCCAGTGTATTTCTCCGGCTGTGCTGTTTTTTAATATGAGAAATTCAAGATTTCCTGAAACTTTCCTCTGGTTTAATTAAGGACAGGCTCATTTTTGGGGCATTTTGGAGCCAGCCCAGCCCTTCCCTGTGGCAGTGCCACGCTGGGAGTGGGCAGAGCTGTGGTTTCCCCTGGATTTGGGGGTTCTGTGCTGAGGATGCCAAGCTCAGCCATTCCCTGGCTCCTGCTGCCAGGCAGGTGCTGTGCCCTGGCACGTTGGGGCACAGCAGAGCTTTTGTCTGAGCTGCCCCATTTCATGTGCTGAAATCTCCTGGAGCTGAGAGCGCATCTTTAAAGGCTTCAGCTGCTCTGCTGTGCTTGCAGGGGGATGGAAATGAGCTCCCTCGTTCGCTGCAGGCACTGCTGGCAGGCAGCCAACAGGCCACCACTGCCTTCCTTGGCTGTGCCTTGGAAAGAATTATTTAAGGACAGTGCCAGTATCAATTAAAAATTAGCAATCCTTGAGAAGGAAGCTGAGGGAAAGGTCTTGGAGGCCTTTTTGTTTGCATTGTTGGGGCAACCTGTGTCCTGCCCAGACTGGTGCACCTCAGCTGTGAGGGTGTGGGATCTCAGCAGCTCAGGACTGAGGTGCCACCGAGAGCACCCTTGGGGGCTCGGGAGTCCTGGAATGTTCCAGAAGTGTCTGGTGGCTGGACTTTGATCCCACACAGGAGACGACACCTGTATGAGGATAGGAGGGTTTCACCGGGGTGAATGGTGAAGGGATCAGTTAATTAGAGGGTGAAACACAGGGTTTAGGATTTCTGTACAGGGGGGTTTAGAGAAGTAAGATGGAGGAATTGGGGCGTGTCCTGTCCTTCTTCTTCTTCTTCTTCTTCTTCTTCTCCTCCATCTTCTGTGGTGATGGTGGCACTTTGGGATTGGTCATTACTGAAAGTGCACAGGACAATAAGAATAAAAGGTATTGGGGAAAAATGATAAATATTGTACACGTAACTTTGGGTATAAAGATAGGTGACCGCCCGGAGGGCAGCACAGTGTGCTCATGGCTGGCTGCTGAGCAGAGCTCTGTCGGGCCGAAAGAAAATCTTTTAGATAAACAATTAATAAACACAGAGACCGAAAGAAGAACTGAAGCCTCTTCTCGTCCTTTGATACGCGGCTGCCCCAAGGCCACCCCGGGCCTTTCCAGGCCCTCCAAACAGCCGAAAACCGGACATGAGGGTGTCACTGCCTGCCCAGAGAATGTGACAGCATGGAAAAGATTCTCTGGCTGGTTTTGGTCAGGAGGGAGGGCACAAAGGGCAGGAATATTGCTGAGGATCACTGACTCTTTGAAAGGTTTTGTGTTGCTTTTAGAGAAAAGAAAATCTTTATTTTCGAGAAGATTTGGTGTGGAAATCACATCTTCCATGCCTAAGTGGTGTGGGAGCCTTAGAGCCTCACTGAGACAGCGCAAATGTGAAGCAGAAGCTCTGCTCTGTTTTGTTGATTATACATAGAAATGAAATGCAGAATGTCCAATTAAAAGCAGTGTCAGGAATTCTGAAGTTCCTCAGAAATGATAATGCAGCTGCTGTGCACATGAGGAGTGTTTGTCTTTCTGTTTTTGTTTTTGTGGTTGGATGTGTAGCTTAATATATTGTTACAATAAATATGCCATAAAATATTCAGGATGTAGATGGACAAGTTCGTGCTGCTGTTGGAACGTTTTAACTCCTGCATTTCCTGATTTTTCCTGAGCAAGTTTGACATGGAACCAACCTTTGTTTTCCCCTGCTTGGGATTACATGGAATTGTGCTGATTTGACTTGCATGGCAGGGAGCCAGAATGTTTTATTTGTGCCTTTTGTAACAAAACCTCAGTGTACAGGTGCTCCAGACTGGGAGAGGGAATTTAAGACAGGTGCTTAAACGTGGAGAGAAAACATGCTGTAACTATTGTAGAAAAATCACCAGGATATCCCATAATCTGCCCTGTGGGGTGTTCTGATTTTCAAATGTCTGCTAGGAGAAGGCAGAACATCAGTCTCCAGGCAGTCCCTTCCATCCATCACTGCTCTCCTGGTGCTTGGAGCCAGCTCCTTTCCCTAAGGAAAGACACCAAGGGGAGGAATTTCACATCCTGCACTGCTTTAGGTGCTCATCTGGCCAGACTAAAAATTAATTCATTTGATGCTGATGTTAAGAATGTGTTTTCTTTACTAGTAGTGAGTGTCAAGGTGTGGATTTTAAATAGATTCTTAAATAGCTCAGAGTTTTATTGTGGTTCACTTCAGGTTTCCTTCAGTGGCTGAAGGATCAGAAACCAAAGTGATGCACAGAAACCAAAGTGATGCACAGAAACCAAAGTGATGCTCAGGCTTTTTTTGCCCCTACTTTGCTCTAAAGAAAAGCTGCAGAAAAGCTGAATTCCATTGATTTCTATTCCATCAGTGCTCCTCACCCCAAAACTGCTTACTTAGTGCAGCACTGCTGATTATGAATACGGCTTGATGGATCCTTTCCTTGTCCATAAAGAACATCCTGCCCACCCCCTGGGCTGAGCAAAGATGCTCCCAGATAACATCATGCACGTGGCATCATCCCTGTGTCCGATAAGGAGCTCCTGCTCAGCCTCCCTGGCCCTTCACTCCTCATATTGATAAATTCTCCATCCAGGGTTCCCCAGGGATGGAGACACTTCCTGCAGCCATTAGCTGGCACCACGTTTCTGTTGATGCTGTTCTGGAGAGCCCTGAGAGGTAATTTTGCAGATTTTAGTCAGAGTAGGTTTATTGTATAGAAATTCTGGAAAGGCTCCTCCCCACAAGCCAAAATCAGTCCGTGGATGTTGAATGTCCTGCACCTCTCCAAGTGAGTAAAACCCCAAAGCAAATGGTGTTGGATGCTCTGATCTGCACTTTGGATTTGGGATTGCTGTGTGCTCTCACATTCACACACAAGGAATCATTTGGTGGTTTCAGTTTGTCCCAGGGCTGGTCTGGAAATCTTCAAAGCTTTTTTGGACATTTCTGTTGGAATTCCTTTCCCTGTCGGGCTCACAGGAAGCAGTTTGAGCTCTTGACTTCAAAGTGAAAACTCTGGGTGTCTTATGAGGAGGTTTAATGCCTGAAGAGTCACATTCCTGCAGAGGTTCTGTGTTTCCCTCCTGAGCTGTGGGCATTCCTGCTGCTGTCCCACACGGGGTAATAATTGACAGGATTCCTTTGTCTGCGGGGGTCAGCCCTGATCGAAAGTCCTCAGGGCAGCTGGGAAGGGAGCTCCTGACTCACAGGATTTTCTTGATCAGTGAAGAAGAGCCAAGTACGTCCCTGTGGATTGCTATAAGCCCTTCGAATTTTTATACACCCACATTTCTATGAGCACCTGCCCTTTCATGGTGTTTTTCCCTGGGAAATGTTGATTTAATTTTTCTTTTTTTTTTTTCTAACAGCATTATTTATAAGATTTTTTTAATTTTTTTTTTTATTCCTGGCTGTGGGAACCAGTGTCTCACCATTCCAGGACAATGCTGGAACACTTTTTGGAGAAGTCTTTAGGGCACAGTGGTGGATTTATGGGAACAAACAGCTTTGGTGCTTGCAGGAGGTTTTGCTCCAGTGCAGGAAAATGTAAATACAACAGAAAAGCTGCAAAAAGCCACAACAGAGGCCTCAGTCCCCGAGATGTCTGTCTGTCATATCTCCAGACTCTGACAGTTTTACAAATGAGATGTAAAACAGGAAGTGCTCTTTGTTTCTATATAAGTTATTTTTATCTAAAGCACCCAAATCCTTAATGTTAAAGGGCAAGCAAAGCCATCTGACATTGTCCTGTGCAGAAACAACAATCTCAGTGGCAACTTTTATTATTTGTCACTGTCCAAGTCTGAACAAAATAAGAAAGTAAACCTGAGATTAAACATTGCCCTGAAATCAATCAAATTGGTGCTAAATTAAACAGCAAGACCTAATGAATATGAAAGGCCACTGATATTTTTGGTGAAAGCTCTGGGATTGGGCTTGGTAAAATCATAAAATGATGGAATCCATGACTTGGAAGGGACCCATTGGGACCATCAAAGTGCAGATGCTTCAAACTGCCATGGTAGAGTGGACAGGGAAGGAGATCTCTGTAGTAATAATATTGATAATAATTTAATAATAATAATAATAATAATAAATAAGTAAGAAAAAAAGGCCCTGGGTGGCAAACCTGATTTCTCAGTGGGTCCATCCTGCTCCTTTGCTCTTTTACTCCATTTTATGAGTGATACTTAAACAGAAGGAAGTACAAGAACAATAGAAGAGTTTTGGAAAGTATGTGACAGTGTGAGAGTAATAACATTTACACAGGGCCTTTCATCTGGAAGGAACCCAGAGGAATTTATAAACAATATTGCTTTATACAGTTTATAAACAACAAAAAAATTGGTTTGCTAAAAAAACCAAAAAAAAACAAAACAACCAACCAAAAAAAAAATTAGATAAAACAACTTAAATGATTTGTTTTCCTTGTAATAAACAAGGTTTTTTGCTACAACAGTATCGCTCTACCCATTATTTATTGCATTTTCCCTCTCTGTGCTCTCTGCCATGGATCTGCTTTCTGAATTAAGGATGGAGTTTTGTAATTCCATTCCTATGGAGAGCTCTGTGTTCTGTAAGACCCAGAAAAGAATTGCAGATTGATTTTAGGGAAGTAGCATCACTTCAGTGGGTTCTTGGAGCTATTTATTTAAAAATACACAATGGCCCTGCTTCAGTGATTTTGGAAGTGATAATCCAGCAAGTCCTTTGAATGATTAAAGGCAAAGAATTTCTGTTGAAATGAGTTACTTCTTTTGGAATTTGTTTAGAAAACTGTGTTTAGAACCACTGGACACTTCAGCTGACATGTGTCATCTTTAATGAACCTTGCCAGGCACTGAACAGAAAAATCCTTGTTTTTCCAGAGATTTCCTTAGGATGGAGGTGAGCCTGGGAATCTCTGCCTTCATGGCATTCCCTGGGCCCCAAAAGATGCCATTTCTGCCTCAGTTTGGGATTAGAGACAAAATCCTAAAAGGCTTTTGTATTAATAACTGCCCATCCCCTCAGCTTGAAATAAAACCTCTGGTATGGATTCCTCACACATACAAGGTGTGACATATCCAGTAAAATTCCCCCCTATTAAATGATAAATCAGAATTAGTTATAAAAAAGGATGAGCATGGACCACTGCAAAGGAAACTGGAGAGAATTGGGGAAAAGAAATCAGTGAAAATGCTGGAAAAAGAAAGTTTTCCTATTAAACTGATAGGGAAAAAGACTGAAACAAGACAGAAAAGAACTTAAAATGTTTTTCATTAAAAAGTAAGAACAAAGTCAAGATAGAGAGGATGAAAGTCTGGGAAATACCAAAAGCAGATTTTTTTTTTCTGTACTATAAATATTGTTGTAGGGAATGAAGTTCTTCTAATGTGCTGTGAAATTAAAAATCAACCAGTAGTGTCTTAAGATGAACATGATGGGATGTGCTCGAAGGAAAGCAAAGTTAGGTGATTCTGATTTGGCTCTTTCATTCCCTCAGCTTTATTAATTCATGTATTAATTTGCAGTAGTTTCTCAGATGTCATTTTCCAGTGTGTTTTAGTGAGGTTTGAGAAAGAAATAAAACTGTGGGTGGGGAGTTCTGAGTGCATCGTTCTGCAAACTGGAAATAAGCCCTGACTTAGCTCAGCCAGGTTCTGACTGTTAACATCCCATTTTTCTGGAGACCATATTGTATTCCTGTATCTCCTTTAAATCTCTATTTTCTGAAGGAGCTGTGGAGCTGCTGAGGAGCTGCCCCAGTGGAAGTGGATCAGGTTTATTGTGATTTATTGGCCCAAGCTGTGCTGGAGCTGACACAGCCTGGGTGAGTCCGTCCCTCTGAGCAGAGCTTTCCCTGTGAGCTGTTTGTTTAAAGGACAAGGGAGAGCACAGCAATGTGTTGCTTTTCTCCTCTTGGCTGCTCTCTCTGTGTTCACATTGCCATCACTGAAGATCCAGGATCAGCTTTTGGAAAACAATTCTGGAGCCTTGGCTTTCTTGGAGGAGCTCAAGACTGATGCAAAGATCCAGAATCAGAGATATTTATTTGTGTGAATTTTCAAAGATGAGTTGAGGAGATGATTTGGTTTATTATGAGCTTATGGCTTTGAATCTCCAGAGGGTGGTACAGATTTTCATCACTACCATAAGGGTAATAATTAAAATTAATGGAAAATAAATGGAAAATTAATGGAAAATAAATAAACCTTCTCTTTGCTCACTCACAAAGTAAAGCTCTCCAAAGTGTACCACTCTGGAGAGCTTCAGGTAACGTGGGATTCCTGTATTCTCAGTAAAACGAAATATATAAAATCATCACAGCAACAAGTAAGTTTAATGTTTTTTTGAATGCCAGTAATCACAAACTATATCCTTATTGCAGTTATAATTTTATAACCCAGTTATTTTTTAAAAAAGGGAAGAAATGTAGAAATTTAACACTGAAAAATTCACTTATGGGGCTGTAGGTAACATTTACATCTGGGAAGTGGGAAAACCGAGGCACAGGATGTGAGTCCCAGGGCGTCCTTAGCCAAGCCCCATTTTTTTACACCTCACTGTTCCTTAGGGCAGCACCAGTTGGAATTTTTGGGTGTAGGAACTTGAGAAAATTAGCAGAAAAACTTGGACTTTGATTCTGATTTTCAATATGCAGTTTTTCTTCCTTTTTTCCCAGCTTTGAAGTTCTCATTTCCTCTGCACAGAGGCAGAAGATAACAGTGTGTACTCAAAAGTTATGAAGTAGTTTCCAGTAGGTTTTCACCTATATTTTTGTGAGTTACAGGCCCAGTTAAGCTGGTTCTATGATCAGATATTTTTTAGTACTTGCTTGGTTTGCTGCACTTTTGGAAGGACTTTCCCTGAGTGATCCTTTCTTGGATGACCTCTCCATGCTGTCATTAAAACTTGGAAACTTTGGTCTTCTTGACAGTTAGTTCTGCATTCTCATTCTGTTCATTGCTATTGTAAACACGCTAAAGTTGCTGCTGTTATTGCTTAGAATGGCTTTTTCCTCTGTTGTTTTGAAGTCTGGTAGAAATAGAAGTTAATCTTTAAGAGAGTGGGGCTGCTGAGGATTGGATGGGTCACGCCGTGTCTGTCTCTTCATTTGCCTCATAGATGATGTTCTGCTGACTCCAGCTGTTTTTTTGGAAAGCAGAAAAACAATTTGCTTTTCCTTCCCATAAAGTATAACCCTTTGTTTATCCTTGTGCTGCTGCAAGTTTCCAAAATGCAAAGACTTGCAAAGAAAAGAAAGGGAGGAAATGGCTCCTTTTTTTTTTTTTAACGCTGTTTTTCATATCGGAGAGTAGAGTTTAGGACCGAGCTGAATTGTTGACCTTTGTGGAGTTTATTCTTAGAATTGGTTGATTTGTGAGTGGAGTCTGATTGCCTGAGCCCAGTTCATGGGACAAACCACGGCCAGTGCGTTTGGGGAGGGCAGTCCCAGCTTTTCCAAGTAACTCTTCTGTTCAGTGATCAGTTTTGGATTGGAAGAATTCTTCTTGCAGTTCTTCAATGGCTTCAGTTCACTGAAGTAATTGAGAACAGCTCCCTTTTCCAAGCAGGACTTGTTTTTTTGCTATGAATTGCTCAGACTCCTTTAGTTTTCTCCTGCAGGGATGTTCTGAATTTGGGAAACGCAAGTCCCTGGTTCTGTAGTCACTGCAGAGATTTACATGACGAGCGTTATCATCTGGCAACTTTTAGTGCTGCATTTTATACATAAAAGGGAAGGTAAAAGAAAGGTTTGGGGACCTGAATTCCTTTCCTGACCCAGATAAGAGCTGCCGAGGCAGAAGTCGGCATTAAAACCTCAGCGCTCCTGATCTATAATGTCATCGGAAGAACACGTTTGTATTTACAACCCAGGACTGTATTTACAACCTTTTTTTTTTTGCTTGCTTTGTTCCTTAAAAGGCTCTGGCTACCCACATTTTATGCACTCCTGGAATGCAATAACAATTGTGGCATCATCTCTTCAGAATTCGTTTTCCTTCCTGAGATCGGGCTGGCGATAAGGGCTCCCAAGCCCTGCCTGGGATGGGTTTGACTGGGTGAATTCATGAATTCATTCTGAATTTAACTGGGTGAATTCATGAATTCATTCTGGGTTTGACTGGGTGAATTCATGAATTCATTCTGGGTTTAACTGGGTGAATTCGTGAATTCATTCTGGGTTTAACTGGGTGAATTCGTGAATTCATTCTGGGTTTGATTGGGTGAATTCATGAATTCATTCTGGGTTTGACTGGGTGAATTCATGAATTCATTCTGGGTTTAACTGGGTGAATTCATGAATTCATTCTGGGTTTAACTGGGTGAATTCATTCTGGGTTTAACTGGGTGAATTAATGAATTCATTCTGGGTTTAACTGAGTGAATTCATTCTGAATTTAACTGGGTGAATTCATACTGGGTTTAACTGGTGAATTCATACTGGGTTTAACTGGTGAATTCATACTGGCTTTAACTGGGTGAATTCATGAATTCATTCTGGCTTTAACTGGGTGAATTCATGAATTCATTCTGGGTTTAACTGGTGAATTCATACTGGGTTTGACTGGGTGAATTCATTCTGGCTTTAACTGGGTGAATTAATTCTGAATTTAACTGGGTGAATTCATTCTGGCTTTAACTGGGTGAATTCATTAATTCATTCTGGGTTTAACTGGGTGAATTCATTCTGGGTTTAACTGGGTGAATTCATTCTGGGTGAATTCATTCTGGCTTTAACTGGGTGAATTCATGAATTCATTCTGGGTTTAACTGGGTGAATTCATTCGGGGTTTAACTGGGTGAATTAATGAATTCATTCTGGGTTTAACTGGGTGAATTCATTTGGGGTTTAACTGGGTGAATTCATGAATTCATTCTGGGTTTAACTGGGTGAATTCATTCTGGGTTTAACTGGTGAATTCATACTGGGTTTAACTGGGTGAATTCATGAATTCATTCTGGGTTTAACTGGGTGAATTCATGAATTCATTCTGGGTTTGACTGAGTGAATTCATTCTGAATTTAACTGGGTGAATTCATACTGGGTGAATTCATACTGGGTTTAACTGGATGAATTCATTCTGGGTTTAACTGGGTGAATTAATGAATTCATTCTGAATTTAACTGGGTGAATTCATGAATTCATTCTGGGTTTAACTGGGTGAATTCATTCCCTCCTTCCCTTCCTTTCTGACCTTTCCAGCAGCTCGCTGTGATCTTTGGAATTTTGCAATTCCCTCCGTGCTCTGCTCTGGAAAATGAAATCCAGGCTTGTTTATCTCGGCGGGGCCAAACCCGCATCCAAAGCATTGTCAAATGTCCATGGAACCTTCCAGAAAGGTGCTGACACCTCCCACACTGCTTCTCACTGCTCTGCAGGTGTGGCAAATAAAAGCTGTTCCCTTCTGGAAGTTCTGCTGTGCTCAGGAAATGTTCTGGGCTCTTCTGGAGCAGAACTGGACATTTGTGGATATTGGGTTCTTTTCCCTGCAGGGACAGAGTCTCACATCAGAGATTCAGAAAATAGAAAACTTCACTTGACTGGGTTTGGGGTTTATTTTGTATTAGGATTTTAAGCAATACACTGAATAAAAGTTGTGTTGGATGTGTTCTGAAATGCAGCTTGCCTGGGCTCCCTCAGCCTGGGTACAGGAGCAGCTGCCCAGGGCTCCTTTAAATCAGACACACATGTTTGCAAGGTCTTCAATATTTTGTTTCTTGGCCAATCAGTGAGAGGATTTAAATTGCTAAATTGACTGAATTAGCCTAAGATCTGATGAAAAGTGAGTTTAACCATTTGCTTGATAGCCTCCTCCTTCCCCCGTTCTTTCCTCCTCATTTTTTCATGTAAAAATGCTTATTTTTAAATATAAATTATTTTTACAAATACAAATTATTTTATTTATAAAAAAATTATTTTACTTACAACATTTTATAAAAATACCTATTTAAAAATTTTACATATGAAATGCCATTTAATATGATTCATTTTAAGCCTTTCCATGTTTTCATTCAGAGCTATTTTGTCTAACACATATTTTCTTATTTTAATCCTCAGGAATAATTCTCTTTTCTATGCTCATTTTTATCCATATGTATAAATCTATTTTGAATGATAATATAAAGATAATGGAAAGCAGGTGAACAGTGGAAACATTGCCACCAATTTAAAAGAAATTACAAATTTTCCCACTGGGTAAAGTTTGTGCAGAAGTATATGAAGAGACTGAGGGCTTGTATAGAGAATTGGTAAAATCAAAAGCAAAAGCATTTTGAAAGACTGAGGGTTTGTATATAGAATTACTAAAACTGAAACCAAGAGCACAATGCATCCTTTCATGCAGTAAAAATCCAGAAGAGGTTGAAGTGAGTGAGCTGTTCACCAACAGAAAGGTGTCAATCAAATAAAATTAATGAAATTGTGAAGATGCAAAACCAATCGAGTCAAACATCACTACTCCCTCAGCCCAGAATGTCATTTTTGTATCAAAATGGCTTTAAACATGCAAACAAAAGGAGAAATGAATATTTACACATAATTAAATGTTCAAAATAGCTCATCTAACCACAGCCTTATCTCTAGAAGCAAAAATGCAAGCATCCACTGAGTGATATTAGCAACTGCGAGGCTTTTGTTTAGACTTTTTGTTTTCTTGGCAATAAATAAAATTCTTTGGGAGAGGTCATTAAGATATTTCTTAACGTTGCCTTTTTCAACTTTGCAGGCTGCTATCCTTGTCCAGGGCCCAACATGAATCCCATTGCTCTTGGGAGCCGTTGGCTTGCTTATGCAGAAAACAAGGTAAGGAGGGGTTTGATGTCAAAAAACACTTCTAAATTTTGTATACATGGGGGAAAAAGAAAAGAAAAGGTCTCAGGAAAAAGCTCTGTGCAAAAGAAAGTCTGTAAGAGGAGTTGCTTTCAAATGACAGTCCTAAGTATTTTAAAATTTTAAATCTTTACTTTGCACATTTGATTAAATCTCAGTTTAAGAAACTTGGAAGGCAGAGAAGACAGCCATCAAGATGTGTTTTCAGTGAGGTAACACAATAATCAACCCATTTTGTGCTTTAAAAGTTTAAAGCATTTAATTACAGCCACTTCTGAAGGTAGGCAAAAAAACACTTCCTAAATTCTCTTTGGGGAAACTGAGTCTGGACAGAGCCTGGGTTTGTCTGAGCCAACACAGCACTGCACTCTGCAGCTTAGAAAACAGCATTAAATTGGCCACTTTTGAACAGCTTTGAAAAAGTTAAGCTTCAAGAAAAAATATGAAAAATTTCAGACTTTTTTTCATCTTTCTAGAGACAAAGAAAATAGATTCCCAAGCAAAGAAATGATCATTGCTTTTACCCAGAGGAGTGGTTGTGTATTTAAAGCTTGAAGTGAAGCCTGAATTCGGCTCCTAATGCCTTATTTTTATTTTTATTTCAAAGCAGATGTTTTCTCTCCCTTCCACCTGTGAGTGGAGAAGCTGTTTCTAAAGCTGAGCCAGAAATTATCAGAGGCAGATTTTAGAAATCTATTTGCTTTTACACCTCCTCCAGCACAGATTTCTTCCCAAATTCAGGCCTGCCTTTCCTTTAGTGCCACACCTTGCTGATGCTGGAAAACCTAACCCTGCTCAGCATGGGATTTAAAAAGTATTGCTGCCAAAATACCAGCAAAAGAATTGTATCACAAAGGGAGTTTAAATGGCTTGTGTGTCCCCAGGTAAATTCACTGTGGGCTTTCCCTAGTTTAGGTATTTTTATTTGGATATTTAAATATAAGCAGGACAGAAAAGCCTTTAGAAACAAATACATTTTACAGTAATTTTTAATTTTCTTTAGCTCAAATAGTTACACAAGCAACATGTTCTGTGTGCAAGCAATAAATATCTATATTTTTTCCTAATTTTGCATAGAAGCACAGATTCTATTGTTACTTGGGGTTCAAAGGCAAAACCTACTTTTGTAGGGTGATGGCAGGTACAAGAGTCTTGTTTTGATTTATTGATTTTGAAGGCAGGCAATAAAAAGCAAACCCCATGTACATTCCTTTAATCTATTAAATGCAAAGTTTCAAACAACTCTTTTCCTTTGTCATTTCTTTGCTTGCTCGTCATAAAAAGGAGGGGAAAGCCACACTCGGATTCTTAGAATGGCTGATATTTAATGTTACATATACATGGCTAAAGCTTTTGATTATATTTATTTAAATTTATTTGTGGTATTGCTGCCAGACCAAAAATCCCACCATTTCAAAGTTTATGAATTCTTAGTGAGTACTCATCTGGTAATTGAAAACTGGAGCGGGGGACGCGACAGTCTGGGTGGCACCCAGAAGATTATAAAAAGGGGTTAAGTGTCTCAGCAGGGCTTTTTGCTGTTTGTAGGAAAAAACACACCACTGTACATGATAAATAAGAGCTCTGGTAATGGGTTCTGGGTTTGTGGAGTTTAATAGTCGTGACTTGGTTGCTGTCTTTCTTCTCGTAGCTGATCCGATGCCATCAGTCCCGTGGTGGAGCCTGTGGAGACAACATCCAGTCTTACACTGCCACAGTCATTAGTGCTGCCAAAGTGAGTCCATCAGCTGCCCTGGGAGAGCTGCTCCTGCAACATAATGATGAGGTTTCCCTGCTGAATTGGGCTGTGTGTCATCACCCCTCCCTTCCCAGAGAGCAGAGCACACTGAGGGCCCTGCAGCAGCAGCAGCAGCAGCACCGTGCCTGCCCTCCCCATCCTGCAGATCCCTGACTAAACTGTAGCTTTCTACAAACTGTTTCTGGTTCTGAACTGATTTTTTAAAATTTCATTTATTACAAACAGCTATTTACATTAGAGGGAAGTGACAGTGGGATGGATTTGTACAATGGCTGTTCGTAGTGGCACAAGTTTATATGGTTAGAAATCAACATTGTGAATTATTAGTCTTTTAGCATCATGAAAAGTGACTTTACAAGTGCCTGGTGCTCTTTGGACTCCATCACACCCCCATTATACGTTTTGCTCTCTCTGAAGGGTGACAGCACAGTACTGGAGCTAATTAATTACCTTCTTTGAAGGTTACAGCTTATTAATGACTGTTTACATATAGGTTCCATTGCCTCGTTTTTGTACTTCAGATGATGTTATAAAATCCCTCTGTTTTCAGAGAAATGTCTGGGCTTTTGTAGCATCAAAAGAAGCTCATGGCTTGGAAAAATCTTAAACAAGACCGAGCACAACTTTTGTTTCACTGTCTCCCTCCCAGCTCCTTTCCTTGCTGCAACAACAATTTCTTTTTCTCACACACACACACAGAGTGAGTTTTGGCACCGTGGGGTGAACTCGGTGCTGATTACAAGCTTCCCTTGTAACCACCAGCCTTTTCATTTGTGATATGTGCAACAAAACAAACCTAATAATAGGAATGAAATGACAGCGTGGGACAGAGGGCTCGGTGGCACCGAGGCAAACAACAGTTAGGAGAAGCCACAGAGAGAGACAGGGCAGGCCAGCTCATGTGAAAACAAAACAGAAAAACAAACACAGTCCATCACAATCACTGTGTGGCCGGAGAAGGAGAAAAATCACAGCTTTTTACATTTTTGAGGGGAGCTGGAATTGCTCCTCTCTGAGGTGATTTGCTGGATCTCTGTGTGCTTTCACCATCAGCACAGTTAAAGAGGTGTGTGGGGAAATCTCCCCAAATTCCTTCAATCCCAGCATCGTGAACATCTTTTTTATAGCACAGATAAGTTTGAAAAACTGAGTGGCTTAGTGTGATCAGCCACAGTTTGGATCAGATGTGGCAAAATCCTGCAAGCAGATCACTGTAGCTGATGGCTGAGTAGTACTAGCAAGGGATCATAATCCACAAATTCTGCTGTTAAGCTGAGTTTATCACACTGAAGTCGTGCTATTGCATCATGTGAGTAGATACTGAAGATAAAATGTCTTTATAATCATAGGAAAGAAAAGATTGTTAGCCTCTGTACAGAGATAAACTCCCAGGGAGAGTTAGGAAAAGGGATAATCCCCAGGGCACGGGCTGCTGCTGCTCTGTGTTTGCACAGCACATTGCTCATGCTCCTGCCTCTTGGATGTTACTGTAATAGACAAGATTAATACTAATATAGTTTTAAATATTTGCATGATTTGGCTCTTGAGGAGTGTCTCAGCCTTAGTGTATTAATTTGTTATCCACGAGCATGCCACAGTAAATTTGCAATGTTTAATTTATTAGTGATTTCATTGAGGCTTGGCTTGCTGTCTAGCAGGTTTTCATCTCTGATAACTGCAGGGCTGACTTTCTTGCTGGCAAGGAGATGCTCCATGTATCTGTTGCTCTTTGTCCATTTCATTGCCTCATCATCCATTCACTCTTTCCTTATTTAACTCTTCATTTATGAACCTCTATTTGTGCTGTTGTGTCCTATCAGCTGCAGGGGTTTGTAATTCTTTGCTTTGATTAGTGCAGGAGCAGCTTTTTGGGCAGTGGATGTCCTTTCCTTTCCCCTGCAGTGCTGCTGTTTGGTTCAGAAGTGGTTCCATTAAAGTTCTTGTTTTGCCAGGTTACCTTGGGTTACAGTCTTTTCTCTGCTTGGCTTCCAATTTTCTACTGAAGGGAAAGAACCTTTGTATGAAAGAGAAGGAGAGCTGAGAGCTTTCAGCAGGGTCACTTTGGAGAATTGCCTTTCAGATCCTCTCTGGAAAGTCTTGGTGGCAGCACAGAATATTTTCTGTAATGGTTTTCCCTTTGCTGACCCATGTCCTGGTGGGGCCAGGGGTTTGTCCTCTGTGGGAGCTGCTGCTCTTGGTGCAGCGAATAAATTTCCTCCTTAATCAAATACCTCGGGAGTTATTTGGGAAGGTCCCTGTACACCAAAATCACCGAGGTCAAGGTTGTGATTGTGTTGGTGCCTTTCTGAGTGTCCATGTTCTAAAAGCTCTGGTAGTTTCTGTGACTTGACCAAGCAGAAGAATGTGTCAAGATTCACATTTGGATTAATGATGGGTGCAGATAAAAATGGATGTGTTTGGAAACACGGAAGTATCATTCCTTAGAGGTGTTGTAGAATGCACTCAGGGCGTGCAGACAGGGAAGTCCCCTCCATGGGATAAAGATTCTTTTCAGTTGAACAAACAGTGGCATGGACATGGAATTTCTTTCAGAATAAACCCTGTTATCCCTTGGTTCAAACCAAGTGTGAGGCTCAGCCTCACTGTGTTGACACCAAGGCAGATCTTTTTGATGTCTCTTTCTGCTTTCTATAGGTTTTTCATTTGCAGTCAAATAGATCATATAAAATGTATTTATTATGAGAAACAGGAACAATATATTGTGTCATCACTAAAAGGATGCAAGGCCTTTGTTGGAACAAAGCATCCTAACAGGCATTGAATGGTGCATTTTAATTCTTTTCATCTAATTAAAGTTGTACTTACTTTTCAATTAAATGAGGTATGAGGGCATACATCTATTTTAATTAAATATATGTATTTTTTTATATTCAAATAGATGTGAACAGTCATATTTTGAAGTAGATAGGGTGCACATGAGCATATAAATGTGTGTTTCTGCACACTGTGGATCATTGGTAACAAAAGGAACTGGATCAAGTATTTTAATTGTATTTATCAGCAGACTTCACTGGCGGGTTCCCATCAGTGACAAAGGGACTGGGACAGTGCAAACTTGAACCCATTTCATTTAAAATGTATTTGCTCTGTCACATGTCTCACATCAAATTATAAACCAAGTCCTTCTCACCTCATAACTCCTTTGCTTGATTCCTCTCCATATCTTTTAATCCTGTACTGGTGAAGTGATTTAGCAAAGGCTGCATCTGTTTTCTCTTGTTACCTGATAACTTCTTAATGAGGACTAACAGCTTATGTGAGAGCAAGGTCATTAGCCCTAATGGATGGAGGGGACAGCTGATATGGCATGGGAAAGGTTAAAGATTACCCCAGAAGTTTTTGCAAATATACACAACAGCACAGGGCAGTAAGTGCTGTAATGGTTGTGCACTGATATTTCTGAGCTAATGGCCTTGGCCCCGTCTCTGCACACCTCTGCCTGCTGCAGCCCCACGCGCTCCCACACTGCTCATTCCTTCTGCAGAGCTGTCACTTTATGCTTGCTGCTTTGCCATCCCATCGCTCTCATTATAAATATTAAAGATATTTTCTAAAACAGGTCAGTTGCAGTTTTGAGCCTTCTCCCTTGCTCAGGTATTTTGCCATGTAGCATTTACTGCTTTCTCCTCCCTGCCTTATAAACTGAGAACGAATCATTTTCTAGGATTTTAGCTATTGGCCAAAAAACTGCCTTGTCAGTTTTTGCCAGGAGAGCTGGAATGCATCCCTGGGATGGCACTGGGGCTATTTTAGGTTTATTCCTGTGCTGTCAATATCTGCTTTATGTTACCTCTCCCAGCCTCCTGAGTTGGCCACTGTTAAAACCCGTTTTATTCTCCTCTGCCGTAGCCGGGTATAAAAAGAAATAACAAGAAACAAATGGCAGGATATTACTAAAGACTTTAAACCCCCAAAGCCATTGCTGTGCTAAAGGCCTGGCTCGATTTTAAGTGGAAGTATCTCCATTAGCATTAATGGGGTGAGTCCATCAGCAGAGGCATCTCAGAGGTTAATCAGCCTTCCTGGCTGCCCATGGCCATCGATACCGTGTGGCGCCTGCTGCTGTTGGCCCTGCAGAGGCTTTCCTGACAGCACACTAACAGACTTTGTGTAAGTCATTTCCCATGAATTATTAAAACAAACGTTTGGCTGCTAATTGATGAACACTAATGTGTTTTCTAATCACTGCAGTTTGAGATTTTAGCACTAAACAAAGCAGTTGCAATTGATTTGTGGCTGCTTCTTGGTTTCAGCCTGGGATCTGGACAATTTTTTCCTTTTCAATTTAGCAGGCAGCTTAGCTTGTCTTTTTAGTTAAGAATTGGCTTGTTACAGTGTCATTCCATTCTGATCTCTTTTGCTATTTCTTATTTATATTGCATAATAAATCTGCTCAATTCTTTACAGGCAAATAAGGCACAGTCCTTGGTTCAAGGAGAAAATATTTAAAGTTGTAGTTGGGCTTGTTTTTCTTTCGGTCTGCATCTCTCCTACTGTGTCTACTCTGCCTCTTTCTCCAAATAAAATAAAGCAAAATAAAAATAATCTTCAGCATCTTTAGCTGCTAAAAACTGGTGCAGTGAATGTGTTTTGAAACCCCTGTCTGGGAAACATGCAGAGCCTGGAAAGTCCCATCCCTTGTGCTGGGATGTGCCTGGGAGTTCCAGGACTTCAAGGGTGGCATTTTTAATTTTTCTAGATTTGAGTCTCATATTTAGTTTTAATGCTTAATTAATGAGTAAAAAATGAGTGTGTCAGATGTAGCCAAAGACAAATTCTTGGTCTCTTGCACTGTGCAGAAGACAGAAGTGTGAGCTTTGGGGGCTGTTTGTATTTTGTGTGAGCAGGACCCTCCTCACACCCATCGTGGTCTTGTCTTTGATCCTTCTGACCCCGCATGCTATGGGAGTAACTCAAATCAAAGTTTAAAAAACCCCAATACTGGAATATTTAAAATACAAACACATTAATTATTTGAACATTAAAATACTTATTTTTTCAATAATGCTTTGGCATAACTGACTTCCAAAAGAAAGGTGAATTCTTCCATTTGATAGCACACCAGATTTTTCCAAGCTGTTTTGTTGCAGCTGATACACCACTCCTATAAAAAACCACTTCCAGAAGGAATCCGAGCTGATCCCACAGCACAGCCCCAAACATCATTTGAAGGAGTTTTTTTCCCTTTTTTTTTTGCAGACAATAAAGACTGGGCTGACCATGGTGGGGAAGGTGGTGACGCAGCTGACGGGGACGCTGCCGTCGGGAGCCAGCGAGGAGGAGATCCTGGCCCACAGCAACCTGCGCCGGAGTCCCCTGGTGCCCGGCATCGTCACCATCATCGACACCGAGACGGTGGCAGAGGGACAGGTACCAGTGTGTGCCCACAGCCAGAGCCTGCCCGGCCCCCCCAGCCCCAGGGAAATCCTCTGTGCGCGGGTGGCACTGGAAAATCAACCGCAGGATTTACAGGCACACAGAGCTGGGATAAAATCCTGTTTAGGGCTGAAATGCAGCCAAAAAAAATATATATATATTGTCCTTGCAGCATATTTATGTGACACTTTGACAAGATCAAGTGTGAAGTGTCACATTTTGTCTCCCCGACACTTGTTCCTAATTGACGTTGATTGATGCTGATCAGTGGAAGTGGGGATGGAGTCTGATGATCTTTATTAATACAGAACTGGAATGGGGGAATTGCTGAATTCCAGGCTAAAAAAAATGATGGGGGAAGTTGGGTGTGAAGTGTACAAGTTAGAATTTTATGTAAATCCCAAATGCAGTGGAGCACAATGCTGTTTGTGAGGCACTTGCACTGTTTTGTAATAATAGAATAAATTTATTGAATATAACAATACACAGTGCAGTGCATCAGGAAGAATCATTTGTTACAAACTCCACACCATTATCAGACAATTTTTAAATTGCTGGATTTTCCTGTCTTTATGCCAGGGAAGAGATCCATGTCTTTTTTGTTTGTTTCTACCACTCATTTAATTTTAAAGTGGCTGGTCCTGGATTCAGTGTTTACACAGAACTCCCACACACTTCATTATTCTGTAACTAGTCTGTGAGATCTTTTTTCTCATGGTCACATTTATTGAATTTAAAGCAAAAAAAACTTCTGTTTTTTCTTGTTTTCCCCTATCTTTATGAAGCTCATTGCAGGTAAGTTTGTGAGGTATTAAGGACACATCAGAAGTCAAATATTTAGCCAAGTTATTTTATTTTTTTTCTTGACAGGAAAATAAAATCTTTTACTTGAAAAAAGCAACACAAAACAAAGAAAAACTTTGTTATGGTTGTTCCCTGAGAATTAATTTTGGCAGTATTTAGCCAAGCAATGTTGAATTGAAAGGGAATTGTTCATAAAGCACTATAGACATTTTCTTCCAAAATTGAAATTAAAGAAAAAACATAATGGAAAAAAAAAAATAGGATCTTATAGTCAGGTTTTAAAATAATTCTGGGATTTGTTTTTGTTTCCAGGAAAAAAATAATTTCTTGGCTCTTCATATGCTATAAGGAAAGAAAAAAAAAGACAAATTTGACTTCATAAATTTCTGATGAAGCTGTTTAATGTGGTCATTATTTCTGCTGGTCCCTGTCTGTGCTTTGATTCTTCTGCATTGGCCTAGGGGGAAAAAAATGATAGATCTTAGGTTTTTAAGGCTTGTTATATATGATTTCGAGGTTTTATGAACTTGTCCTCTGACCCTAACAATGGTGGGGAGCTATCAGAGCCTAAAGGGCACTCCAGGAGAGGAGCTGTAAAAATGATAACGTTTGTCTTGTCCAAACCCTGCTGCTCTCACATAAATAAGCCATCAGCTCTAGGAAAACAAGTTTTGTCTTGAACCTCTAGGAAGTTGGATATTCTAATTGTTTGTACTGCATTCATATTTTTGTGATCTGAAGTTTTGAAATGCTGGTAAATGATATAATTTATTTACAGCTGCAATTTGCTCTCAGAATTATATTTATTTTCAGAATTATATTTATTTCCAGGAAAAAAGAAAATAAGCTTTCTTCTGCATGGTTAGATTTTCATGGTGCAGGAGATTTTTAAAACAATTTTGTCTTACTGAAATGTCCCTCTGGCAAAAAGAAAGCTGATTAGAAATAAATAAATGCACTTTGTAGGTGGCTCATGCCCTGAGCTCCATCCCCACTCTGGCTGAGATGGAGAGTGAAGGGGCAGGCTGGTGATGCCAGGTCCTGTAAAATCCTGAGTTTTAGGGTCACTGTTTCAGTGGTTTTTATAAAGTTACTGCTTTATAGAATCACAGATTCATAATCAGTTCGTTATTATGAATCACAGATTTCATAATCAGACATTTGGAAAAGTCCTGCAGGATCTTCAAGTCCAGCCTTTGAATTCTGCCATTCCCATGAAACCAAATTGCCAAATTTGCTCGTTTTTTGAATCCTCCCAGGGATGGGGACTCCACTTTGCTGTGGGGGATCTCCTATTCCAGTGCTGAAGCTCTCAGTGAGAGGATTTTCCCTTGTTTTATCCCCTCAATTTTCAGATTCATGAAAAGAAGAGTTCTGAGTGGAATCACCAACCCCTCCTTCTTTTTGAGGTGCCTGGTTTGGGATGTCCTGTGCCCATCAGGCTCTTCCTCCTCTCACTGACAAACCCTGAATTTAAAATTCCAACTAAATATTTTCTGGGCTAAATGAGCACTTGGAAATGCCTGAGTCCCGTTCAGCAGGGTTGGTGTGAGCTCACACGGCTCCAGCCCTGTCCCTGCTGAGGGCAATTCCAGAAGGAGGGAGGAATTCTTTTCCTATCATCAGTGCCATCCTCCTGTAAAATAAATACCTCAGCTCCTTCAGGTCAGTAAAGATTTCTATCACCTGCACAGCCTGACTGAGAATTTGGGTGTTGCAGTGAAAGACACATTTTCCAAGTAATAAAATATGCCTGGCAGATAAGATACAGTAAAAAAAATAAAAATATGTTTTAAAAAGAGAAAGAAAATGGAAGACAGCAATAAATCTAAGGCAGACAAATACATAATTTTGAAGGAGAAATAGGAACTTTTTTGATTGGAGAGGCATATTTTTTTTAATAAATGTGACTAAAGTTTTGCAAGTTAACGATCCAAGTACTTTTTCATTTATTTCAAGCACAGACACAGGTTCTAAAGGTGGATTGAGCTGCTCTGTGCATGTGTACAAATAGAACAATTTCTGTGCCAGGAGGATGACGAAGGGAAATGTTTCAGACACAAACCAGGAGGATTAACAATAATTTTTTAATAATTTCTCGCATTTCAAAGGCATTAAATATGAGGGATGAGAGAGGGAGCTCGATGTGTCTCATTCACTGCCCTGTGCTGCCATGGCAGAGGCTGAAATGCAAACTCACCACAGAAAAATCCACAATTTAGGACCAAAGAACTCTCCTAATGTAATCTTGCAGGATTAAATCTGCAGGAAAAGTATTTTTAATAAACCTTATGAATGTAAAGCTCTCATCCCCAGCAGTTGTTTATGTGATAGCTCCTACTTTCAGAATTGGTGCTACTTTAAGAAAATTTGAATTATGAGGTAATTAAATAAATGCAGAGGAATGCAGAATTATTGACATTGGCTGTCAGGAGATATTTGTAAAAGGAATAAAAATAATTATCGAGATGCCCAAGTAACTTTGTGGTAAACCAAAATATGTTAACAAGGTTGTGTGCTTGTTTAAATTTCCTTCTAATGAAGTGTTAGCAAACTTTTCAGTTAGATGGAAGGACTATTTATTTGAATCCCTTAATTAGTTGAAATGGATAAACCTAAAGCTGTACAGATGTCCTCTTTTTCAGTAATTGGAATTAAACGTGTAAGACTTTATTGGCTTGGGTTTGAAAGAAAAATTATTTTCTTTCGACCTTTGTTTCTGTATTCTTAATTAATTCATCCACTGCAGGCCACCCACGTGCAGGCTGCAATAATGACCTTGCTCAAAAGTCACCAGTTTTGGGGCAGAATGTGAATCTGTTCAGCATCCAGCAGTTGGCTGACAGAGAAAGATGTGGCCAGTTCAAAGCCCAGAACTTTGGGCTTGTGCTTGGTGCAATCTCCCCAGCAGCTCATCCACAGCTCAGCAATATTGCAGGGAATATTTGCAAAACAGCTCAGCAAAATAAGATAACATGTTGATCTACTCCTGTTCCTGTTTGAAAATGTGATCAGGGCTTTTTTTTTTTTTTTCCCTGTTCCCTATTAAGTTTTTATTGCATTAAAGAGGAATTTTCAGGGAAAAAGCAGCCACAGTTTTCAGAGTTCATTTTGATTTGGTGAGGAGCTGATAGCAATTGAACCAAATCAAGATGCTTATCAGGAGCAGGAATTGTTGGGAAGTTTTGGTCTGAAGCAAAAAGAAGCTCAGAGAGTGAAGCATATTCAATAATAAAACTTTAAGTACAGCCATAATTCCACTGGTCATTAACACCAGGGCTTTTATTTTAGGGGCAGCTCTGGCCAAGGCTGATGTGATGTTCTGATGCTCAGAGATTTGGCCTCAATTTTCTTCACTTTTTATATCTCCGTGTATTACAGAAGAATTCTTTTTATATATAAATATAAAAAGAGCAACAGGATTCCCTCAGAGCATAATACTGTCTGCCTCACTTTTATTAAAGGAGATCTGGTTTTTGTCAAGAAGACATTTTTGTCTCAGATAAATGGTTCAGGCTGAGCGTGAGGCTGGTTTGAGTTTATGCTGGATTCTATTAAAAGGAGAGCAGTAGTTAATGCCACAGATCTATCACTTTTAGCCCCTTTCCACTGAAGTTTGACCTTGGCTGTAACTTGGGGGAGGCTCTTTGTGAATCAAACTCCAGCTCTTTAAAGCATCGGGGATCTCAAGTGTACAGCAAATATTTGTTATACAATATTCATATTTATAATTCTTGCCAAACCTATTTGTTTTTATGATGATGGGATTACTCTTTTCTTAATTGTATTAAGAGTAGGACCTGCTTGATTAGATTTGGGTCCATTTTTATTTGTGTTACTTTCATGTTTTATTTAAAAACATGTCTCCACTGGGATAAGTGGTGTAATTTGCCTTTAAAGATTAAAATAATTAAAGTCATAATTACGAGTGGCTTCTGCTCAGCAGTACAGAAAATACCACAGAGGAAGGAAAATATGGCATGGGAGGAAAAAGCTCTGGCTGCAGTTCTCCCCTGCCCTGGCAGCAAACACTGCTGGGATAGTAAATACAACACTGCCCTGGGTGCTTTGTCTCTTTTAGAGTGACATAAAGATGATTTGATGAATCTTTGATAAATTTATTTGATAAATTATGTGATGAATCTTTGATAAATACAGAGTTCTGCTGTGACAGAGCTGCTTTGGGAGCTGGTTTGGCTCAGCACAGCCAGCCACGGGCTGGGCAGGTTTGGGGAAAATCCTGTTGAACTCCTGATAAAATATTTTTGGGCATCAGGAGCAGCCGAGGGCTCCTTCAGGAAAATTCTGAGTGTTGGTCTCTCGCTGGGAGCTCTGCAAGGAGGATCCTGCTGCAGCTCTGTGATCACAGAGCCATGCTGGGATCTCTGAACCTTTCTCAGTGAGAGACCTTGGAAGGTTTTTTGGCAGAGCTGTTAGAGCCCACTACCTTGGGGAAGGGAGGAAAATCCAGCAGCCTTGGGATTCCTGTGGGCTCTGGGAGGGAGAATGAGCTGCCTCCCTCGAGCTCCCTGTGTGTGTTATTAGGGAAATTGTCCCTCTGGTTGGATTTCCAGGAAAAATCCCCAGCTCTGCTGTTTGCAGGGGCACAGAATCCTCCCCTGGCTGGTTTGATGTTCCCAAAGCACCGGGTGTTGTATCAGCGTCGTTTTGATTTCCTGAAGTTCTGTAAAAAAGGGAAATCGTGCTGGGATTTAAAGCTGTGCAAGCTCTGAACTGGGATGGGAACCAGGCCTTGCTGTGGTGGCATCTTTGTGAGGGACATTTGGTTGATGATGGAGTTAAGTCCAATTCCTTGGATTTTTTTTCCTCCTTTCTTTGTAGTGTTGGAATTGTAAAAAGTGGTATTTGTTATCCCCAAGTGCAGTGCAGAAGAGCAGGGGGAGGACCTGACAAATCCTGGTAATTTCAATAGATTGGTATTTTAAAAAAACACTTTTCTCTGTTCCTAAAGGCTCTAGTTTTTCCTGCTGATTTTAAGAAGAGGAAGAATATCTTTTCATCTTTCCATGCACAAGGAAGTGTTGTTTCCTTGTGTGTTCCCAAAGCCAGTTCTGTCCATAGAAAGGAGCCCTGAGTGTCACATTCAGTTTTTGAGTGATGAAGGTGCTTTTATGGTTGGTATTTTTGCCTTTTATTTTGCTTTACTTGGTTAGTACAGGGGATGAACATGCTTGAATTTGAATCTGCAAAGGCCAGTTTGCTATACCAGAAAATCAGCTTTTATAGGGAAAGGGAGAGATCTTTAAAAATTCCTTTTGGAGTATTTCTTTTTTTCAAGAAGATATTTTTAAGCAGTAAATGACAAAAGAATTGAAAGCATGGGATCAGTTAGCATAATATACAAATAGAGATTTGGCCTTTTTTGAGTTCTCAAGTTATCTGTCTGTTTCTAAGTCTTAGGTGTTTTGCAGTTTTTGATGTTGTGACTTTTTGCTTTGTATCGTATTTCCAGAGGAAAAATATTTCAGGATCAGGTTGCCATCCATTGCTCCTGCCTGCTGCACAGGGGTTTATGTTGCAGGAGTGATAACAGCAGTGCATTTATAATTTTTATTTTTTCTCAAATAAAGCCATGTTGAATTAATCCTGTAGAAGAGGCTGCATATGAAGTATCCTATATAACTCTTTCTAGCAATGATTTAGCTCCTGGGATACCTCCACATTTCAGATTGAATATTCTTATTTATTCTTATTTCATTTTCTTATTCTTCTTATTCTTATTTATTCCTGCACAGCACGGTGGGGTGAGCTCTTTTGCAGTCAGCAATAACTTATGGAGCAAAACAGGATTATTTTTCTATTTTCCCTAATTTGAATAGGATAAATAAATGGGAAATAAATGAAATAGGAAATAAATGAATAGGAAATAAATGAATAGGAAATAAATAGGATAAATGAAGGCATAGAGTGGATAATCCTTTCTGGTTATGAGAGCAGTCCCATGTCTCTGTATGTGAGAGAACTCCCAGGGTTGTTGGTGCTGAGGGGGCAGGCAGGGACTCTGTGGATGTGACACCTTACTCAGCAATCCCTGGGTCAGGAAATGGGGTTTCCAGGGTCAGTGAATGGATTTTCCCTGACTGGCTGTGCTCTGTCCCCAGGTGCTGGTGAGCGAGGACTCGGACAGCGACGGCATCGTGGCCCATTTCCCTGCCCATGAGAAGCCCATTTGCTGCATGGCCTTCAACCCCAGTGGTAAGAGACCCTTCTGGGTTTGGGGTGGATGTAAACAAGGCAGGAAATCCCATGGGAATGTGTCCCCTGGCTGGTCCCACTGGGACACTGCAGCTGACCTGCTCTGTGGAGTGCTGGATGTGGAATTTGTCTTTTCTGGAATTTTCAAATTTGTCCTTGCTGGAAATTTCAAACTCTAGCAATTCTTTTACTAAGAGAGAGGACATTCAGTCCCTCTTCCACTGCTGAGGGATTTCTGTCAGCCAGGTGCACACATGGTTGTGATCCTCAGGGATCCAGGGGATCGGCACATGGAGTAAATTGTAGTCCATGAATACAGAAATAAAATCGTTTCACTGGTTTTTAAAGTAACTTATTATTTGTTTGCTAATGAAGAGTTTGTGATCTTACCTTCTCTCCTGAGTGAAATCAAGTAAAATCTGAAAATACTTGTAAGAAACTTCTCAAAAGTACCTGTTTGTCTCCTTCCTCTTTAGAAATGAACCGTCACTGTGTGCAGCAGGTGCAGCTGCAAACCTTGTGTATTAATTGGTCTGATTAATCTGACAATTAACATTTCATTATCTGCAGATAAATAACGTTCTGGCTGATTGCAGCAGGACTCAGGGAAATGGTCAGGGAATCAGCAGCTTCCAGTGCCTAAATTAACAATTTCTAAGATGTAGCAAACGCCATGAAGATCAGGAGGGTGAAGTCACATTTCAGAGAATAAAACTAAATGTCTGTCATTTATGTTTTCACTTTTGCTGACCAGTTGGTGTCATTCTGACACCCCATCTGTTGTGTCAGAACTCTTTAACAGTGCAGTGCAGTTCGCTGGGATTTTGTGACAGGAAAGCTGCATTCTCATCTGCCTGCATTTTCTTGGAAGGGGAATTTTCATGGAGCTCTGTGCAGTGAACTGAGAATCCTCAGTTCCAGAACAGTCATTTTGCTTTGTGCTCTGGAAGAAGGATGATACCTAAAGTGGAGCAATGCTAATTAAATGAGATAAATAAGTGAAATAAACACAGCTGCTTAAATTGGAATAGTAAATAGATATTAATTAAATGCCTCCTTAAGAGAGTTTCTGGGATTGTGTAATTTAAAGGGCAGCAGAATGTTTATGTAAAACCAAATTAACTGATTATTTTTCAGAAGGAAGGATATTTTTGCAAATTGCTGGATTCTTCTTTTGTGATCAAATTCTTTGGGTTGCTCAGGTACTGGGATGACAATAACTTAGAGAGTGACACTTGGATCAAATGGTGTTTAATGGCAGAACACTTGTTTAAGTGGTGTTATTCTTTGCTGTGTGAGATGAGCAGGAGGGATGGGGACAAACCAGCAGAGAACTCTTCCTCAGTGAGAGCAGCACTTAGCCAGCATTGTGAGCTCTTTATTTAACATCAAGGCAGGATTTTGTTTGAAGCCAGGGCTGAAGCATCATCCCAGCTCATTCTGCAGTGGTCATTGGCAATCAGGCTGGGCTCATTACAGAGAACAAAACAAGAGGTGCCTTTTGATTCTGTCCTTGGCTGCTTGCTCTGAAACCCCACTTTTACCCCTAATTTCAGGCAGTGACCAGCACACGGTGCCTGCAGGGCTGGTTCACTGAGAATTTTACTTGCTGGGGCTGATAAAGCCCTTAATGCCATCGTCCTCAGCACAGGAGCTGCACAGGTGCTCAGGCCTGGGTTTTGGGAGGATCCCTTTATAGGTTTTTATTGTGTTAAAAACGAGCAGAATCCTCCCTTCATTTGGGCAGATCAGAGGTATAAAGGCCTTTATGAACTGTGATAATGAAAACCAACTTGTGTGTAAATGATCCACATCTCTCCACACTACAGGAATTGTTTTTGTGATTTTGAGAGTAGTTTTAAAGTCCACTGACTGCAGCTTTGTTTCAGTCAATTGTCTTTACTTCACCACATTTAAAATCAAAGCATGGATGTTTTATTTGTGTTAAAGCTGAGTTGCTAAATACATTGTTGTCTGCACTGGGGCAAGTTCTCCACATCCAGTGGACAATCTGTTCTTTCAGCCCATGAAGTTTCTTCCTGCTGCCCCTGCAGAGGGGAGGAAGGGCCAGATCCCCTGGGCTCCCCAGGGAAGGTGTTTTGGGCACAAGGCCTCAAGGATGCAACGTGGGAATAAGTGGAGCATGAAAACCTGTAGAGATGTTATTTTCACAATTTATAGATGAAATACAGTGTAGAGAAATCAGCCCTAAATTTTAGATATGATCAATAATTCTGGAGCCTTGGTGTTGAGTCCTGGAGGATGCCAGGACATTTCCTGCTCTTCCTCTGGAGTTCCACTTTCCATGGGAGCCTCGAGGGATGCAGATCAGTAATGACTTAATTTTGGAAGCTGGGCTGAGCTTCTGAGCCCACCAGAGCAGGGGATTGTGTGGGATCCCAGTTCCTGTGGGAATTCCTGCTGTGGTCAGTGCAGAGCTTCGTGGGCTCCAGGTGGGATTTCCAGAAGCATCCGTACAAACATCTCCATCCCCTGGATCTGCTTTGGGAGGCAAGTGAAGTGTAGGAGTTTTCATGTCTGTTCAAAGGTTGTTTCAATCACTCACTCCTGTTTTTGGAAGGTTTGGGCCTGGTTTCCCTGTCAGGCTGCACTGCCAAGAACTATATGTACAACAAACCCTGTGGGTAGCCAGGAAAGATGAGAATTATCCCCTTGGATCTTTTAGGGCTTCTGCTTCAACTTCCCATTTGTTAAGGCAAGTAAGTAGCCTTAGAGCCTCTGAAAAGGACATTTTGTTACCTAAGCTTCCTGGTGGTCTTCTCCCGGGACAGCTTTTCCCAATAAAAGCTTTTCTCTACCCTCAAATGCAGCATAGAGGGATTTTCCAGCTGCAGGAATGGATCCTGGCTTCTCACCCTTCTAGAAGGAGCAAAAGACACAGCATTTTTCAGTAAAAGCCCTTAAGCTGAAAATACAATGATTAAAACATTTCTCTAGCTATAGCTAAATCCTCACCCAATTTGGAGGTAGGACCAGCTTTTAAATCAGTGAAATAGGGCAGGTACATTCCAATGTTACTGTCAAAGAGGAAAGTTTTCAAATAAGATTCTCAATTAGTAAACAGCTAAAAAATGGTGCTGGTTTATAAATATCTGGGGTTTTTTTTTTCTTTTAAGTGTGGTAAATAAATGATCTGCTTTCCAGAAGTGTTGCTCCTGCCAGCTTGGCAGCTGAGAGCTGTGAAGTGCAAGACATTGAAAATTTAAAATAATTACGCTTCCTTGGCTACAAAAGAGATTTTCCACCCATTAATAACAAGAAAATTAATGTTGGGCCAGCAGTAAAACAGATTAAACTGTGTCCCCCTTGGGATGCCTGACTGCACCTTTAACAGACCTGAAATTGCTCTGATTATTTTAATGTTCTATATTGAAATGTGACAGTGGCCTTGAGTTAATCGTTAAAGAGGGTGAAATTGGAACATCTCTGCTCAAGTTTTTTCCCATTGATCAGAGAAAGTGGGCAGGAAAACACTTCTGGAGAGTCAATCAAGCTGTAATTATTTAATGACAGAATAATTCTTCAGTTTTTCTGTTCATTTTCTTCTGGTTTTCATCTTGAATTATTGCCTTGGAAGACAAATATGTTCAAATTAAGGCAGTTTGATGAGCTGCAGTTACAAATGTTGTGTCCCTCTGTCCCATGTCACCAAAAGGAGGAATCTTTCATGATTGATCAGGAATTGCACTTTGGGCTGGTTGTGAAGGAAGAGCTGTAGCCATGGATTATTTTAGGAGTTAAAGGAGTCATAGGGAGTTATTTATTCACAAAATAATATTTTATTTTGCTTGTCTTTCTTTTGACTTCTTGGGATTTTTTAAAATATTTACATTAAATCTTTACGTGCTTGCGTTTATTTTGCGGTGAATTTTGCTAAAATCAGAATTTCATTATTTAGTTAAGGTTTTTTTGAGGCCAAATTTTGTAACTGCAGCACATGGTCCACTTGGGAGTACCCAGGGCTTGAGCTGCTCTGATGTTTGGCTTTATTTTCACTTGCCTGGGAGAGGGGTTGAATGGGTGTAAATGAAGCTGCTGTTCTGGGTCCAGGTGCCTCAGAAAACCATGGGCCACGTCACCTTTGTCCCATGAATGCAATTGCTCAGCCCAGGGAGCTCAGAGGGACAGGAATCCTGTCCCAGGGAGCCTGTGGAAGGTGGCAGTGCCAGGAGGAATCCGTATGGACAGAACCAGGAGCTGCTCTAAGTCACTGAGCACTCTGAGCCTGTGATTTGGGACCCTCCAAAGCTCAGGACCAGCCTTGTGTGGGGTCCCAGTGCAGATTTCCAAACTGAAGTGTGAGTTCATATTTTTAATCACTTTTTGGACAAGCAGTGAGTTGGTGCAGTGGCTGACTGGTCTCTCCGTGACTGGGCATGGAAATCGGAGGGTTGCATTCCTAAATCCAGTCTGTCCATGGATCCACATTTCCTCCCCACAGATGTGTGCCTGATCCCCAGCACTTGTGCCCTTGGTGTTTGGAACAGAAATCCAACACAGCTTGAAGGAGTTGGATCCTTCAGTGAGTGCTGGCAGAGTGACACAGTTTAGGGAGGTGGAAAACCCTCTGAAAACTGAAGGGAAGCTCCTGAAGCTCCAAGCTGTGGGGGATTCATTTATATGCAAGCAATCAACAGCTCTGCAATTAGGGAGGTGTTGCAGATGGGATGTGGTGGGGCTGCCCGGCTCTCCCAGCGCTCTCGAATTTGCCCTGGGGAGTTGAGGGCCGGGTGTCCCCTCAGAGCTGCAGTGCCAGCCTGGGCCCAGTGTCCCCTCAGAGCTGCAGTGCCAGCCTGGGCCCGGTGTCCCCTCAGAGCTGCAGTGCCAGCCTGGGCCTGGTGTCCCCTCAGAGCTGCAGTGCCAGCCTGGGCCTGGTGTCCCCTCAGAGCTGCAGTGCCAGCCTGGGCCTGGTGTCCCATCAGGGCTGCAGTGCCAGCCTGGGCCCGGTGTCCCGTCAGAGCTGCAGTGCCAGCCTGGGCCCGGTGTCCCCTCAGAGCTGCAGTGCCAGCCTGGGCCCGGTGTCCCGTCAGAGCTGCAGTGCCAGCCTGGGCCTGGTGTCCCCTCAGAGCTGCAGTGCCAGCCTGGGCCCGGTGTCCCCTCAGAGCTGCAGTGCCAGCCTGGGCCCAGTGTCCCCTCAGAGCTGCAGTGCCAGCCTGGGCCCGGTGTCCCCTCAGAGCTGCAGTGCCAGCCTGGGCCCGGTGTCCCATCAGGGCTGCAGTGCCAGCCTGGGCCCGGTGTCCCCTCAGAGCTGCAGTGCCAGCCTGGCCCGGGCTCACGGCGGAGGAAGCTCCCAGATAAACACGGCGCAGCCTCGGCTCCCAGCGCTCCCCTTCCGCTTCCAGCCCCTATAATTAGCAGCCTTTTCTTTTCCTTGTATTCCCAGTTGACGCAAATGCTTTTTGTGGCTTGGCACCTCATTTAGGGCGTGGGCTTAGTTTATGGCCAGGCCAGAGTCTGGTTTAGTCTTCTGATACTGCAGAAATAGCTCTTAAGCCACAGTCTACATCTGTACTGGTTTTTCCTTTTATGCATATATTCCTCGTGTTTTTATTTCTATCCTGAAAGAAGCTGATTGTTTCCCCAAACAGAATGCAGGAAAAGTAGGAAGCTGTAAATTAGGGCAGGTAAAACAAAGCTTTGCTATTTTTTTTTTCCCTGTCTAGGATATCTCTTCCTTTGAAACTGGATTTTAATCATCTCTGTGGACTTAAAACAACCACACAGTAAAACAGTCATTAATTTAATCTGGCTGCACCCTCGTACTGTGGATAAGCAAAATCAGAATTTTTGCAATGAGATATATACTAAATGAAGTCTGGTTTACACATAAATTTCCACTGGGTCCTGTGTATGCAGGACTTCCAACGGATTTCAGCTGTTATCTGTTAAACAGGGATTAATGCCAGTTGGAAAAATAAGCAGGAAATCCTCAAGAATTATTCACTTTTCATCTCTGATTATTCACCCATAAAGTCCCTCATAGGAGAAAACATTCAGACTGAACTTAGCATGGCTTTAACCTGTATTTCCTTCTAAACGACTTTTGGAAAACTGTCACAAGGTCTCTTCAGAAGCTTGAGTTGAAGTTTCCTGCACTTGAAAGTGAAAGTGAGGTAGGACCAGGATTCTGGTTCGTGTTTCTCCACTGGGATTAGGAATTCCTGCTGGGATGCTGCAGGGAGATGGAGAGAGAAACAAAATGGCTGAGCTGTGATAATGGAAAACTGGGATTCTTCAGTGTGAAGTAATGAGAGCTGGAAAATCCCACCACAAACCCCAGCCCAGTGTTCTGAAACATGGGTGATTTATTGTTTGAATAACAGGGGCGAGGAAGAGATTTCAGAATGCTGTTTTATAAATACACGTTCTTTCCCATCTGTGGTGTTGTGCTTGGGACCTCCGTGTTGATACAAGTGCTGCCAGAATATATTTGTACTTCAAATGTAAATGTGGGTGTGAAAGGGCCTCCTTTAACTTACTGAAAAAGAGTCTCTAATACAAGTGAAGGGCCTGTTTTCCCTGGGCTTTCATCTAATAAATGCATTTATTCCAAATGAGACAGGCAGCAGGAGTTTAGATTAGACACAAACTGCCAAATCAGATACCACTCATCTTTCTATTTTTAAGTCAATTCCTTTCCAGCCACAAATGTATTATCTTTCACCTCTGTACTCCTTCAAGTTAGCAAAAACAGAGAAGAGAAACCCCAAACCAAACCCAGAAATCCCAAAGGCAAAGCACACATGGAACCAAGAGCTGGGAGCATCATCTGGAGCTGCTCAGAGCTGCAGGTACTCGGGTGAATGTCACAGCTGTGCCTCTGGGATCCAGGGTGTCACTGTAGGAACAAACAGGGACCACCATGGGTTCTGGGGGCTCCTGTGCCACAGTTTTGGTGTTTGTGCCCAGAGTGAGCCCTGCTGTGCCTGGTGACAGCACTGAGGGTTGGGAAGGAGCCTGTGAGGAGCAGGGGGTGATGCCCTGCCCGTGCTGCCCACAGACACCTGCGGCTCTCGCCAGTGCTGGAAACCAGATCCTGCTGAGCTGAACACCCCTGGATTGCATGGACAGCAAGGATGGTGATCCTGTGTTTTCAATGGCTTGGGATCATTACACAGCGTTTTGTCTCCAGTTCCAGACAGATTTTTGGCAGATTTAGGGGTTTTTTACCATCTTGAGTGCATCGTGCCGTGCGCTGGGATCCACAGGAAGAACGCTCTGCTGGGAGCTCTGGGTGCACTCAGCCTTGGGTCTGTGTGTATGAAAGATATCTCAAGCCTTGGGGGAGGAAAAAGCATCTGTTTGCAGAGCTTGTCTGCTCAGTATTCAGAGAAGTCTCATGGATCCATTTCCTCCAGCTTCTCCTTCTCCAAAGGTCCTTTCCATCAGGAATAAGAGAGAGCACAAAAGGACCCAAAGCACCTCCATGTCTATATAAAGCTGTCTAAAGCATGAGGAGAGACAAGCATGGGAATAGAGAAGATAAATTCTTACTGGGTTGAATTAGATCTTTTGGAATATCCTCACTCCAGTAACAGCAGCAGCCTGATTCCAGCACACAAACCCCTCTTTGCTTCCAGCTTTCTCTGCTGGAAATGCTATATATTATTGAGGACCGCACACTTCACTGGAGGGGAAGTGTAGTTTGTGATGTTGCAGAACAGAATTAATGCAAATTGTGTGCATAATCCCACACGAAAGGCTTGGCTGCCTCGCACCGGAGCAACTTGAGCTGTATTTCCTATCAACACAGTCACTACAAATCAAGGAAATTGCCAGTTAAGCCAACATTAACATCCAGACCAACCTCAGCTCACATGCCTTACCGCCCAAACATAATACCCCAGCGCTCTCCCGGATTTCTCAGCTCCATAACAAACTCCCTTTCATTTCTAACACTCGGGGCCGGAGGAACAGCCGGGAACAGTAAAAGTGTGTCTGCTGGAGGGAATCTTGCTGAGCTCAGATGTGAGCTGCTGCGTTTGTGCGAGCTGCAGGAAATGCCTGGGTGCAGCGTGGGTGGCCGCGCCGGGCCCGGCCCTGCCAGCCCCAGTGGTCAAGCTCAGGGGAAGCTTGGAGGCAGTTGTGTCTCTGAGAGTAATTTGGATTTTGTACCTTGCTGCTGGTGGGTCTCAGCACCTTGGAATGGAGTGTTTGCCTTCACAGGATCCTTCTTTCAGAGGTTTTGGAGAAGCTGAGTGTGCCCTGTTGGTGCCACGCAGGCTCTGAGGGTGCTGTGTTACCCTGGGTGAGGTTTCAGGACATGGGACCCACAGGGCCAAGCCTTCAGCCTCTGAGGCCAAAGGAATTTTTCTTTCTGGGCCTAAAAACCAGGAAGCAAAGACAGAAATTTTTCTTTCTGGGCCTGAAGGACCCAATCTCTTGGATTCCAGCATTGCCACGGAGGGAGAGCACTCAGGATACCAAGCTAGTGATGAAATGGTGTCCCTAGAAAAGCTGATCACACTTAATTTTTATTCTGCTGCTTGGCATGCTTTTTACAGTTTAATACTAGAATTTTACAGTTTAATACTAGAATTTTACCATTTAATACTAGAATTTTACAGTTCAATACTAGAATTTTACAGTTTAATACTAGAATTTTACAATTGTCATAAGGTAGGAAATCAGTGGTAATGTGTGAGAGGTTTCAAATGTGTGCTGTTGGTATCTGGGGCAGCAGAGGGAAAAGCAATTTCTGGTATCACCTGTAAATAAATGAAGGCAATGGACACTGGTTTATGGCAGAAATAAGATAACCATGTATCCTCTGAATAAATGTCATGTAAAACATGGGGACTAAGATCTCTTCCTGCAGGATAAAAGATTTCAGTTGTGCTTTATGTGGAGAAATGTTGCAACAGACCCAAGTGGGAATTCCTGGTTTTTCTTTAATAGATGAGTACCTTGAAAATGATTTAGAATGTCACTATTAAACTGCTAAAATCACTTTGTACTTGTTAACTGAATGTCAGAGGGTTAATTTGGGTGATAACCTATTAAATTTCATTAATAACAGCAAAATAAATCTGTAGTTTGTTACTGTAATCCTAAGTTCTGCCATGATGCTGTATTGTCCTTGTGTGTACAAAAATACTTAATTTTTTGTATAAATTGCTATAAATTTATGGCAAATTGACTTCAAGTATCATTGTAAAAAACTGGGTTGTGGTGTGGGCTGAGACATTGTGGGATAAAAATGTAAATAGCAAATGTAAGTTACTGTGGTTCTGTTGCTCTGATTGAATCATTTCAGTGCCTCCACCAGTGACCTGTTTCCAATGAACCTGGTACCTCATTTAGTGTTTAATTTGAAGCTCTTAACTCTGCTTTTCACCAATAAATCAGACAGTTCCTTTCATTTATAAGGAAGATGCTTCTTCAGGATTGTTTTGGTATGGGCTGTTTTGGCTGGATTTCGATAATCTCTTCTTCCAAAAATTGTTATTGTGGAGACATCAATCTTTTTCAGACTGGCTCTTGCCCAGGGAAGAGCATTTTGGGGTTTTGCTGTAACATTCATCACTTCAATGCCTCATATTGGTCACACAGTTCTCAGATTTAGTTGGAATATTCAGATTTTTCAGATGTTTTTATAGATTTGTGTTGTAATACTATCTTAATATATTAATACTTAAGTAGTAGTACTGTGAATATGATTTCAGTTGAAGTCTTGATTCATTTTTATGAGGTGAATCCCTTTCAATTCAGTAATTTTCTGTGTTTTCTTCTGTTTCCAAACCCCAAATGTAAGCCACACTCAGTGTTTTTTAGACAGGCACTTTAAGCCTCTTCTTTTGCAGTGATTAATCTCTTGTGCTTTTGTGTTTCTTTTTTTTCTCTTTTTTTCCCCAGGGATGTTGCTGGTCACCACTGACACACTAGGCCATGATTTCCATGTTTTCCAAATCCTGACACATCCTTGGTCATCATCACAAAGTGCCGTCCATCACTTGTACACACTTCACAGGGGAGAGACCGAAGCCAAAGTAAGTGAAACTCTTTGCTGAGGAATAATCCCCAGGCACCTTATACATTCTGTGTATGTTGGCACTTTAATGTTTGTTTCAGCACACAAAGAGCCTTTCTTGTGCTCCAGCCACAGAAGGGATAAGAGCAGAGCGTTTAACCTGGACAATAATAAATTCTTGCCCTTTGCAATGAGGTGCTGTCAGATTTATTCAGATCTGGCACTGCCTCCAAAGAGCTCTGATTATTGGCTGTGTTTGCACTTAACCTTTTCTCATGTAACATGTTCAACATTTGTCTCGTGCCCGTGAGGGAACTGTCAGCGTTTGCCTGACTCTGGTGGTAAAAGCCACAGACAGACAATTAAAGAGTTGAAAGGAAGAGTTAATCAAAAGGCTGTGATTAACTTTTCTTGGCACTGTGGAGGAACCTGCAGAGACTCCCCAGTTTAACTTCCCCGTTGAAAAACCCCCCTGTCAGAGATGGAGGGCTAAGTCAGGATATTGTCCAAGGGTGGGGAAGTCTGGAATTGTATTTTAAGCAATGCTCAGTGAAGTGATTTGCTGTGAGGTGAGGAAAAGGGATCTGCTCTCACTGGCAGGGCTGTGCCTGTGGCAGCAGCGAGTTCTGCTCGAGTCCTCATGGCAGAGCCTCACCTTTGGAGCATGAGGAACTGCTGAGGAACCTGCTTTAAACACAGGAATAAAAATGTCACCACAGGGTAAGGAATGTGTTGCACTTGCTGATGCAATTACACACGGGCAGCACAGATGTAAAGCACAGTGACAGGGACAGCCTGGGGCTCTGGGATTGTCACCCTGGCACTGGGAGCTTTGGCTGGTTCTGGTACCTGATTACAGCTCCTTCAAACCTTGTTTTTACAGTGAGTTGAGCAGTTTGCCTCAAGTTTCTCACCATACCTTTGTAACAAGTGGAATGTGAAAGCTTTATTGAGCTTAGCAGTGGTTGATCAAGTTTTGATCTGGGTGAATTTACATTTCTGGTAGTTTAAATACTGTAAAGCTTTCCTGCTGCCATTCTGGAAAAGTGAAATTGCTGTTACAGGCAATGATTTACTATAAGAAGGAATAACCAATCTGGAAAGTGAGAGGAAATTAGGAAAAACTGTTCATTTGGGATAATATATATAGTTCTAACAAGTAGTTTTTATAAATATTACAAAGAGCAGTGAGATCTGTGTGTATGCACATACTCTGCCATCTACTTGGGCACGTTCTATAAGGTGTTTAATGTTTTAGAGTTATTTTTGTTCTCCCTTCATACAAAGACTCAGTACTGAAACCCAAAGCACAGGACTTCAGTCATGAGGAACAAAGATGTTCTTCTGGTTTTTACAGCTGATAAATTTGTTTTCAAGGCACACACTGGAAACCAAACAGAACATGTTTTAGAGAAGAAACCCTTATTGATACATGTTTTTTTGGGATATAGTATTAGCATCTCTGTGAAAGCATTGCATTAAAATTCTCAGAATCAACATAGTAAAATTTTTTCCTAGTTTGCCACACAGTTTTCTTTTGGGATGTGAACAGTATAGCTTTTGGAATGGCATAAAATGGAGAAAATTCTTACCAGTCTGAGGTGTGTTGGTGGATTTCACAGCTCCCTGGATAATTAAACAATATTGCATTGGTACCTGTGATTCTCAACACACATAGTTTGAAATATTTATATAATATGAGGGATTGTTTCACTTTTTTTTCTTTTGGAATAACAGCACTTGTAGCTGTTCAATGAGAGGAGAGTTTGCTGGTGCTGCTCTTTTGTTGTGTGAATTTCATGTATGAGGAGCATTAGACAGGAATTTTGGAGGCTGTTCAATATAAAACTCTGAGTGCAGCCCACACTGGGAGCCTCTGTACCTCCTGTCTGGTTAGAACAGTATTTATACATTTGCTACCAGACCTTTTTCCTTTTTTCTTTTTTTCCCCTCTGGTTTAAAACTAACTGTGAATCAAGGCCAATGGTCTTAAAGGTCACCTTCTGTACTGGAGCTATAAAAAGTTCTAATTTGTGTTGATGGACATGAGTGATTATCAGTGTCAGAATTTGTTTAGCTAGTACCCATTATAAATTGTTTAAACATCATCATTATGGCCATGTTATATGTGGGATTTTAATGTCCCTGCTGAAATCAGCTCTGCTTTTGTATGTGAGATTTTGGCTGACAGAGCTTCACCCACTTTTCCCAAAATCTCCTTTTTGTGACTCAGATGGAGATGGGCTGGGATGGAAGGTGGGCCTCTGCCTCAGGAGGGAGCTGTGAAGACAATTTCCATGGCAGAATGTGGAGTGCTCAGATAATTCACTGAGTCCCAAGGTCACTGTTCTGCAAGCACAGACAGAACCCCTGTTTGGTTGTACCAGATTAAGATCTTTCAGCCTTTGAGTGCCACTTGTGCTCTAGATTTTATTTTATTTTTTTCCCTTAAGAGGAGAAAGAGCAGCACTGGGTAACACCAGGAGGGTCCATTGCAAGGGCTGGCTGTATTTTACTGAATCAGAGCTGAACCTCTCAGAGGATCTGTGCTTGCACAGTTCAGCTGGAAAGAGGAGAAATGTGCACGTGTATGTGCTGCACACTTTGGTTAAGGATACATCTGCTTGTCCTCCAGCTCCTGCATTGTGAGGCAACACTTACTGCACTCATATTTTTACCCAAGAGCATTCTGGAAGGTTTTTAATGAAGGCATAGCATGTTCTGAACTGAGGAAGCTCATTTACTTGCAGATGAAAGTTAGCCTGTCACCTGATGATCCTTTCTCTTTGATCTGAAATTGTAAACAGCAAAAACAAAATCCCTGAAAACAGCATTATCTCAGCCTAGGACAAATAAACGGAACGATAGCATCAGCTGGCTGCTGGCCAGCCCCTCTGTAATCCTGTACTCTGTCAGACTCTTGTTATTCCCACTCCCAAACTGCAGCTAGAACTGCCTTCAGCTGGAGAAGGTGAACGGGGAATGATAAAAACATTCCAGCCTGGCTGCTGGTGTGAGGCTTTTCCAGGGAATGCAGGAATGTTTCAGTGAAGTGATTCCACAGAGACTGCCCAAGGTTGTGTCACACCCTGTGCCCAGGTAGTGAAACACTGGAACAACTTCCAGGTATTGGATGTGAGCCTTCATGGCCTTGAGAAATCCCTTCCTGTCTGTGACGTGCTCATAGTTGCAGTTATTGAAACAGACTCTGTAAAACTGGGAAGGCTTCCTTGTTTCTAGGAAAGAAGCTGGGGATGGGCTTGAAATAATCAAGATTGGTTTGGGAAGTTGATCAGTGTCAGATGAGAGCTGCCAAGAAGAAGCTGCTGCTTCTGACTGCAGCTTGGCTGCCCTGGGGAGCTGAGCCCAGAGCAGCATCTGCAGGCTCAGACATGGACACAGAGCTCAGCTCTGGATCTCTCCTGTGCCCACATTCTGCCCTTGCTTTACACAGAGCTGAAATCGCTGTTGAGGACTTGGGGAGACACAGTTGGGTCTGTGTGGGTCTGATAAATCATATTGTGTAGACCATGATTTTATTATTTTTTCATTTATGTTTGTTGCTACATCATTTCCTTAATTTTCTCAGCCAAAAAAATTCACATACAGACCAGTTTTCTAATTTATTTTGACCCTTACCTCCTCGGGACTGCTGCTCTTTCTCATTGCTTAATGATACTGGTTTTTTCTTTCTGCCATCTCCCTGTACAGCATAATTCAATACTTGAGTCCTGTGCTTCAAATCTGGGTGTTTTTTCTCTGTGACACAGCACAGTGATCATGAACAGGTCACGTTCCTGTTGCAGCACTGCTGCTCCTGCTCTCCAGGTTTAATTAAATGCAGTAAAATGCAGAATATACAGATTGCACCTGGTGTAGCTCCACACAACTGACAGAGGGGTGGTAAGAAGGAAAAAGAGTGCTAAGAAGATAAAAATGTGGTTTATTTCTGATCATGATTGTTGGAATCCAGGGTTCAGCACTGTGAGGTTGGTTTTGTGTTATGTGATTTACCTGGACACAGTCCTGTGCCAGGTGCTCTGGGCTGACCCTGTTTGAGCAGGGAGCTTGGGCCAGATGAGCTTCTGTGGCCCTTCCAAACCAACCCATCCTGTGATTCTGTGATTCAGAAATTATTTTTTGATCTGTGCAGTATTGAAAGTTGATCCTCAGGGGAGCTGCTCACATGTGCTGTGTCCTTGGAGGACTCTGTATATTAAATTACCTGACTGTGTCACTCAGGGCAGGCTCTGAGTGGTAGCTACATTTTAATTCAGTTTTCTGGAGGATTTTACATCATAATGTTCAAAGCACAGGGAAATAGAGAAGTGGAAGTTATAAAGCACAGAAGAGTAATTGGAGGGACACAGGAGAAGGCAGGAAGCACATTGGCCTTTTGGAGGATGTCCAGAGGCCACCAAAATGTTTAGAGGGCTGGAGCCCCTCTCATATGAGGAAAGGCTGAGAGAATTGGGATTGTTCAGCCTGCAAAAGAGGCTTTGGAGTGGTGCATTTGTGGCCTTGCAGTACCTGAAGGGAGCCTGCAAGAAAGATGGAGAGTCTAGACTGAAAAGGATTTGAAAACATCTTATAGGTTCCCAAATTAAACAAAATTTCAGGTCTGTAATTCCCTTTACTGGTCCAGACAGAAGAGGATAGATAAAATTTTAAAATACAGACATGAGTATTAAATGTGACATTGACCTTGGGCTATGGAATAAACTTTGCATCGTGAGAGATCTGCTGTACTTTGTACTTTATTAACATATATCTGTAAACACTATGGGGTCTTGATTGATCTTTGGTATCTAAACATTACATCATAATTAACAACAAATCCAGAAATATATTATAAATACGTGAAATAATAGTACATTAACCTAAAGAACAGCAATAAACTGCAACGCTTAGCATAAACTTGAAAACCACTAATGGGCCACTGTGCAGTTTGTTTATACTCTGAGCAGTCGAGAACTCGGCGTAATGTACAGGAACGTGGTGGGGAACAGCACAGCCCAGGCATAATTTATAGAGCTTTATTCATGGACACAGCTGATTTTTGCAGTTGTTTCTGAGACTGCCATGATGAGCATTGTCCTTTCAGCCTGGTCCAAGCCTTCTTCCAGTTCTCCTGGGGAATCCTGGGCTCCTTCACGTTGCACAGATGGGTTTGTGCTGGTTTGGTGTGAGTGTGTTTAATTCATGCCCTTGCAATTGGAAATATTCTCTGAATCAGCTCCTTGGACTGCCTGTGGTTCTGCTGCTCCTCCTGGGTCTGTGAAAGACAAATGAGAGCAGTGAGCAAGAGGCGAATCACGAGGAACTGCAGCTTCCAAAATACTCTGCACTGCTGAGCAGGGTTTCATAGCTCTGTTCCTGTAAATCTTTATTCATTGCACACTCTCCTGTCAGCACTTTTTCCATGTTATTCCTGAGCATTAGAACCCTTCTGCCTTTGAGGTTTCAGCCATGTTTCAGGCAGCCATGGCCACGATGCCCGCTCTGACTGCAGCCATTGTTTGAGCACTTTTTTAAAGAGAGCGTTTGGGATTACGGAGTTCCACACTTTCTTCCTGTAGATCAGGAATACTTTTTTCTGTGTAATGTTTACACTGAGGAAAAGAAAACATCCTGTAGTGATTGTTTCCCATTTCTTGGCTGGGGTTGTCATTTGCCAGGGCTGTTGTGTGTAGTTTTTGAAAGAACATAACCCTCAGGGTGCCAACTGGAAACTGAGTACTAAAGTAGAAACACACATTTTGTTGCATGCTACAGTGAGATGGAATTTTTTTTCTGTCATCTCATAGTTCTGTTGTAACTGAGACTGGCAGTTTTTACACAGTTCATATGTTTGGTTTTGACCAGGAGAATTTGCCACTTTAACAGCAAGTACTGAAATACTCTTGGAGCCGTTGTTTTCCCTGACTGCACGGCCTTTGGGGTTTTTTTGGAGCCCTTATTAATCCCTGTGGGGTCTCTAATCCCTTCTGAGCGACCTGTTAAGGTGAAACACTTTGTCAGCCAGCTCAGAGCTCCGAGTGCTGCACTGTTGGTGCTCAGAGCTGAATCCTGGAGTGCCAAAGTGTCGGATCTCAATATCTCAGTCCTGAGATGCTGAGCCTCCGAGACCACCTTGGGGGGCTCGGGAGTCCTGGAATGTTCCAGAAGTGTCTGGTAGCTGGGCTTTAACCCCACACAGGAGACGACAAGGATGAGGGCTTCACCGGGTGAATGGTGAAGGGATTAGCTAATTAGAGAGTGAGAAACAGGGTTTAGGATTTATGTACAGGGGGGTTTAGAGGAGTAAGATGGAGGAATTGGGGTGTGTCCTGTCCTCCTTCTTCTTCCTCCTCTCCTCCATCTTCTTTGGCCACGGTGGCACCTTTGGATTGGTTATTACTGAGAGTACACCGAGTTATAAGAATAGATGGTATTGGGGAAAAATGATAAATATTGTATACGTAACTATGGGTATAAAGATACGTGGCGGTCCGGGGGACGGCACAGTGTGCCCATGGCTGACTGCTGAGCAGATCTCTGGTGGCTGAAAGAACATCTTTTAGATAAACAATTAATAAACATAAAAACCAAAAGAAGAACTGAAGCCTCTTCTCGTCCTTTGATACGCGGCTGCCCCAAGGCCACCCCGGGCCTTTCCAGGCCCCTCAAACAGCCGAGATAAACCGGACACCAAAGCTGTCGGGTTTGGGAGCTCTGAGCTGCCTCCTTGGGGGTGCCACAGGACTGAAGGGAGCAGGTGTGCAGCGCTGGTTTTCGTTGATCTCGGTAATGTTGATGAAGCATTTTGTGTAGTGACAGTCTGCCAATCAAATACCTTGTCACAAGCCACCAGACTTAAATCCTTTTTTTATCTCCGAGGCTTCAGGCTCAGTTGGAAACTTGCACTTGGATGAATACTTTGCTGCTTTTGTCTGGAATAGCTGGAGTGCATTTCTGGAATATTTGTCAAGATTTTATCAGTGTTTACTCCAATTTGAGTACCTAGTGCATTGTAAAACTGGCTTCAGTGAAATCTTCAAGAATTTTATTTAGCTTATGCTGTTTAATAATATAATGAAAACTAATCCTTCCTCTATATATTTGTTTGCCGTGGTAAATCCCACTTGTGTCCACGGTTCCTTTTAGTCAGCTTTTACCTTTGAAAACATTTTTGGAAGAATTGTTTCAGGACTTTTTTGCTCTATGATAAATCATTTTAACTTTGACTACTTGTTTTCTTGAGTTGTCTGCCAGGACGGGCTTGGAAACAAACTTTAATCTCTCTTTTAAAGCATTCCTTCAGGAACAAGAATTTGCTTTCCATCAAAGCGTTGTGTAAAGCACACTTGAAAGAGAATTAAATCCTTCTGGACTTCGTATCTGAGATCTATGCAAGGAGTAACCCTAGTGGAAAATGTTTAACTGTATTTTTATATTTGCTTCAAAACTGACCATTTTAAGCTAAAATAAGACTTGTGCCAGTATTTGTCAAAATCAGGCCCAGTGGTGAGATCTCTCTCTTTTGTTCTCATCCCTCCCTTTTCCCGTTTTTGGGCAATCTCTGAAGATTAAACAAGCAAATACAAAACATGCAATTGAAACAGTTTCCCAGCTCTTTTTAGAACAAAATTCTGTTTGAAAACTACATCAAGATCTTGTGGCTTTCTGCAGCACTTTGCAGCATGGTTTGTTGTCATAATCTCAGAATATTTTGAAAAGTGTACACAATTTGGAACTGTGAATTACAGTGTATATACTGAATAGTAAGTCCATTGATAAATGCACCAAAATTCAAGTTATTGCCTAAATGTGAAGGGGGTTTTTTTTGCCATTTCCAGTTCAGATTTGTGTTTGAGACACGACCCCTGTGTTGGAGACATGCACGTTGGTGGCTTCATTCCCGTGTCACCCTTTTTTTGCAGGTACAGGACATCTCCTTCAGCCACGACTGCCGCTGGGTGGTGGTCAGCACGCTCCGGGGCACCTCCCACGTGTTCCCCATCAACCCCTACGGGGGCCAGCCCTGTGTCAGGACCCACATGTCCCCACGGGTGGTCAATCGCATGAGCCGCTTCCAGAAGAGCGCGGGGCTGGAGGAGATCGAGCAGGAGCTGACGTCGAAGCAGGGCGGGCGCTGCAGCCCCGTGCCCGGCCTGTCCAGCAGCCCCTCTGGCTCACCTCTCCATGGTAAAGCCTCTTCCTTCCTTCCTTTCTGTCACGAGCATGGTATGCATTTCATAAAATGTGGAGGGGAACGTATGTGGCCCGAAGTTTAGAATCCGACTAGCTGAGGGCGAAAGGCCGACGCCCCTCTGCAATTCCTGGCCAGAGCCCTTCGGCGTCTGAGGGCCTCGGGCTGTGCTGGCTGCGGACTGGCTCACACTGCTGGTATAGGGGAGGAACGGAGCTGACCATTTCCCGGGGGTTAAACATCGGTTTATTGACGGTGATGCCGCATCCAAACACCGGGAAACCATCCGGGAAAAAGTTTTTTCATAGGGGGTGAAAACAGGATTATAAAGCAAGGGGGTAGGTACAGACAGAGCCAATCAGGAAAGGTGAGGGGATGAACTTCACAGAACTGACACTCCATGGAGACCAATAATCAAAAGGTAAAGGAGGTGTCCTGGGACCCCAGCCAAGCACCATCTCCAGAGAGGAGAAGGTTCTCGAAACCTGGGAGGAGAAAGGGAGTGATTGACTGGACAGGGAGGAAACAACTTTCACTTATAAGGGAAACCAAGGGGAGGAGCAATTACATATCGGCAACTATGAATAGCAGTTGCTATAGCAACTTAGCTGACGGGATAGCAGTGGCGGGAAAAACTGGGGGAACGAAACCATTTTACACGTAATAGGGGAGAACAATACATAAATTGGGGGAATAACACAAGAAACTTAACAACACACTACCACAATAAAATGCTGTAGATATTGTGCAAAAATATGTTGTATATACAGATACTGCAGGAACGAGCCAAGGTGGAAACGCTGCGGAAAAATCAGTTCTAGTTTTGCACTTTGCTTTAAGTAAACAGTCCTATCACAGATGTGTTAATAATTTCTACTCAAAACTGAAAAGTTGGAGGTCTTCAGGATTCAAGTTTTGTTTCCATGTAGCACACAGGCAGTAAACTGGTCTGTATTCAAAGAATTTTATTGCCTAAAATTCTCGTTGCTCATTGGCCTTGATGATCACAAAGCACATCTGGATATCTGCAATAATACTGCTTGAGGAGAAATGTGGGAACAAGGCAGTGGGGAGCTGATGGCACAGATTTGTGTCTACTTTTTGTGTGTGTGGGGGAACTATGTGACAAATAATAGATAAAGGTAAAACAATCTGTAAGAACTGATCTGTCCATCCTGTTCCTGTGGTGGATGTGCTTTGGAGGAACTTGAAGGGTGTGAAGGGGAGCTTCAAAAATGTTCAAAAATTATCAATGTCACAGCTTTTCCAGTTTATCTTTGCTTTCAGCCTTCCTCTTTCATGGGGTCTGTGCTAGAAGCTGTTTTGCTTGCATTCAGGATTTGCTGCATCCTTATGCCTCCTTTCTGTTGAGAGTAAGTCACAAGTTCCATGGAAGTGGAAGTTTGAATAGCAGTTTGTTTGGGGTAGCCACCCTTTTCCAGTCTGAGAGTATTAAAAATGGCCAGGAACAGTCCCTCTGCCCTAATTATGAGTAGGATTAGGAGCTCTTGTGAAAGCCCAACTATGTGCTGGGCTTTCTGCTATAGAGAGAACCTTTGTGGGATTTCTGAATCAAAGGAACTGCTTTATGACTTGGTGATTATTAAGGGAACCAGACTTGTCTCAGAACAACCCTCTCTATTTTTGCCTCTCTTTGGACTGCTCTGAACAAAGGTTTGTGCGTGGCTGTTCTGGAGCCATCCTCTCCTGCCTGGAGCCACTGGAAGGCACCCAAAACGTGCTCTGAACTTTCTTCCTCTTTGCAGCCAGTTGTGTATCCACCATTTCACTTCCTCTCATCTCTGTACAGCAGCTCAGCCTGAAGCAGGCTGGGGAGTGCTCCAAAGTTTGCTATGGCACATCCAGCTGCTTGTAACTGTGAGCATCATGGCGAGGAGAGGAAGGAACTGTCAATTTGTGGCTATCACCCAGCCACTTCTATTTTCTGTCCAGGGAAATTGCAGTGAGTTGTTGCCTTTACAATCCTCCGAGGTACATTTGAAGTTTTGAATAGATTTGACACTTTTTTTAAAAAAGAAGAATCAGCAGTTTCAGGATGCTCAGTGGTGGAGGTGGGGGACAGGAGTCACAGAGAAAGGCAGCAGCTTTCAGGGGAGTGTTCAAGAGTTCTGGGCCTTCAGTTTGCAGATGTCTGTCTTGAAAGATAATAAATCAGATTTCTTTCAAGATCTCTGTGCAGCCATCAGTGCTTGAAAATGAGATCTGTTTAAACAAACAGCTCCACTGGAAGTCTGCACATGGGTGCTGAGAATTAAGGCAGGAAGGTGCCTTTGATTCCTGGAGGACTTCACTCAGATTGTGCTCATCACTTCTGCAGGGCAGAAGTTGGACACGTGCTATGGTTGTGTGTTGGGAACTTGCAAAGCTTCATACCAACGTTTTCCATGAGAAAATTTGTGGGGATTTGTAGAGGAGTTAGCACAGATGCCTTAAAAAAATCAAGGAAAAAAATAGTTGTGTTTGAAAGAGTCCATTTGGTAAAATACTGTAATATTTTCAGTAATTTTATTGCTGCTTTTTCATTTCAGTAATCTTTCAGTTCCCCTGGCTGAAGGCAGGCAGGATATTGAACCCTATTCTAAGCTTTTTATAAAAAGCCATTTATCATCAACTTGTAAAAGACCCCTGAAGTTCGGGGCGACTTTCAGCAGAGGGATTGTGTGTGTGTGTGTGTGTGGCAGCAGGATTAGGCAGAGACCGATGATTATTTTAATTTGTGAGCTAAGATGTGTTTACTCAGATTGTAACAGCTCCTTACCATATTATAATGTTAAATTATTGTTGTTTGGAGGAGTCCCGGCAGTCTGGTGACAGAAGTGTAAACGAGTACTCGAAACTGAAAAGAGCAGTTCTGGGTTTCATTCTTTGCTTTACTTCTAAGCTCTGCAACCCTTGGTGAATTTTATTCAGCTGATTTTGTCTGTCAGCTCTCTGCTGTGTGACAACAGCAATAATCTCTGTGTTCCCCGCGTGTGGAATGACTTTAATTTTGCAGCTTTCTTCAAGAAGAATAACTGTTATGTTCCTTAATCACCCCTCTAAGTGCAGATGATTAGAATGGAAATAAAACCAGAGACCATGTCCTGGAGAGCACCACTGCTCTGGGACAAGGTGTTGATTAAGTGACTGATTCAGAGGAGATTGCGGCAAACTGGAGGATTTTTCTTTGTGGAGTCACGTCATCACGATTTTCCTCTTACATCTTTTCCAATTTTCAGTAAACCCTACGTTAAAAAACTGCTTTCAATCTTTATGCTGATATCTGTCTTATCTTCCCTTTTGCTTAGCAATTGTAACTTATTGATAGTAGCTTTTGTTCTTGTAAATATTTTCAGTGCTCGGGCTCCGTCGTGTTTTTCTCACTTGTTTTTTTTCCTCCAAGTCTCAAAATGAAACTGTTTGCAACTGTTTGTGTATATAGTAGCAGGCAATCTATTTACATTGTGTTGGAGCACCCTAGGACTGTTTACCCACACAATGTCAGCCTTTGCTGGGGGTAGGGATGATTTCATTTCCAAATGAATCATTGTTTGGCTTTGTTCTTTCCAGCAGAATGAAGTAAACTGTTAAATAGAGGATGATAAAGAGATATTTCCTTTGCACCTTTTATAACCGACAGAGATTTTGTTTGGGCTGTTCTGTCTGTTAATGCAGCGAGGTTGTATTTTTGTCATTCCCTTGGATTGCCAGAGCGTGTTGTCAGGAATATCTGAGTTATGTCGGGATCCTTTTATGGGCTTTTACTATTATAAGACTATTACAACACCAGTTGGTTGTTGGGGTGAACATTAGGGTAAAGTATGGCCTTATGTGACCATTTCACTAGTATAAAATTGGGTTTAGGGTCCTTACCTGTCTCACAGGTAGGCTGTGAGGATTAAGGGATGAGTTGTTAAAGCAGAGCAATGCCCTTGGCATTGCAAACTTCTCCGTGTTCTCTTCAGGACACGTATGAATAGCAAGGAGCATTCATTTTAGCTGTAAAAATGCAATGCTTTACTTGGACAGTTGAAAACTACACGTAACTCCAATTATTTTAATCCTACAAATTAAAATTTACAGAATGTTATTGGTTCTTGCACCACCAGTAAGTGAAATAAAGTCTGCAGCTCTGCTCATTCGGTTTTCTCTGCTGTTGGCTGCAGGAATTTCCAGCACCAGAACAAATAATAATCCAGTAAGTTAACATTGGATCTACAGCTACACATCCACACCTACTAAAAATATTCCATAATAATATGATACTCTCTGAATTTGCCTTGCATTTCATTGGGGATTGAAGTATTTATTTATTTGCCAAAAAACTGTTCATAGTACGCCGTGGTTCTGTTTCAGATTTAATACCGATGCTGAGAGGGAGTATATAAATTTAGAATTATTAAAAAACCATGTTGTTCTCTCTACAGTGTATTCAGGCTTGTATTCATCCCTTTATAAATATTTTAGCATGGCACGTTTTTCATTGCAAAATCTTTTCTAAGTTTAAAAATCAAAAGGTTTTCTCTTGCTTTTCCTTCATTTTTCACAATCACAACATGATTAAAATCCAAGCGTAAAACTGGAAGTTTGATAAACATGCAGCCTGAGATGCTTTACATATTTTCACGTTACTTTTCACTATTTCCCAGAGTGAAACTCCTTTTACTAGAAGAATTCTTATGGGAAAGCAGAGTTGAAAGGACTGACATCATCAGCCTTTCCTGAAAAACAGATTGGTTTCCTTTAAGTAACACTCACTTAAGAAACCACCTATTTAGAGAGAGGCAGACAAAAATAGTTTCAAAGAAAATTAACTGTATAATAACTTAAAGCACTGGAGGGCAGTTCCTTCACGAAACGCTGAGAACACGAGCTGACAACGGTTCTTGAAAAACTCTCTATTAAGTTTAATTTTTCTTTGTAGCAGTTTGCGTGAAAACAGCAGAGTGAGCTGCAGCATCGGCCCGCATTGTTTTATCGTCCTTTTAACATTCCTATTTCTATAATTGTCGTGTTTCTCCTCAGCGTCAAACTCGGCTCTTTTTTAATTTAAGCGTCATTTCAAATAATTCCTTTTGCAGCTCCGTTTCTTAGCGCGGATTTCGGCCCGGCCGCGCCGGCTCCCTCAGCGCTCCCGCCTCACGGCCAGGGCCTGCAGGGGGCGCCCTCTCCCCGGCCATGGCGCCTCAGGCGGGGCCGGCCCTGAGGGGGCACCCGGCGTGGAGCCGCCGTAACGCGGACAAATGGTGCCGATGAGAATAAACCCCTCTCTTTTTCACTAATACAGGCACTGAGCTGTTTGCATAGGCATCGTAAATATTTATTTATATGCAAATAGAAACCCACCCCATTCGCTGTGCTGCCTGAAGCATCGAGCGTTTCTCTTCACACCTTCACCTGAAGTTTCTCTTCACGGTTTTAAGGCAGTTGAGAAAAAGCCCAAAATTAATTTACCTGGTGGGAATTTTCTGCTAGTGACTTTTAGACACCATTGTGTGACTCTATGATGATTCTTTCTTTCTTAAGCAGTCCCGGTGGTGGTGATGGAAGGTCCCATATGTAGGGCTGGGAGAAGAGGTGGGAAGAGCTGGAATCACCACCAATTTAGGAATTGGCCAGCAGCTAACTGGATTTTAGGAAGCTGTGTTTGCTGTGGTTTAGCTGCCTTTTTTCCCCTCCTCCCTTTTTTTTTCTTGATAATCGGTAGAGAATCAGTGGAGTGAAAGAAGTGGGTGGTGTATTTTGGATAGTTCCTGAAGTGGAAGGAAAAGATCCATTCCCTTCAGATAAGTAGGGAAGTAGACTGATAAATTCTGTCACAAGGGAAGTTCGTGTCTGAACATCAAGTGTTTCTGAAGCAGGTTTTTATAAACAGCGCAGATCGAAGTCTGGGGCATGTTTGTGTTGATATTTGAAAGAGAAGTTTCAAATATTCCGGATAGATTGAAAATTGAAGGAGACGGACATCAGAAGGGAATTGGAGCTCTGGAGAGAGGGAGTGTAAAAATCTATGAGTGATTTAGCACAGCAGATGCTGTAGCAGTGGTCAGAGCAAACTGTTTCAGTAAGGTTGTGGGTAGACAGACAGAGGGGAAATAATCGGCAGCACACAGGAGACTGTGATGGCAGAGATGGATCATGAGGTGAAGGGAAAGGGGAAGGCAGAGAGGAGTGGGATTACCACAGATGTGAGCGTCCCACTGAAGTTTGCCTGTCAAGATGGATGATTTCAGTCTTGGTAGCATCAAATGGAAGGAAATTTTGAGAGGGTCAAGTGCTGATGTGTCAGAGTCAGGTACTGAGGGAGTCCACAAAGTGGTAACTGGAATTTTAAGTGTTTATCTGAAAAGGACTTACTGAATGACAGTTTGTAATTCTATGGTTATTTCAATTGTTCCTTTGATTACTCCCTCTTAGTTTACAGTAAACTCATGTTTTTCCATCTGCAAATCTCCCCAGCTAGCCAGGTACATAAAAAACAGGCTAGTGCATTTCCTTTTTGTACACTGCAAGTAATAAAGACATCCTGCAGCTGATGCAGTGCTTTGATCGGGTTTTGCAGTTGTCAATTGGAAATTGATAAATAATGATATGAATGATCTATGACAAGGAACATGCTCAACTTTACATTTTCTCAGTGCCACAGTTCAGAGGGTTAGGTACACTTGTGTACAGCTGAAATGAGTGTGATCAGCATAAAAGCCATCATTAGGATTGAGATTTGGAGTAACAGTGCAGCTGAAAATAGTTGGTCACTGAAGGAGTGACGCAGGAAAGATTCTCTGCATGGTTCATGGCCAAAGCACAAAGGGGAAAGGCTGGAATTAGGTCAGGAGAAGAGTGGGCTAGCGCAGGGGAGACACTGCAGTCCAGACATTTGTTGGTGGGTCAAGGAATGTAAGTGGTTCAAGGGAGCTGCCATCAGTGAAATGACAGAAAGTAGCTTTGCTCACCTGATACAAGCCTGTAATATGTTGGATCAGAAGGTGAGAAAGTAGAATCTAGAGTTTTTCAAGAGACTGTATCAGCTGAAGGAGGAGGTTTAAGTATGGAGGGTGTTGCGTGACAAGGGAGGTTTGGCATGAGGGAAGGTGAAAGCATGTGAAGCTCCGTGTAAGTAACCAACGAGGGGAAGGAATGGGGCAAGAGCTGGTGGGAACAATCATTTTATCTGATGGACATGCTGAGTTCAAGCCCAAACACCTTCCACTTCCCCTGGCCGTGGGTATTCTGGGAATCCAGGGCTGCTCCCTGGTGTCTGCAGCCTGAATCAGACTTTCTGTCTGTGTGATTGGTGATGGATTATGCAGTAAATGGGTGTTGCCCTTGCTGGCCTCTTTTTTTTTTTTTCCAGTTTATTATTCTTAAGTAAGGCATTTAATCAACTGTGCATCTTTGGTAGCCTGAAAAATGTAAACACTTTATGGAAAGAAACGTAAGCATTAAGATTAGAAATAAAATATACTTCTATCTTTTAAAAGGTTTATCTTTACCCTTAAATATGCTGATTGAGCTTATTCTTTTTCGCTTAGCCCTCGTGGGCTGTTAAAATCAGTTGCTTTTTCCCATCTCAAGGAAATGCATCTTTGACACTTCTCATGACCTGAGTCACGATGCTGTCACGGAGCCAGAAAACATCCTCAACGGTCATGGGTAAAAGAGCAGAGCTGCCAAGGGTGTGTGGTGGGTGCAGGAGGGACAGATTGCTTCAGTTCCTATCCTATGGGTGTTTCAGACAAGCCATTTATTATAATTACCCATGGATATTATTATCAAGTTCTCAAATGCAGTGGTTCTCAAGGCACTTTTTTTTCTACATAACTTGGGATAAATCTCCTGTATTCAACCGGGATTGAATTCAGATGTGAAAATATTTGTTCTTATGGTTGCAACTGGAGGGAAAATAAGGCAGAGATGGAAAGGTGAGGATAAAAAAATCACAGATGTATTAACATATAGTTTATCATTAAAATAAATTGTAGTTCGCTCAGCCCTTTGGGTAAGGGGCTGCCATTAAACTTCCCCTATCTCCTCGCTGAACACATTTGCACACAGAGATGTCCTTCAGAAATTCCCATCCCGGTTCATTTTGCAGTTTCTTTGACCAGCAAATGAGTTTTTCTGACTGTGCTGTCTCAGTACAAAAAACATTAAGCTCATAAAGATAATTTTATTCTGTATCATTTGGAGGAGAAGTCTGAGACACCAAAACTTTCCAAAGTTTACAATGCTGAAGCATCTCGGAGTCGTTCTGAAAGAAGGCTTTGAATTGAAGTCTGTGCTGATGTGAATTATGATGGATGGACACAACGAGGGGCAGCAATAGTGCATTCTTGTTTTCTCAAGCGCTTCATCATTCACCAGCAGACAGTGTTAGCAAAATTCCCATGTGCAAGAAATCGGAGCAGCAGAGCCTCTCCCCAGCGCCCGGAGGCTGCCTGCACGATAACCTCATTAGTGCTCTGTTAGTCTGAGCTCACACAGTCCTGTCCTCTCCAGAGTTTGCAAACCCCAGCCCAGAGCTGTGGTAGCCACAGCCTGTGGCCCAGAGCTGCCTTAGAGCCGCGTGCTGGGGAGGATGGCACTGCTCCTTCGGGCTTGTTTGCAGCACACCGTGCTGCCATACCTGTAGTACTTGTAAGAAACGAATCCTGCACTGTTCCCATCAGTGGAGAGCTGAAGGTGCAAGATCTGTTTCAAAGAGGATGGGCTTGGCCCTGGCCTTTGCTGGAGAGGACCCAGCAGAGGGTGGCCAGATTGGCTGTTCTGGCTGGTAGCACCATCTGGAACAGCCCAGCTGAGGCGTTGCTGCCGCTGCCTGCACAGAGCCTGGAGCCAACAGCTGGCAAACCAGTTTGGTTGGGTTTATTTCGAGTTTTGCCCATACATGGACTTGAGCCTTGCACAAACAGTATTTTTAGTTAAATAAGTCCTGAAAGATGATTATTATGCCAGATTTGTGTGTGTGATGGTGGAGGGGTTGTTCAGGTAGAGGCAGCAAAGGGGTCATGGGAGTTCCTTCTCTGCTGAGCACAAGAGAAGATTACTGGGTATCAGTGAGTGGGACACTTCATAACTGAGGGACAAAGTTCCTGAAACTGAAGATAGTAGAAAAACTCCAGAGGGAGGAAGGGACTGTTATGAGGCCATGTTCAGATTTTGAGTGGATGTTGCTGAAGTTCAAGGAGCTGGGGTGAGAGGGCAGGGGACTCTGTCCCAGCAGTGACCGAGACACTTGGGCCGGCGCTTGTGTGTCTCTGCTGAGCACTCTGACTTTGGGGCTGTCACCATCACATGTCTTGCCTGGATGCAAGCAGAGAGCAAGCTCTGCTCTCTTAGGGTGACCGTGAGATTTAGTGCAGCTGTGTTTCCAAAGGTTCCATATCAAACGGATTTAAATGTTACAATAACAACCGGCTGCGTTATTTTCTCCCATCCATTCCAATGGAAGCAAGTTAGTGATAGGTTTAGCTCTGAGTAGCTACTTGATATGTGTACAGGAGCTAAGACATAATATTCCTCCTTTAATGGGTCTAATTGTACTGGAAATATTGAGGGTTAGGGTGTGAAATGAGTTTAAATTTGATAGGACACAATTCAAGGAAATGGCAATGTAACTTTAATTAAGAGGCGATCGTTAACTAAAATAATCCGTTTCCTGACTTTTTCTAGGAAAATGTCTAGCATTCTACAAAGCAAGATAACACATGTTGGACTGAATAAAACAAAACATGAAAGCAGGAGCCCACTTTGGCAGTAATTAGGGCTCGTGGTGCTGGGTGTGTTTCCCGTTGCTGGGTTTGTCTGTCAGGCTCTTCCAAGGGCTCTGTGAGCCAGCATTGCTTCCGCTGCCTTCTCCGCTCGGGTCACAAGGCAGCGTTTCTCACCAGGGCGCTGCTGTTTCCTCTTCCGACTGTAGTAGATTACAGATTATACTGGAACATGTCTGAGGAAAGGTCAGAAACGAGGGTGAAAGTCTTGGAACTGAAGCTGGGAAGCTTTCCATTCTCATCCGGGAAACTTTTTGTATTGAATAAAAAGCAAAGCAAAATAAACCACCGCATCCATGACACTTCTGGTTTCCCTGCTGTTTTTTGCCTACCAGTTAGAGAGGATTTTATTTCCCTTGCATTATACAATTAGGGAATGTTTAGCTGAGGAATCCTCAGTGTTACACGAAACAGAAATAATGGCCAAACATGGTTAATTTTCCTGTAACTTGGCCTCCACATGATTGCATAGCCTGGAGTTACTGCATTTTTATTTACCAAATTATAGATGTTTATATGTAGTGTTAATGTCAGTAGACTTCGTGGTACCCTTTGAAATGGAGTCTGTTAAATACTGGAAGATATAAAAGCTAATCAAGTAGGGTTTGAATTTTAATGGCACTGCATTACTAACCTTTTTGTATTGGAGTAATGGAAGAAAAATGGAAAAAATCAACATAGAAGCATTTTATTATAAGGCTGAGAGGTGCTTGATACCACTTTAGTTTTTCAAATAAAGTGTACAGAGAAGCTAAAATCCTTCTGATCATTACTTTCCTACCAGAAAAAAAATTGTCTGGGCCAAGTCCTCTTTGCTTTGCTCACTGACAGTTTACACCAAAGAAAATCCTGCAGCACTTGGAGACATGTCATACACAGGCTGAAATTTAACAGCTAAAAGGATTTAATTTCAGTTTCTTGATAAATTGGTGTTTGCATCCCTTAGGTATGAGGGTGTAGTTTTGGTTTTAAGCTTGGCTGTGATTTAGGAGTTCATTTCCATGCACAAATGGGATCTGTGGTACCGATAGATTCAAACTCATTTGAAATCAGATAAGAAGTGATTTGCTTGCATTAATGTGGTGCTGTGCATGGACTGAAGAGCAGAGTAACAGAGCTTCCTCCACATCATTCTTTAGGATCCTATAAAGCCTTTTTGCCACACTGTGTTGCTGCTGAGTGCAATCCTTGGGGCTGGGGAATGTCCCTGCCAAGCTGCATTTGGATGTCTGATTGTGTCCTTAGCAGTGCCAAAAATCAGGGTGTTCTCCTCCTCTCTCCTCAGAGATGATCTCTGACAGCAGTGCCCTCGAGTGCTCTGCTCAAACACTGACCAATTTGAAATCTGGCCTGAATTCATCAAGGCTCTTAGTTGATCAGAAGAGGACATGTAACTGTATTAATTGCTTTCAGTTGTTTGATTGCTTTTTGAACAGTGTTAGAAGCTTGCAAGTCTTGAATGTTTTCCCCTTGATGTAGCTTTCATTTCTTATCCAAAAATACAGATTGAAAACTTTAAAAAGTGTGATTTGATCAAACGTTTTGATCTCATACAGAGTAACTTAGACATGTAACATCTGAGGTTTGTGGAGAGCTGAGGGTGTCTGTGCCCAGGGGTTGAGGAGGGCAGCGATGCTGTGGCACCCCCAGCCTGTCCGGCCATACCTGGGAGAGCTGCTCCTGATGGCTTTTCCACAGGTGTCCAGCTTTGTCAAAACCCCCTAAATCTTGTGAAGTTTATTTTCCTTATAGCATCTGTATTTTATAATGGTGCTTTTAATTTGTTTTTCCTTTGTCTGCTGGGATTTCTTTTGTCCGGCACTTGCAGGCCTCCCTCTTTTCCTCGCTGGAAGTGAGTCTGTCGGTGATGGCCGCTGTGGGAATTGAGCTCGGCCCGGCCGCTCCCTCCCTCTGACAACAAAGCCCATTGTTGTTTGCTTTCTTCACTTTTATCCTCAGCTTAATCCATTTCTCCTGTGAGTGTCAGTGGAATAAAATGTCTGGAAAAGAGTGGCTCAGGTTTGGGGGTGAGGTGGTGGTGGTTTTGCAGACTCTCAGCAAACAGGTCCAAACCCAGTACGTTGGGTTTTCTGTGTCTCAGTAGGCAATGTTTGCCCAAGGTAAGGCTGCATTTGCAAATAAGCTTGTCAGACTCCAGAGCCATGGCATCCTCAGCTTTTTTGAAGTCCCTTGGTAAAATTAGTAAGAGATTTACCAGTCTAGACTGGCTCTAATGTACAGCTCCACAGCTCTGATATGAAAATCTCCTCTATGGCAGCCCAAGGAAAGACAAATCCTTGACCCCGTGCCTTGCACGGGGTCCTGAGGGCTCAGGGTGATTGCCAGGGGAAAGTGCCTCCTTCCTTGGGATGCTCCACTGGAAATGATCCTTGAGAGGACACCTTTGCCCTGGAATTGTGGTGCTGATGATTGATGGCAATAAAAGCATTCCTGGGCTAGTCTGTAGGGTGAGATCTGTGTGTGTCAGTCTCCAGCCATTTACAGTTAAATGCACTGTCCACATGTTGCGAGGTAACTTGAGTTCAGCCTTCTGCTGGATGAAAAATCCTGGATATTTCTACCAGACTTAAACTTTGGCTTATTTGTTGCTTGTCCTTTGACAGTGAATCAACAACGGCTGGAGCTGTAGAAATAATGTTGATGCTTGGCTGCGTTCTTTGTGCTCTTTTGGCCTGATCTGACTGCCCTGTGCACACACAACTCCTGTTTGCTGCAGGAGCTTCCTACTCGGAAGGGTTGGAGAAATGAAAGGGTGATTTTTGGGATTCCTGGATGGATACAGCAGCACACCAGAAAATTAGGGGGTTTTCTTTAACCTTAATCATCCCCACCATCTTAATACTATTGTAGTCAGATTTACAAGAACAACTTTGCTGTCAAAAATAATTTTTCTCCTCTTTGTAGCATTCCAACTTTAAATTTTTGACTACTATCACTTTTAATTACAATTTTTGCAGTGAAGCAACTGACTGTTGCAGCAGAAAATGCAGGTTGGCAGGCAATGGTTATTGTGACATATGTTTGGTATTTACAGCTTTTCCATTTGTCACAGCAGAATTTTTTTATCGTGTTTGTGCTGTGAAATGCTGTGCGTTCTGAGGTCTGGTTTAGTTAATTTTTCATTGAGGTTTGTATACATCAGATTTAGCTATACTTCCAAATACATAGTTACAAATTAAATACTTGACCTCCTGATGTTTTTTGGTTTCTTTCTGAAAGAAGAATCATCTCATATTTTAGTCCCTTTCAGAATATATTTTTCACAATTTCATTCTTATTTTTTTTTATTTAGTACTTTTTTGGGGGGAGTTATTTTGCTTCCTTATATTTGAGTCTATGAACTCAAGACTCAAGAATTTGTAAGATGTTGTTCCTACAATTAATAAAAACATCTGAAGGGGTGAGATAATCCTGCAGTTTTCTAAGTATCCCTCACTGCTCTGGGAGTCCTCAGCTTGTATGGAAGCAAAGCAGCTCATCCTTGTGTAGGAACGTGTGTAAATTCCTCATTTCTCTGCATGCAAATAATCCATGGAATCAGCTGAAGGCTTTGCACATGGAAAACCACAAGAAGCTGGGAGCAGAGGGCACTGAGACCTGAAATGTGCTTTGAGAGGGGACAGGGGGTGTTCCAGCCCAGCCTGTGGATCGGCAGTTCAGAGTTAATCATTAGATTCTGAGCAAGTAATAGAAAACAAATCACAGACATTTGGAGCTCCCTCAGTAGAACCTTTGGTGTTTGCTGTGCCCGTGTGGGTCCGGGGGAATATGGGAGAGGGAAACACTTCCAGAGAGGCCTTGGCTGCAGGAACAGTGACTAATTAGACAATCGTGCACAAAACTATTCATATGCCTTTCTGAAAAAACCAAAAATGCATTATTAAACTAATCTAAAAAAAAATAATAATTGCATCTCAGTCTGATTGAAAACTGAGCTGAGATTTTTTTTCCTTTTCCTTTTTCTTTGTATTCCAAGTTGGTGCAGGAAAATTGCTATTAATGAAATCTGCTCCCTGGGAACTTCAATAGGCTTGTTCTTCATTAAAGCCTTTCTATTTCTCTTAAAACGTATTGATGGATGCTCAGGCCAGATACTTATCACAAAATACACTTTGCAATTTCATCATTTCTGTTATTGTGCTTCTCTGAGACGCAGAGGTCTGGGGGCTTTGCAGAAAAACCCAAATAAAACCCCCAAGCCTACAGTTATATAGTATTAAAAGAAGGGTGAAGGAAGCATTGAGTGTCTTTAGGATGATGAGACATTCATTAAGATTTTTCCGCCTTCCTTTTCCTATTTTCAATCCATCTGAAGTACCATTAAAGCTTTTCAGGCAGCTTCCTGTGAGAAACCCTTTGCTGTGCTGTTTTTCTTCCTTGAAAAAAGGTGGCTGCTCTTGAGGCAGATTGTATGGATTTGGCCTGGGATTTGTATAATATCTGTGTAGAATGCATCGGTTGTTTAGGAACCTAATTCCCAATATGGTTCCCTTTTGATTAAGAACAAAGCCAGCGTTTCACAGCATTATAGGAGCACAGAAAAACAAGTTAATGATCTAAACCTTTTAATTCATGGTTGCTTGTCTATTTAAAGTACTTTTGATTCTGCTATAAACAGACTGGCCCCTTTTTTTGTTTAACTTCTTTCTTTGGTTTCTTCACATTTCTTTCTTTACTGTCCATGAAATTTGGAGCTAGTTTCCTTTTCCAACTGAAGAATGAAAGGTTGTGACTACAGAGTGATACAGCGAGTAAGAAAGCGTATCCAAACTGGGCGTCCATCCAGCACAGACCTCTTTGAAATCAGCTAAATTTAGGGTTGTTGAGGGCTTTTTTTGTTATGTTTTCCTTTTCCTTTTTTTCAGTACCTGTGTTTCATTTTCGTCTTTTTTGAATGAAAATGAAATTTGTTACTTTTTTGATACTTTTTTGATTTTTACATCTAGTTTGGCGTGGCTTTATTTGACATAGTTACTTGATATTTCCCTGCAGCCTCAGTTCTGCAGATGATTATTCTGTATGTCTTTATCCGTCGAGACAACAAAAGCGACCTTTTCAGGACTTCCAATTACCAGCACTGTATGTGGTACTTTAGGAAAATAATTCCTTTCCAGCTACTCCTTCTTTTTTAAATAGAGAATTGGAATCCAGAGTTTGTCCTTCAAATCGAACTCGAAAACTTTTCGGTGAACAAAACTGCCAGGCAAGCAGCAGCAGCAGCAGCAGGAAAAATTTCCCTTGCCTGGAAAGGAATCCTTCCTTATCTTCATATCTAAAATTAGTAATTGCTTCTTCCATTGTAATTTGTTCTTTATCTGCAATGAAGATTATTTTTTTAGATTTTTTTTCTTTTATTACAAGCAGCTTGTTTGTGGGTGCTTTTTGGATTTTTAAAAATCTTTTTTCTCTTACTTCAGGCAGACGTAGAAATGATAAATGAAGAAAAAATTCCAATAATGTATTTCATTGCATCTCTGTCCCATCAAGGTAAATTGAACAGCCAGGACACTTACAATAACTTCACAAACAACAACCCTGGCAATCCTCGGCTCCTGCCTCTCCCAAGCCTGACTGTGGTGTTGCCTCTGGCTCAGATCAAGCAGCCAATGACATTAGGGACCATCACCAAACGCACAGGGTAAGTGGCACAAACCTTCCTCAGCCTTTGGGATTCACGGGGAAATCATTTGTGCTATTAGCGAGAATTAGTTTTATTCCATATTTTCATTTCAGTGTATGTAATTTAATAGCAGCAGAAGAGGGGTGGGAGGAAGAGGAGACTGAAAACGTCAGATAAATAAATACAACCTGGAAACAAACCTCTGTAAATTCAGGAATATTCATTTGGGTGGGTCAGAAGACATTTTCACACCAGGAATTGGAATGAAACATAAGCAGAGCTGTATTCAATCAGAATAAAATATGGCTTTACTTTTTTTCCCAAGTTTGTTTATTTTGATTTCCAACCTTTTCAAGCAGAAACGATTTTCGACCATCAGAACTAGAAAGACAGTAAGCCAGGTTCAGCAGAAAGGCAAAACTTAATCCCACTGTTTTCTTGACCTTATTTTTCCTCTGTTGCACTGTTCTGGACTGGGTGGATTTCCACTCCAGAGTCAGCTGCACTTTGGCATTTCCCATGTGCCATGATAAAACACTTAAAAGTATTTCTTGGGAAAAGCTTCTCTAAATAGATATATTATAAGATTTTATGAGCTTCATAAATCATAGCAATTTTAAATTAATTAATACTGTCCAACAGTTGACATTTTTCTCTTGCTAAACTTTATATATTCTTTTATTGCAATTAAAGCTACAGGGTGATGATTATATTTTTCCTCTCTCATTTTCTGGTTGTTTGAATTCCTGAATATTTTCCAGTTAAAAATCTGATTGATCCATTAGTTTTCGGAGGGCTTTTATATTTTTAAGGAAAGTAGATCCAAGCATGGCATGTGGTCAGACAAAACAACTGCGAGTCCTACAGCTCCCTAACCTTTTCCTGCATTTTGGCAAACGCAGGCACTGCCTGCCTTGCTTCAGTGCTTGCTCAAACCCTGTTTGTGAGGTGAATTTTCCCTTGCGTTTCATGAACCTGGAATTATTTTCCAGGCGAGAGCTCACGGCTGTTCCCTCTCTCCCTGTGTAATTCCCATCTCTGTGCTGGAGTTGAGGGCGTGCTGTAAATCCCCCATAGCTGGTGCTCAGGGTCTGTGCTCGTGTGCATCCCCTCCTGCCTGCCCAGCAATCCCATCCCCGCTGGCCCTGCGTGAAACGGGAATTTCACGGCGCTCGCTGAGCCCAACGTGAGCCACAGCCACACAGCTGCCCCGAGCACGGGGAGGAATTCCTCAGCTTCACACATAATTGGGAATGGAACTCAAGAAACAGCGAAGAAACAGTTTGAGGGTCTTGTTGAGGTTTAGCTTCCTCCACAGACACGTTTCAGTTGCTTATTTTTTGCCTTTTTAGTTTTCTGCTCGGTTTAAGCTGAGGGAAAAAGATGTTGCTGCTGCTCAGGTGAATTTTGGAAGAATATCCAGGTGTGATGCTGGATGAGGACAGGAAGGGAGGTGGGATCAGGGGGAGGTTGTCACAGGGCAGGAGGTCACAGCTCCTCACAGAGGGGAAATACCAAAAACCTGACTTGAGGAATACAGCCAGTGAAAGACAGAAATATAAATGTGGGCTCTCAGAACTAGAATAGACACTTAGAATTAGGTGAGACACAGCAGAGAAAAAAATTAAAAATTCACCTGAGGGCCTGCCAGGGGAGGTAGGTAATAGGAGCAGTGAGAAGAAGGATTTGGGAAAAAGCTCTTGATTTACAGTCATATTTAATGTGAAATTCTTTACAAAGGTTTCCTTAATGTTGTGTTATACCAAGGAACCTTTCTAAAATTATTGCAATTGTAATAACCCTTCAGTATTTTATTTAATGTTTTATCCTTAAACATCTAAAACATATTTGGAGTGTTCATATTTGTAGTCTTATGGTAAATTATACTAGTCACAAACTGTCTCTGTTTCGTTTTATGTAATTTTTAAAACTAATTAAATTTAAAATGCTCAATGAGGCTTATGTAAGGGGGGAAAACAACAGTCATGGGAAATACCCTGCTGTGTAAATAGAGTTTTCATGAATGAGGATCATAATTTTCAGCACAGCCCACGTAGCCTTGTAACGGTAAGCCGAGAGCTTCCTTCATTTGTTCTGCATCCAAAATATTTGATGAAAGTACACAAAATTAACATGAAAAGCTGTTATTTATAAAGCAGGGATTTAAGAGGAATGCCTAGGATCCAAGAAGCCTGGCATGCCTAAAATGACCAAATTGAGACAGCAGCCTTAACTTAAACCTCCAGGGGGCAAAGCGTGTGTTTAACATATTTAACATCTGCCCTCATATTTCTGCAAACACATAGCACTGGGAGTCTGTGCAGTGTAAGATTTCGACAGGACAGGGACCATCTGCCTCGCTGGGAGAAGTGGAGGAGGCATGTATTACTGCAAATGGCAAAAGACAGATGTATTTACACCTCCATGGTCAGCACCTCCAAGCGCTGCTCCGAGGAAACAAGGCTCTTCCTTGGGAGCAGCTGCTGAACCTCCAGTGTGCAGCCATCAGAAAAGGAGCTGGGCTCCTCCACTCAAAGATTCCTCTTCTCCCCTGCTTCTGACTATGAAAGAATTAAAAATTTCATCTGTTACAGCAAGGCTCAAATACCGTATAATGAGAGGGCTGCATTTGTCCCTTTTATTTCTCTTAACATCAGCTGCTTTAATATTAAATCTTCATGAAGGCTTGTAGATTTTATTAACCAAAACAAAATCGAGCTGGGGTTTGTTCTGCCAGTATCCAAGACAGCAAAATATTTTCCAGGTACTGAAAGGACTGATCAGTGCTGTTGATATCATGTGTTTGGAGCAGAGCTGCAAAGCATGTCATGTTGCTTGACAGGTGGAATGGCAGTAAATTTTTTAGAAGTGTTCCCTGTAGCCCTATGGGAATGAAAGACGGAGTCTGGAGTTGTCTCATGACCGTGCTGTTCATCACAGATGCTTTTTTTCCCCCTGCAAACATGTGGATTTTGGAACATGTTCTGATCCGTTCCATTGTCAGCATGGAGGGTCCTGGAGCATCCCCTGTGCCTTCCATCCCTCCTTCCCTGCCCTCTGCTTCTGCCTTTGCCTTTCCAAGGCTCCCACTGTAATTTCTGCACCTTCCTCAAGCACTTCATTTTTGTCCCTACATTTTGTCATCCCATTGACTGGCTTTCCTGTACTTTGTGCTGTCAGCACATTCAGCCTTTCCCAGAGGGGCTCTAACACTAATGAGCAAGGAAGCTTCTGATGTTTTAAAGATTAGGGGGGATGCAGGACAGCACAAGAGCTGGGTTTAATAAGTTTTTCTATATTCATGCCTCAGTTTCCCTCTCCAAATTTTGATAGTAATGCTGAATTCCTTGTCAGGGCTGGTGAATGGGTTAATTCATTGCTCTTTTACAAAGAGCTTATAGACTGGAAAGGGGGAGAGCTGTATGATCCATCTCATTGTCCATAAAGGGCAGTGAATCAGAACATTCTAGAATTCAGCTTTGTGCCCCACAGTGGCTCCATTAGGGTTCCCTGGGTTTGTGGGATGAGTTGTAGTCGGTTTCCAGTGGGGACATGGATGAGCTGTAATGGGAAGGAGGGAAAGAAAAGATACAATAATTGCCCCAGAGTTGGCTCCTGTGACAGCAGCATTTGTTTTAACTCCTCAAGGGACAGGGTATATTATATTATATTATATATACAGATATTTGTATCAAACTTCACTCCCCAGTTCATCCTTGCTGGGGTGAGCAGCAGCATGGAACCTGCATTAGCTGAGCCTGGTCAAAACACAGAAATCCAGTGTGCCTTGCAGGAAAAGGATAAACCTTGCTTTTTTTTCCAGCCAGGAGATTTAGATAGTGTATTTTTAAACATGAAACTCTATCCCTTCTTCACCCCATCCCTCATTCCACCCTCACTGAGAAAGGGGGAAGTAGCTAAAATGTCTGAGGCAATTTTATCATGTAAATTTTCTATGCACAGAAAGTCATTGATATATCTTGGGTTTATTTCATCTCAGGGACCTTCATTTATCCCAGAGTCAGCTACTGCAGCAAACAAAAATAAGTGGTGCAAAATCACCACATTATGGTACAATTAATTAGGAAAAAATAACTGAAAAAGTAGAGGGAAAAAAAAGTAAAGTTAAAGAATTCAGCAAAATTGTCTGAAGCCAGACATTCTCTTTCTGGCACATTTCTCAGACATATTTTATATAATTATTAGTTTTTATAGTATATTTTAGTAACAAAGCGACTGCTGTAATGATTTGTAATGGATACAAAATAGAATTATTTGCACTGAAGGATTCTCAATTTGGCATGAGGAGGGTTAGAATAAATGGGTATTGCACAACTTATTGAAAGCTTAAATAGGCTTATTAAAAATCACCACACAAAATCAAAGTATTTCAGTTTTCAATTTGCTAAAACTCTGAACCAGGTAAGAAACTGGGAAAATCCTGTCAGAACTTTGAATGGTAAATCATCCTCATTGCATGATTTCCTTTGGAATTTCTCCTGGCTCTGGGAAAGGGGACCTGGGTGAGTTCTTGCCTTGGCTCTGCTCTCTTGCTGTCACCGAGCGCTGCCATCTGGTGCTGTCTCTTCAAGGTTGGGTTATCCTGTAATTTGTGAATTCTCCCTCACTCCCAATTAGCATTCCATCCCCATTAGGGGAGGGAAATAGGGGAAAATAATTGCTTATAGAAATATCATAGGGAAAAATGGTTGTCTTTAAAGAAATCAGGGCTTTTGAGCAGAAAGGAGGTGCTTACTTGGTTTTCTTACACGTAAAGCATTTTAATAAGACTCTGCTGTAGTCTTTGGAAGTGTAATTACATTTTCTTCGTCATACAAAATTTTCTATCCAAAATTAATTGAACAAAACCTTCAGTTGAAGCCTACCTGGGCCAGTTTGTAATGAAAATAAAGAGAATTTGTTAATTTGTACAATCAGGTCAATATAGGAGTAGTGGAAGAAGAAAAAGCTGGTGTTATCTCCTGAAATGTTTAATGGGCTCAGCTAAGGGTTATTTGCCTTGGTTTGAAGACAGAGCAACTGAGGCAGAGAAGAAGAAAAAGAAATAGTGTCCAAAACATCCCTGATCATCATTTAGAAATTGAATTCTAAGCTCCCGGGCAGATCCAGCCCCTCTCCAATGACTCTTCAAATTTACACTCAATATGTTCTAGGTTTTAAATCACGTTGGCTTTGGGTTATGCAGGAGATTTAGCTTTCAATTAAATATTTAAGCAGTGCAATAGTGCTGGACTCATCTTCTAGACTGGCCTTTGACTCCGGGACTGGATGTGCTGACTTTATGGGAGATCATTCAGTTCAGACAATTTAATTGGGTTTTACCACTGTTCAAAGATGATACATTAGGTCTAGAAGGGTGGTTGGTTCTGTCAAATGAGCTCTGTCCCCAAAAATATTAACCAATTTATTAAATACAGAACGTTAAAGGCCAGTCCCTTACATGGACCTCAAAAAATTGCTTTTTGGCCTATAGTACTAATTAAAATAGGAGTTTTTTCCTGTAATATTCTGTTCTTTATTGGATGTTTGCATCTTTGCATGTTGAAGAATACTTGTCTTAGGTTTGTACCTTCACCTGAATGTTTTTTGAGAGGATCCCTTCATTCATTGATGTGCTCATGTCAGATTTAGTTCACTGAATTCTTTTTTATCAGGCTGGTATCCTTTTAATTGTGTTGGTCTATGGCTGAGTGCTTTACACACCCTTCAGTGCTGGACCTTTTCTGGTAATTCATGGCCTGGAAATATTTCACCTGTTTCAACTACCCAGAACTTACTGCTGAGTCAGAGTATGAAAAGAAAACAGAACCATTGGCATTTACAAAATCAATTATTTAGTGATTTTGTGAATGATGTTACATCCCAAATGAAACTCAGAAGAAACCTTGAGCCTGTGAGTGGCTCTAAATTTGCCTCCTTCTCAGAATTTATGCAAATGTCACTATGGCAATGGCTTTTTAAAGGGAGATATCCATTGAAAATTCCCTCAGATTAATATCGGGTTAAAAACTCCCCACTGTGCAAAATACTTGAACAAAACATGAAATCAGATCATGGTGTAAATTGTTGGGTGGCCAAAAGCACTCAGCTCTAGATCTGGTGACTGAGCATCAAATGCTTGTGAAGTAAGTTGGGCTCTCTTTCCTGCCTCTGTGCAAGCTTTTAAGGGGGGGAAGGAAAGCTGAATTCCATGGGGGGTTTCTGTGCTAGCAAAAGGCTCAGTGATGGTCCCTGCAAGGTTCTGATTGCACCTGTTGGTTTGATTTGAGCTCCTCCCAGTAACTCTGTAGAGCTGCCCCACTCTGCCCCTCATGTTCCATGGCAAACCCCCCCTGACTGATTTGGGTGCTCATTCCCTTTTCCTGTCAGTTCTGACTGCAGGACCTGCTGGAGCCCAGCTTGGAGGGGCCCTGAGCTGTGCCTGAGCCCAGCTCTGACTCTGAGCCCAGCCCTGACTCTGAGCCCAGCTCTGAGCCCAGCTCTAGCTCTGAGCCCAGCCCTAACTCTGAGCCCAGCTCTGACTGAGCCCAGCCCTGACTCTGAGCCCAGCTCTGACTGAGCCCAGCCCTGACTCTGAGCCCTGCCCTGACTCTGAGCCCAGCCCTGACTGAGCACAGCTCTGACTGAGCCCAGCTCTGAGCCCAGCCCTGACTCTGAGCCCAGCTCTGACTGAGCACAGCTCTGACTCTGAGCCCAGCCCTGACTCTGAGCCCAGCCCTGAGCCCAGCTCTAGCTCTGAGCCCAGCTCTGAGCCCAGCCCTAACTCTGAGCCCAGCTCTGAGCCCAGCCCTGACTCTGAGCCCAGCTCTGAGCCCAGCCCTAACTCTGAGCCCAGCTCTAGCTCTGAACCCAGCCCTAACTCTGAGCCCAGCTCTAGCTCTGAGCCCAGCCCTGATTCTGAGCCCAGCTCTGACTGAGCCCAGCTCTGAGCCCAGCTCTAGCTCTGAACCCAGCTCTGACTCTGAGCCCAGCCCTAACCCCAGCCCTGACTCTGAGCCCAGCCCTAACTCTGAACCCAGCCCTAACTCTGAGCCCAGCCCTGACTCTGAGCCCAGCCCTGACTCTGAGCCCAGCTCTGACTCTGAGCCCAGCTCTGAGCCCAGCCCTAACTCTGAGCCCAGCTTACAGCAGTGTCCCCACATGTCCTGGCACACGGAGCCCTCCCAGCCCTGGGCTCTGCTGCTCCCCTGGCAGCTCCTCCAGGCCACAGCAAGGCTCTAACAATGATCTGTTCACTTTCTGCAGAAATTTTAATAGCATGATATACAGTGTACTTGTTGGGAATTGAGTTCTCATCTAATTTCTGTGCATTTTTCCCCTTTCCGTGAAGACCTTACCTGTTTGGAGCAGGATGTTTTTCCATAAAAGCTCCTTGGTGAGTTCCCAGTTCAAACCCAGCATGCCTGTACTCCATTTGCTGTCCTTGCTGAAAATAACTCTGTGCTTAGACTTTTTCATTTTGGATTAATTTTTGGTTTCATTTGTTTACCTGCATGGCTGATCCATAGGTTTCCACGCACATAATTTCACTTTTAAACTATGGATGCTGTTCACCATCGAGCATTGCAAGGAATTGAATTCACTTTTTTTTCTCCCTTCTTTTTACCTTTGAGAGTGCATTTAATTTTTAAGTAGCAGGGAAGTTGAAAAAATAAATTATTTCTAAGTGGGCAGAAATGATTGCAATGTCTTTCCAAACAAGCCTCTCTCTTTTTTTTTCTATATTGCTTCCTTTATTATTGTAGCACTAAGTTGCTTACAGACAGAAAACATCGATGATGACCTCTGAAAAATAAGCCAGATTAGCAGTGAGTAGGCAGTAAAGTACTGCAGTGAGAGGTGAAGCAGTAAAATGGGTACTGGAAAAAAAGAAAAGCTGATTACTCTGGAGAAAAAAAAATTACAGAACTGTCTGGGGTGAAAGGGATCTTCAAAACCATCTCGTTCCAACATGGGAAACAGTTCTGTTGAAATTGGGATATTTGAAATAAAAGGGGATTTCATTTAAGTTTTAACAAGATTTTTGATGTTGGAGTTTGGTTCAGTATTTGGGCAGTGCTGCATCACCTCATCACCAGTTTATAACAGAATTGGCTTTAGATGCTGAAAATTTTGGACAATAAGAATGGAAGAAGTAAGAACCTTAGAAAATTTTAAAACTTCCAGCAAGAAGTTTTCTGTCACTTGGGTTTTTGGGTTTTTTTTTTTGTGGGTTTGGGTTTTTCTCTTTTTTTTTAATTTAGCAAAGGGTATCTACTAACTATACCCACCAGTATCTGTTAGAATATTTGTACATGGCTCATGTACATGAGTATCACCCTCAATGTCTCTATCAGAATATTCTCCTCAGGAAAAGAACTTGTTAAGAGCTTTGTAGGACACAGAATTCCCAGAGAAAGACTGAGGAGGGATTTGGGAGCTGTGCCAGGAGAAGGAAAGGGAGGGAAGGGGGAGAGAGGGGGAGGAAAAGGAAAGGAAAAAGGAAAGAGGAAAGGAGAAAGGGAAAGGAGAAAGGGAAAGGAGAAAGGGAAAGGAGGAAGGGAAAAGGGAAGGGAAAAGGGAAGGAAAAAGGAAAAAGGAAAAAGGAAAAAGGAAAAAGGAAAAAGGAAAAAGGAAAAAGGAAAAAGGAAAAAGGAAAAAGGAAAAAGGAAAAAGGAAAAAGGAAAAAGGAAAAAGGAAAAAGGAGAAAGGAAAGGAAAGGAAAGGAAAGGAAAGGAAAGGAAAGGAAAGGAAAGGAAAGGAAAGGAAAGGAAAGGAAAGGAAAGGAAAGGAAAGGAAAGGAAAGGAAAGGAAAGGAAAGGAAAGGAAAGGAAAGGAAAAAAATGAAAAAGGAATTCCTTATTCGTTGAGAATTTTTAACTCCTCAAGTACCTCCCTCAGAACCATTTCTGAATGCAGTTCTTGGTGCACCAAAGGATTTTGCTGGTGATGGAAGAAGTGCAGAGGCTCTGGCAGAAGAGTTTTGGCAGTGGATTCTGAGCAAAGGCTGTGTGGGTCACCCCTGCACGAAGCAGGAGACGCCAACCAGAAATGGTTTTAGATTGAAGTAAGATTAAAAGGCTGAGATTAAAGAGGGGAATATATGAAATAGGCTCCAAAATTGTTGCCTGTCTTTCACAAGACTCTTTTTGTGGTTTGTTTAATGCCAGTGCTAGCTCAAAAATATGGTCCTTCCTCGTCTGCAGAGAAATTAGGATAAAAAACACACTTTGGGTGGGGGAAGAAATCATGTTGTTTCCATTAAGGTCTTAATGAGACCTAAAATTCTGTAAACAAAATGGATGTTGATTTGACAGCTAAGTGCCTGGTGAATAAAGGATCCTACCATTGCTTTTCGTGCTTTTTCTTGCTTTATTCATGATCTGACAACTGGAAACATCTTTGTTTTCATGTTTTACGCACAATGATAAATGAATTAAAATTTCTAGACTTCGAGACAGAAGTTTTTTTTGTAACTTTATGTGTAAATGCAAATTTCATGCAGTATTTTTCTCCTGATACTTTTGTTGTTGCTTATGTCGTCAAGATAAAACTTTTTCCATCAGCAGTCATGGATGTTTCCATTTCAGTGGATTTAGTGTGGAATAAGTGCTTTTGTTTTTATGAATCTTATCTATTTGGAGCCTGTTTGTTGGGAATATAAAATCAAAGCAATTTTCAATCTTTGCAGACTGGTACTATTTGACTCTAAATATTTTAATATATAAGGCAGCTCCTTAATATCATATATATGCAATTTATTTATTTATTGTTTTGAAGTCATGTCACTTGACAACAGATTTAAAGATTCATTTAAGAGCCAGAAGAATTTTGTGACACATAAAGCTCTATCATGAACTGTGCTGCTTTGGTTTTTAAAATATTCTGAGTATTAATCTTACTAGTTAAATAATAATATTTAATTAGTATGTAAACTAATTAAAATATTAGTAACTATTTAGTGGTTTTACAAAGAGCTACCACAATGCATTTCCAGAGATTATGGGAGAGTTTGATGTGTTACAAAGCTGACAAGTGGGAGCTCTGAATGGTTTCAGTAGGTCTTAATCTGTTCTTACTGTGCTGGCAGCATGAAAGAACTTGCATGCTGAGCTCAGTCTCTTCATTGCTGCTTAAGCTCTGACAAAGTGATGTCTTTATTTTCATCTTCAGTTCCCTCCCATCTCCTTTTGTGCCATTTCAGCAGAAAATATCTATAGCAGCATCTCGGTGCTTTTGCATTTAGTATAGAAATAATCCTCCAAAATTATCTTAGAACATTTAATAATAATAGAGATTTTTCCAGATAGATTCTATTCCTGATTTAGATTTCTGTACAGATCTAATTGGGGTGAAAGTGCTGCTGTGTCTCAGTGGATCCCAGGTGTGGTTGCACAGTGGAGTGGATGCAGAGAGGAAAAAGCAAACTGCCTTTTCATCCTCCTGATGTCTTAAATGCAATGCTGCTGTTCCTGACCTTCGGGAGAAATGAGGAGGGAAATTATAATGGGGAATGTTTTGGTCCCGTGTGCTTCACTGGCTTGGTTTTAGCATTGACTCCCAAAAATCTGAATTTCTTGCTGCATCTCTTCTCAGGAAAACTATGGTCCAATCTTTGGGAGTTACTGTATTATGAAGATTCTTTTAAAGTAACTGTTTTGTAAAAGTGAGGCCAAATGTGCCTAAATTTCAGCTCTTGGAATAATTTATGAAGTGCTGACAAGCCAAGAGCAAGGAAAGAGCAGGAGTTCATAGCAGAAACAAGTCATTCAGCACCTACCTTCAACATTATTGTTTTGTTATCATTTATAAAGCTGAGAGGGTGTTTGCATCTGCAGAATAATGAGGATTTATAGTTTCCAAGTTGTTAAAATATCACAATGACATGTAAAGATATTTCTCTAATGGCATTACTGTTACTGGAAATAACTGGGCTTTGGAGGTTTGCTGGAGGAATGAAATTTGTGCTGGAATGTATTGATGAAAATCAGGAATTGACTAAAATGATGCTCAAATGAAAGATTCCTCAGCTGCAAGAGACTTCAGAATAGACTTGTTGACATCTCAGCAGCACTTTCAGAGATGTGTCCAAACCAATAAGATGCAGAAACCTTTTTTGTTTGTTTGCTTGCCTTTGTTTGCTAGCAGGGCTGAGTTTAACCACGAGTGATCGTGTTTTACAAGGTCTGCTCTTTCTGCCTACGAAACATCATCCTCGAAGGGAAAAGCTCCTGGCACTGAAACCAACACTTAAGTGCTTGCCTTGAAAGATGCACATCCTAAAGATGGAAATAGAACTGAGCTCAGACCATTTCCTCCAAGGCTGTTCAGAATTGTGTTTGGGCAAACACTGCTCTGGGGGCTCGGAGTGTGGAGAGCTCTGGAAAATGTGTTGAGTCCCAGGTTCAGTTCTGCTTCAGTTCTGTCTCTGTAGAACTTTAATCCAGTTTGTAGCTCAGAATAGTGTTTGCTTCCCCTTTTTTTTTTTTTTCCATTTGAAATTACTTCATTAACCTTGAAAAATCATTTTAAAAACCTCAGATTGTGTTCAGTAAAAATGGAGAATATTAAGAATATTATGACAGCACTGAAAGATCCTTTTGTCCAGAGGAAGTGAATATGGCAGAGTCATTCCTGTGCCTCTGATTTGCTCTGTAGTGATTGATGGGTGACACTGTCCTGAGTTCTGTATTAAACACAATCATTTCTTAATTGAAGTAAGCAACAAGACTAATTCACTGATACATTTATATTTTCATTTCTGAAGGAATATGAGTATGTGAAGACTTGAAAAGTGAGAGCTAAAATAATTCTCAATATACAATTAGGTTACAAATACTCTTTCTGTGATAGATGATTATTCCAAAGTGAAAGAAATCCATTCTGATTATTTTCCTGAGTAGCTAATAAAAACTTATTAGCTAACACAATCACAATTTAAATATTCTAATATAGAAACCTGATGTGCCACTGCAAGCAAGGGAATACATTTATAGCCGGGACCTTTTTGGAGCACAGATTTCTGACCCAGTCATCTGGAGCTGTAGGTTTAACAGTTGGATATTAAGTGCTTTGTGGTGGTTCAATACCAGAGTTACTGACTATAAATTCCAACTGCTCTTTTGGGACATTCCAGCTTCTCCCACATGCACAAGAGCTTCAGCCCTGATCCAAGTCCATGTGACCATAGGCTTGCCATGTGTATGATCTGTTAGTATAAATTAAATATCAATATAACCATACAGTGTTTGAATTGATTTCTGCTGCTTAAAAGTATTCCTCTAGTGCTGAATACCATGCATCTATGCACACTTCTCAGAATTGGAGATTGTTATGTAAAAAACAGGTTAATGGGATGGTCTGATCACAGGCTGAAATTGTGTGGAAGAAGAAATTGGTAGAAGAAAAATGGAAAGGAGGGATGGGTAGGAAGGGAAGGGAGCAGTGAAATAGAGAGAAAAATATAAAATAATTCAATTAAAAGGACTAGAACAAGGGGAACATGAAGAAAAATCCTGTGTGGGTTTGTCAAACAGCTTTTCTCTTGAGGAAAGGGTAAAATCCTGATTTAATGAATTGAGGCATGGACAATGCTCTGCCCATAGTTTTGGGTTTGTGCAGAACAGAAACCTGCAGGTCCCTGTGAGGAGAAACACTTCAGAATGTCTCAATAAATAGAATATCTCAATAATCTCAGATCCTCAGCCCCTGGAGCTGCTCCTGGCACATCGTGGGGCCAGGGCACAGTGCCTCAGTTTGCTTTTCCATGATAGAATTCCTGATGTCCTCTAACAGTGCCCATGAGTGTGTGTGTGCATCCTCTCCTTGTCCTGTACCCTCTGCATGCCCTCCCCTGCCTCCTGTGCCACCCACACCCTGCCTGCTCCTGACTTCCTTTGGAAAAACAAGGAAATATTGGCACTGCAATGGCTGGCCCAGAATCTGCATCTTCATTCCCAAAGGATTTAGGATTTCTTTGGATTTACTTCAGAAGTTGTTTCTATTTAATGCAAATGTTCACTATTGGGTCTTCTAAACAGTTCAGTTCTCCATTATGAGCCAGTGCTGTTCTTCAAGTGAATGAGTTCAATATTCCAGGGGAATTTGGGAAACTCTGAGCATCTGTAAATCCTGCTCAGCCTTATGGGAACTGCAGATATTCCCCTTTTCTGAAGTAATATCTTAAAATTGTTGCTAAGCAAGGGACATCTTCATTTTTTTGGGAATTAACTTATATAATTTTATTTTGTTCTTTCTTTAAAGCAAATCCAAACCAGCCCCACAGATTTCACCCAGTAAGTCTGTGGGAGGGGAGTTTTGTGTCGCTGCAGTCTTTGGAGCTTCCAGGTCATGGTTTGCAAACAATTCTGGCCTCAAACGAGAAAAAGGTTGGTACCTCACGGAATTAGGATTGTATGAAGTTGCATTTAAACCTAAATTCTTATTTTGTGACAGGTTTGAAGCAATTTGTGGATTTTGTTCCTTAAACTCAGGGGCAATCGAGAATTTTAGGAACATTCTTAGGGATCCTTTTTGTAAAATGTACAAGGAATTTTAATTAGTGAAATGAATAATTGAAATTTAATTAGTGAAATGCATAATTGATATTTTATTATGATACAGTGACAAAAACCCAACTTTGATAGGTCAGTCCAAAGGTGTGAAGTGGCACTGAAAAAATGTGAGATGAAGATGAAACACCTTTGCTAAAGTAAATGTACAAGATAGTTTGGAAATGTATAATCACCTGAACACACCTTGGTGAGGAACTTCTCTTGAACGAGATATTCATACAATTATGTGAAAAGTGTTTGGTTTGTACAATTTTCTCTTTGTCTCTCCAACCCTTTTGCTACTTTAATTCACCTTTTTAGCTGCAAGCAAGAAACCTAAAATACCGCAGACCCCGCTATTTCTGCAGAAGCTTTTCCTGTTGCTGCTGTGCTGTTCCAATGAGGTTTTCTCTCTCTCTGTGCCCCAGACCAGTCCAAGCAGTTTGTGGTGGAGTCCCTGTACATCGTCAGCTGCTACGGGAGCCTGGTGGAGCACGTGCTGGAGCCGCGGCCGCTCAGCACCGCGCCCAAGATCAGCGACGACACCCCCCTGGAGATGCTGACCTGCCCCAGGGCCAGCTGGGCTTTGGTCAGGTACTCACTGCCAGCCCCCTCCTGCCTTGCATGCCTGGGATCTGGCTGTTTGAATGAGCTTTTTGTTGAAGGAGGGAAATTCAAGCCTTGCTTTCCGTGCGCTTCTGTCACTGTTCGTGGGCCTCAAGGGGAACTGAGCTTCTCAATCCTTCTCTACACGTGGAGCTAGGCATGAACGTGTCTGTGAATCAATATTCATCAATATAATTGGTGATTTTAAATGATCAGGTTGTAATTTTCTTTTTATATAAGGACTAGGGATAATTATTTTGGTAGTGTTGAAGTACAGAATTCTGCTGTGAGACATGAGCAAGGTTCCCACCATGAAGCATTGAGAGTTTTCCTGTGAGCAGCTGAAGGTACCATTTCTAAAGACAGTAGAAGAAATTATTCCTGACATGTGGAAGAAAGTAAAGAAAAATTGATGAGAAAGTGTTGTCAGTGCTTTTGACGTTTTAAAATATTTTTCTATCGATTTTTCTTGGCTCCTACATTCCTCAGTGCTGCTTATGGCTGCACTGGAGTGATCAATACTTGATTTACCAAGCTATTTAGGAATGGCCCACCCTAATTAAAATTACAACACAGACTTTGGGACCATTATTGTTGAAATGAGTAGGTTGTAATGGAATTGAAAATTCTAATTGGATCAATAATCCATAACTTTACACAGCTTTATTTTCACAGTAAGTGCTCAATGACTTCACAGGATGGAAGCAGTGGTAGTTAACAGAACAAAAAAGTTCCCCAGTTTCTCTTGTGTGTTTATATAACGTCAGCATGACATACAATGGTCCTAAACATATTTACCAACTTAATCTAAACCTCCTTCCTGGGTTTTTGAATGCAATCCCTGCTGCAGTCAACAACCAAGTATTGTCTTTGCCTCACAATCTGCACAATTTGGCCCTGCTGCTCCACTGCCTGTGGTGGATTGCAGTGTTTGAACAAGCTAATTTAAATAATTACAAACATTTTGTGAGCTTGTATAGATAATTGCATGTGATGACAGAAACACTGATTTACATTCTCTGTATTAGCTGAAATATTAATAGTCTTGTGTTTTACCTCAGAACTCCTCAGTGGAATGAACTCCAACCACCATTTAATGCAAACCATCCTCTGCTCCTGGCTGCAGATGCTGTGCAGTACTACCAGTATCTTCTGGCTGGCTGTGAGTAGCTGACAACTTCTTGTCTTGTCTCATGTGCTCGTTTTGAGCAGAGGGTGATTTTCCAAGTTCATTTTCCAGCCAATTTCAGTGGATGTTCAACCCCACAGAAGGGCTGTGTGCAACTCTGTTAGTAAGGAGGGAGCAGTGAATGAAGTGTTGGGATTTTTGCCATGAATCAGAGTTGTGGGGCTGTGAGAATCACCCACCAGATCCCTGAAATCCTCAGGGTTTCCTCACCTCACTCCTTCTCATGCTTTTAGCCATTTCCTCCTGTGAATTCCACACCCAGTAATGAGTGCATCTGCATTTCCCTGTTGCTGGGCTCCTTCCAGCCCCAGTCTCAGCAGCTGCCTCCCTCAGGAGCCTTGGCACTGCTGCCAGGGCTGCTTGCCCACCTGCCTTGGCCTGGGCCTTGCCCAGCCAACATCACTCCCAGAGAGCCAAGATTTCATGGCATGGCACGTTCAGAAACATTCACACACCCATAGCTCTGTGTATATGATATATCTATATTACATAAATACACAAACCCACACATTTCTATAATGGTTTTGTAGAAGAATGAGTATTTCTCTTTAATTTGACAATTGAAAAGAGAGAGGAGTGCTAACAGCGAGGAGCAGGTCTCTGTTCTGTCCAGGATCACAGTGATGCAGCAGCTGAAATCTCCCAAGGGAGCAGCTCCTGGCATCTGCTGAGGTTCTCCAGGGGAAACCAGAGCTGGGCACAGTTGTCAGTGCAGGCAGCTCTGTGTGACAGGGACGCTTCAGCTGCACCAGGGCCATGGGGAGGCACTTTGGAAGGGGCTGGGAAAGGGACACTGGGGCCAGACTGGCTCTGCTGCTTCTACCTGTCCATCTGCTGCTGCATCTGAGTGCTCTGGAAACCTGCAGAGCCTGAGTCTGCTGTGCTGCACAGAAAATTGGGATAAACTCAAAAGGTACAAAGAATATGAAAAATTATTTAGGAGTGCACAGCATCATTAGATTTGCATTTTGGCAGGATATTTTTTGCTAGATTCCTGCCTTGTTTCACTTGTATCCCACAGAGTGAAACTAGGGATGGATGGGGCTCATTTTGTGTACTTTATTAACATTTTATTAACAGCTCAAACACTGTTCCACAGTGCAGTATAGAATGTGTACAAATCCACATTTCAGATGGTTTAGTACTGAAAACTTTTTAAAGAAAGAAGATTGAGTAGTAGCTAAATTCCAGCAAATTAATAAACTTATAGGTGTTTTGCATATTTGATTAAATTATCTCTTGTTTGCTTTGTGTCACTTCTGTACTTTTCACATGTTTTTTGCATGTTTGAATTCACACAGTCGCTTTCATGGCACATCATGGAATTGCCATGGAAATGGGTAACTTTGCATCACCTGAAAGTCTGACCTCCTTATTTCATGTTTATTTCCCTTCTTCCTTGTCTCTCCACTCTGAATTAATTCTTCCATTGCACAGTAGGTGGAATATCTGAAACAATTAAAGAATGGCCCCCTTGTGTTATATATATATTTTTTTTTTTTCAAATAACTTGTGCTATTTGAATTATTAGACTTTTAACTCAGATTTTAATTCACATATTAGGAATTCTTTTGAGCTGGATGTGAAATGGAAAGAATAGTTGAATAATAACCACTAAGGCCAGCAGAGTATCTAGAGGATGTAATGCAAATCGCAATAACAGTGAAATTTGTGTCTGATTATCTTTGAACTTTTGTCTCCTGGATTTATTCAGGCCGAAGCTGCTCAGTGAAGTCCCCGACAATGGAGTTCCCCACAAAAGCCACCTGTTAGGGAGCTGCTGAGCTGCTCAGGCTGTGCTTACCTGGGCTGGCTTTAGCTGCAGCCTGGCTGTGCTGAGCTCTAATTGCCAGCAAATGGCCCGGCCGGGCTGAGGGGGGCTGCTCCATCTGTCTGCCACGTCAGGGCACAGGAGCCGTGGCGCCTCTCAGGGTCACTATTTGTGGCTGTCTCTGGAGGTAGAATGCAGCAGCTCCTCTCCCTCTCTGTATAGCATTTCTGCCGATTGTTTGGCTCCATTAAGTGTGCAGGGGAAATAAAAGCCTGAATGACCAAGTCACAAGGGGGTATGGATAGACCCTTTCTTTGTCCACACTCAGAACATTGCATTAGGTCTCATTATCCATTTATAATAAGTGACCTCTGCCCCCTGGGTCATTGAAAAACCCTCAGTGTGCTTTTTAGCACAGAGTACCTCTGTCAGCAGCCGGGCAGAACAATGAGACGTCTGGCAGGCTGCTTGGAGGGCTGCACGGCCAGGTTTTCATAAATAAGAGGTTTGATGCCAAAACACAGGGCCAAAAACCTTCCTTAATCTTTGGAAAAATAGAAACCAGGCTGGTGACTTCTTGTGCTAAACAGAGAATATTCAAAAAAATCCTGCTTTAGGTTATCAACACATGGTTCAGCTTTTAATATTTTTAAAGAATCTGAAAGTTTTATTTGCAGCTAGAAAGGAAGGAACAAGGAGCCATTGTTTGAAGAAATGTTTTGTACAACAAGTGTCCAAGACCTTTATCCCAAGGGTATTTGTAAGTGGATCAGCACAGCTGTTTCCTTGCTTTGAGGTCATCTGGGACATCTGCTGCAGAAACCTGCATCAGTGTGTGCAGCTCTGCCTACCTGAGCATGTCAGCACAGCTCAGGGCTGCTGCACAGGTGAGAAAGTGGAAGTGAGGGATTTGCAGCTTTCTGTAAGTTCATGGCTTGAAAGTGAACTTGCACATTCAATTCCACAACCTGCTGGCCTGCTGGAAGTGTCAGGATTCTGCTCCAGACTCTGCTGAGAGAGTGTCACCAGTCTGAGAGCTGCTTCTGACAGAGAGATTCCCATGAATCCTTCCCACAAACCCCTGGATTAATCACAATCCTCAGGTCTTCAGTGCTGGCTTTTAGGTATCAGATATTTCTCTACACTCCTCACATTTAATACACAATATTGTGTCTTTAATATTCCCTCTGTATTCACCTGTGTCCTGAGCAACTTCCACATCTAACCACAACAGAGGAAATCTAAGTCACATTTTATTCTTCCTAGATGTTTTTGCTATAACATAAATAGCTTCATGTGGTGTAGCTCAAGTGTCCTGGCAGGGGGAGGAGAGTTGTGCCAGGCACTGCACGTGTGCACAGGAGGGTTTTGGTGTCCACAGGAACTTACAATGTTAAAGCTTTCTCCACAGAATTGCCAAGTTTTGTCATTAATTACTCTTTAAATCCTGCCGTTTCCTGCTGTTTGCTGCTTAGGAATTAAGGTGCTTTGGGTTGTATAAACTCCTGAGGATGCTGCTAAGATGTCCATGACAATATCCTGGTTGTGTTCAGGTTTCTTTCAAATGAATTCTTTCCTCTTTCACCAGGCCCTGAAGTTTTACATATTTGCCTGACTTTTCCCTTGTTTCCTTTGTGTAACTTCTGTACCTTTCACATGTTTTTTGCATGTTTGAATTGACACAGCCAGTGTTCATGGCACATGATGGAATTGCCATGGAAATAGGTAATCACCAAAAGTCTGACATCCTCATTTCATGTTTATTTCCTTTCTTTCTTATCTCTCCAATTTGAATTAATTTTTTCATTGCACAGTAGAAGCAATATCTGTAATGTGGCCAATTAGCACATCAATGAATAAACCCCCTAAAATTGACCAAAAACTGCCCCAAAAAGGTATTGAATGGATTGAGATCTGATTTCTCTCCTCTGGCTCTGCAAAGGGCACCTTCACATTCCAGGCAAGAGTTTTGGCTCATCAGGACCAATTTCATGGACAGGGCCTGCAGTTGTCAGAATGGGCCAGTGACAAGAATTAATATATTAACTGGTGTGCAGTACTCTGACAAATTGCTTACTAAATACATCAAAATTGATTGGGCATTCTGTGTTTAAATTGACAAATGACTGCATTAGGGGAAGGAGGGAAATCCATTAATTACAGCTGCCCTCAACCATAGGAAATGTAATCGTATAAATATAGATTTTGTTAAAACAAAAGTCTGTGCTTTACTCCCGTGTTGCTGGTAAGTGTACTTGCACCTCTTTGCTATTAAACCTGCAATAGGAGGTTTTGAAGACAGATCTTTGCAATTGGCTTTTAAATAATCAAAGAGCATTTCTGTTGTGTTTAAAGGAAAGATGC